>NC_092249.1:11067092-11249979 GCF_036320965.1 Panulirus ornatus
ATGGTTTGGGCACATGGAGAGAATGAGTGAGGAAAGATTGACCAAGAGGATATATGTGTCGGAGGTGGAGGGAACGAGGAGAAGTGGGAGACCAAATTGGAGGTGGAAAGATGGAGTGAAAAAGATTTTGTGTGATCGGGGCCTGAACATGCAGGAGGGTGAAAGGAGGGCAAGGAATAGAGTGAATTGGATCGATGTGGTATACCGGGGTTGACGTGCTGTCAGTGGATTGAATCAGGGCATGTGAAGCGTCTGGGGTAAACCATGGAAAGCTGTGTACGTATGTATATTTGCGTGTGTGGACATATGTATATACATGTGTATGGGGGTGGGTTGGGCCATTTCTTTTGTCTGTTTCCTTGCGCTACCTCGCAAACGCGGGAGACAGCGGAAAAAAAAAAATATATATATATATATATATATATATATATATATATATATATATATATATATATATATATATATATATATATATATATATATATATATTTATATATATATTGTCGCTGTCTCCCGTGTTAGCGAGGTAGCGCAAGGAAACAGACGAAAGAAATGGCCCAACCCACCCACATACACATGTATATACATACACGTCCACACAAGCAAATATACATACTTATACATCTAAATGTACACATATATATATACACACATAGACATATACATATATACACATGTACATAATTCATACTGTCTGCCTTTATCTATTCCCTTCGCCACCTCACCACACATGGAATAACAACCCCCTCCCGCCTCATGTGTGCGAGGTAGCGCTAGGAAAAGACAACAAAGGCCCCATTCGTTCACACTAAGTCTCTAGCTGTCATGTAATAATGCACCGAAACCACAGCTCCCTTTCCACATCCAAGCCCCACAGAACTTTCCATGGTTTACCCCAGACGCTTCACATATCCTGGTTTAATCCAATGACAGCACGACGACCCCAGTATACCCCATCATTCCAATTCACTTTATTCCTTGCATGCCTTTTGCCCTCCTGCATGCTCAGGCCCCAATCACTTAAAATCTTTTTCACTCCATCTTTCCACCTCCAATTTGGTCTCCCACTTCTCCTCGTTCCCTCCACCTCACTAACGTGGGAGACAGCAACAAAGTATAATAATAATAATAATAATAATAATAATAATAATAATAATAATGATAATAATAATAATAACAATAATAATAATAATAATAATAATAATAATAATAATAATAATAATAATAATAATAATGATATATGTTTACTTATCTTATACTTTGTCGCTGTCTCCCACATTAGCAAGGTAGCGCATGGAAACAGATGAAAGAATGGCCCAACCCACCCACATACACATGTATATACATACACGTCCAAACACGCACATATACATACCTATACATCTCAACGTATACATATACATACACACAGACATATACATATATACACATGTAAACAATTCATAATGTCTACCCATATTCATTGCCGTCGCCACCCAGCCACACATCAAATAACAACCTCATCCACCCCGCATATGCATGAGATAGTGCTACGAAAAGATAACAAAGGCGACATTCGTTCACACTCAGTCTCTAGCTGTCATGTATAATGCACCAAAACCACAGCTTCCTTTCCACATCCAGGCCCCACAGAACTTTCCATTCTTTAATCCAGAAGCTTCACATGCCCTGGTTCAATCCATTGACAGCACGTCGACCCCGGTATACCACATCTTTCCAATTCACTGTATTTCTTGCATGCCTTTCACCCTCCTGCACGTTCAGGCCCTGATCACTCAAAATCTTTTTCACTCCATCTTTCCACCTCCAATTTGGTCTCTCACTTCTCGTTCCCTCCACCTCTGACACATATATCCTCTTGGTCATTCTTTCCTCACTCATTTTCTCCATGTGACCAAACCATTTCAAAACACCCTCTTCTGCTCTCTCAATCACACTCTTTTTATTACCACACATCTCTCTTACCCTTTCATTACTTAATCAAATGACCTCACACCACATATTGCCCTCAAACATCTCATTTGCAGCACATCCACCCTCCTCTTCACAATTCTATCTATAGGCCACGCCTTGCAACCATATAACATTGTTGGAACCACTATTCCTTCAAACATACCCATTTTTGCTTTCCAAGATAATGTTCTCGACTTCCACACACTTTTCAATGCTCCAAGAAATTTTGTCCCCTTCCCCAGCCTATGATTCACTTCCACTTCCATGGTTCCATCCGCTGCCAAATCCTATCCCAGATGTCTAAAACACTTCACTTCCTCCAGTTTTTCTCCATTCAAACTTACCTCCCAATTGACTTGTCCCTCAACTCTACTGTACCTAATAACCTTGCTCTTATTCACATTTACTCTCAACTTTCTTCTTTCACACACTTTACCAAACTCAGTCACCAGCTTCTGCAGTTTCTCACATGAATCTGCCACCAGCACTGTATCATCAGCGAACAACAACTGACTCACTTTCCAAGCTCTCTCATCCACAAGAGACTGCATGCTTGCCCCTCTTTCCAAAACTCTTGTATTCACCTCCCTAACAACCCCATCCATAAACAAATTAAACAACCATGGAGAAATCATGCACCCCATGCCGCAAACCTACATTCACTGAGAACCAATCATTTTCCTCTCTTCCTACACGTTCACCTGCCTTACATCCTCGATAAAAACTTTTCACTGCTTTTAACAACTTGCCTCCCACACCATATATTCTTAATACCTTCCATAGAGCATCTCTATCAAATGCCTTCTCCAATTTTCTAAATGCTACATACAACTCCATTTGCTTTTCTAAGTATTTGTCACATACATTCTTCAAAGTAAACACCTAATCCACACATCCTCTACCACTTCTGAAACCACACTGCTCGTCCCCAATCTGATGCTCTGTATATGTCTTCACCCTCTCAATCAATAACCTCCCATATAATTTCCCAGGAATACTCAACAAACTTATACCTCTGTATTTTCAGCAGTCACTTTTATCTCTTTTGCCTTTTTTGCAAGCATTCCGCCAATCCTCAGGCACCTCACCATGAGTCATACATATATTAAATAACCTTACCAACCAGTCAACAATACAGTCACCCAACTTTTTTAACAAATTCCACTGCAATACCATCCAAAGCCGCTGCCTTGCCGGCTTTTATCTTCCCCAAAGCTTTTACTACCTCTTCTCTCTTTACCAAATCATTCTCCCTAACCCTCTCATTTTGCACACCACCTTGACCAAAACACCCTATATCCGCCACTCTATCATCAAACACATTCAACAAACCTTCAAAATACTCACTCCATCTCCTTCTCACGTCACCACTATTTGGTATCACCTCCCCATTAGCCCCTTTCACTTATGTTACCTGTCTTACACACTTTAATTACCTCCTTCCAAAACATCTTTGTATTTTCCCTAAAATCTAATAATACTCTCTCACCCCAACTCTCATTTGCCCTCTTTTTCACCTCTTGCACCTTTCTCTTCACCTCATGCCTCTTTCTTTTATACATCTCCCACTCATTTGCATTAATTCCCAGGAAAAATTGTCCAAATGCCTCTCTCTTCTCTTTCACTAATAATTTTACTTCTTTATCCCACCACTCACTACCCTTTCTAATCTGCCCATCTCCCACGCTTCTCATGCCACAAGCATCTTTTGCGCAATCCATCACTGTTTCCCTAAATACATCCCATTCCTACCCCACTCCCCTTACATCCTTTGTTCTCACTTTTTTCCATTCTGTACTCAGTTTCCCCGGTACCTCCTCACACAAGTCTCCTTCCCAAGCTCACTTACTCTCACCACTCTCTTCATCCCAACATTCTCTCTTCTTTTCTGAAAACCTCTAAAAATCTTCACCTTCGCCTCTACAAGATAATGATGAGACATCACTACAGTCGCACCTCTCAGCACATTTGCATCCAAAAGTCTCTCTTTCGATTGCCTATCCATTAACACGTAATCCAATAATGCCCTCTCGCCATCTCTCCTACTTACATACGTATGCTTATGTATATCACTCTTTTTAAACCAGGTATTCCCAATCACCAGTCCTTTTTCAGCACATAAATCTACAAGCTCTTCACCATTTCCATTTACAACACTGAACACCCCATGCACACCAATTATTCCCTCAACTGCCACATTACTCACCCTTGCATTGAAATCACCCATCATTATAACCCGGTCTTGAGCATCAAAACTACTAACACTCATTCAGCTGCTCCCAAAACACTTGCCCCTCATGATCTTTCTTCTCATGGCCTGGTGCATATGCACCAATAATCACCCATCTCTCTCCATCCACTTTCACTTTTACCCATATCAATCTAGAGTTTACTTTCTTACACTCTTGTCACATACTCCCACCACTCCTGTTTCAGGAGTAGTGCTACTCCTTCCCTTGCACTTGTCCTCTAACCCCTGACTTTACTCCTAAGACATTCCCAAAGCACTCTTCCCTTCACCCTTGAGCTTCGTTTCACTCAGAGCCAAAACATCCAGGTTCCTTTCCTCAGTACTAACTACCTCTCCTTTTTTCTCATCTTGGTTACATCCACACACATTTAGATACCCCACTGTAAGCCTTCGAGGAGGATGAACACTCCCCGTGTGACTCCTTCAGTTTCCCCTTTTAGAAAGTTAAAATACGAGGGAAGGGTTTCTAGCCCCCCGCTCCCGTCCCCTTCATTCGCCTTCTACGACATGTGAGGAATGCATGGGAAGTCTTTTTGCTTTCCTATCCCTGGGGATTGGGGAGAAAGAATACTTCCCACGTATTCTCTGCATGTCATAGAAGGTGATTAAAAGGGGAGAGAGCGCAGGGCTGAAAATCCTCCTCTCTCATTTTTGATTTTACAAAAGAAAGAACAGAGAAGGGAGCCAAGTGAGGATATTCCCTCTAAGGCTGTCTTCTGTTCTTAACACTACCTCGCTAACGCAGGAACAGATGAAGGCTGCAAGTATGAAGTATGAATAGGTACATGTGTATATATGTATATGTCTTTGTATGTATATGTATGTATAAGTTGAAATGCATGGGTATATATATGCGCATGTGTGGGCATTTATGTATATTTTTTTTTCTTTTTTTGATTTGTCGCTGTCTCCCGCGTTTGCGAGGTAGCGCAAGGAAACAGACGAAAGAAATGGCCCAACCCACCCCCATACACATGTATATACATACGTCCACACACGCAAATACACATACATACACAGCTTTCCATGGTTTACCCCAGACGCTTCACATGCCTTGATTCCATCCACCGACAGCACGTCAACCCCAGTATACCACATCGCTCCAATTCACTCTATTCCTTGCCCTCCTTTCACCCTCCTGCATGTTCAGGCCCCGATCACACAAAATCTTTTTCACTCCATCTTTCCACCTCCAATTTGGTCTCCCTCTTCTCCTCGTTCCCTCCACCTCCGACACATATATCCTCTTGGTCAATCTTTCCTCACTCATTCTCTCCATGTGCCCAAACCATTTCAAAACACCCTCTTCTGCTCTCTCAACCACGCTCTTTTTATTTCCACACATCTCTCTTACCCTTACGTTACTTAATCGATCAAACCACCTCACACCACACATTGTCCTCAAACATCTCATTTCCAGCATATCCATCCTCCTGCGCACAACTCTATCCATAGCCCACGCCTCGCAACCATACAACATTGTTGGAACCACTATTCCTTCAAACATACCCATTTTTGCTTTCCGAGATAATGTTCTCGACTTCCACACATTCTTCAAGGCTCCCAGAATTTTCGCCCCCTCCCCCACCCTATGATCCACTTCCGCTTTCATGGTTCCATCCTCTGCCAGATCCACTCCCAGATATCTAAAACACTTCACTTCCTCCAGTTTTTCTCCATTCAAACTCACCTCCCAATTGACTTGACCCTCAACCCTACTGTACCTAATAACCTTGCTCTTATTCACATTTACTCTTAACTTTCTTCTTTCACACACTTTACCAAACTCAGTCACCAGCTTCTGCAGTTTCTCACATGAATCAGCCACCAGCGCTGTATCATCAGCGAACAACAACTGACTCACTTCCCAAGCTCTCTCATCCCCAACAGACTTCATACTTGCCCCTCTTTCCAAAACTCTTGCATTCACCTCCCTAACAACCCCATCCATAAACAAATTAAACAACCATGGAGACATCACACACCCCTGCCGCAAACCTATGTATATACGTGTGTATATTGGTGAGTTGGCCCATTCTTTCGTCTATTTCCTTGCACTACCTCGCTAACGCAGGAGACGGCGACTAAGTATGATAAAAGAAAAAATATCTATCTATAGATGTATATATGGATGGAGTGATAAGAGAGATGAAAGTAAAACTAGGGAAAGGGGATGCAGTGATAGAGTGTGGCGATGCGGTATGGTGGGGAAAGGCAAGCCTGTTTGTAGATGATACTATGTTGTTTGCTGAGAGTGAAGAGGAGTTGCAGAAGGTTGTGTGTAAGTGTCAGCAACTGAATGTAAATGCAAATTACAGAGAAGGAATGGTGTCTAAAAGGAAATAGTGGAAGTATAGATTTTGCACAACCAAAGAGAGTGAAAGGAGTAAGTGTCCTTAACAGTGTTTTGTGTATGGGGGAGAGAGAGAGAGAGAGAGAGAGAGAGAGAGAGAGAGAGAGAGAGAGAGAGAGAGAGAGAGAGAGAGAGAGAGAGAGAGAGACTGGAAGAGGTGAGAGAATCTGATTATTTAGGAGCTGTCTTGGGTAAGTTTGGTGATATGGAAGAAGAGATAGGGGAGAGAGCAGCACAGGGTAGAAGAGTTACTAAGTCCTTTAATAGAATAATGAAGGGTAGAGGTATAAGTATGGAAGTGAAGAGGGGATTAAGGTACAACATATTCCTTCTAACCCTGATCTATGCAGCCAAAACATGGACATGGAATGAGTCACACAGGTGAAAAATCCAGGCTGTGGAAATGAGCTATCTGAGTAGAGCATGTGATATGAGATGAAATGAAGGAAGAAAGGACAAGATGTATGAGAGATGTGGTATGGCAGGGAATGCAAAGGGAATGAATTTTGGAGTGGTAAAGTGGGTAAACAAATACTTTAAGGTGGTTTGGGCATGTAGAAAGAATACAAGACTGGAAAAACTTCCAGTCTTGCATTCTTTCTACAAGTGTACGATAGTGCAATTTAATTGTACGATAGTGCAATTAAAGGGGTTGGTGTGAGAGGAAAACAATCTGTGCTGGGGGAAATTTAGTGGAAGAATACTGGAGGGAGAGAAATGGTGGAACAATACATGAACCGGTATATGTGAGGTATGCCTGTAAGGACAGGGATAAGTGGAGACTTTGGCCATGGCCACCCCCTTGATGGGAGCTCATGGAGGAAATGGCCATCAGAGATATGAGTGGATATATAGTTTCAAATCCTATTCACTTCTAATGAAACCCATGCCATCACCTCTGATTTCATCGATGAAAACTTACAGAAATGTAAAATGTCACACATAGGTACTGACAAAACAGTCTCATGAAAATCTCAATTCAAAGGGGTACATCTTAATCCTGCTGCTAATGATAGCTTAACCTTGACACTGAAGAAGCCCCTAAAGGAGTTTTAGAGTTATATCATAGTATCAAAGAACACTTCCCATGCATTCCTCATGTGTCACTGAAGGCGACTAAAGGGGACCGAGGCGGGGGGGCTAGAAACCCTGTATTTTAACTTTCTAAAAGGGGATACAAAAGAAGTCACGCATGAAGTGCTCATCCTTCTCAAAGGCTCAGGTTGGGGTGTCCAAATGTGTGTGGATGTAATCAAGATGAGAAAAAAGGAGAGATAGGTAGTATGTTTGAGGAAAGGAACCTGGATGTTTTGGCTCCGAGTGAAACGAAGCTCAAGGGTAAAGGGGAAGAGTGGTTTGGGAATGTCCTAGGAGTAAAGTCAGGGTTTAGTGAGAGGACAAGGGCAAGGGAAGGAATAGCACTACTCCTGAAACAGGAGTGGTGGGAGTATGTAATAGAGTGTAAGAAAGTAAACTCTAGATTGATATGGGAAAAACTGGAAGTGGATGGAGAGAGATGGGTGATTATTGGTGCATATGCACCTGGGCATGAGAAGAAAGATCATGAGAGGCAAGTGTTTTGGGAGCATCTGAATGAGTGTGTTAGTAGTTTTGATGCATGAAACTGGGTTATAGTAATGGGTGATTTGAATGCAAAGGTGAGTAATGTGGCAGTTGAGGGAATAATTGGTGTACATGGAGGGTTCAGTGTTGTAAATGGAAATGGTGAGGAGCTTGTAGATTTATGTGCTGAAAAAGGACTGGTGATCGGGAATACCTGGTTTAAAAAGAGATATACATAAGTATACGTATGTAAGTAGGAGATATGGCCAGAGAGCATTACTGGATTACGTGTTAATTGATAGGCGCGTGAAAGAGAGACTTTTGGATATTAATGTGCTGAGAGGTGCAACTGGAGGGATGTCTGATCATTATCTTGTGGAGGCAAAGGTGAAGATTTGTAGAGGTTTTCAGAAAAGAAGAGAGAATGTTGGGGTGAGGAGAGTGGTGAGAGTAAGTGGGCTTGGGAAGGAGACTTGTGTGAGGAAGTACCAGGAGAGACTGAGTACAGAATGGAAAAAGGTGAGAACAAAGGATGTAAGGGGAGTGGGGGGAGGAATGAGATGTATTTAGGGAAGCAGTGATGGCTTGCACAAAAGATGCTTGTGGCATTAGAAGCGTGGGAGGTGGGTAGATTAGAAAGGGTAGTGAGTGGTGGGAAGAAGAAGTACGGTTATTAGTGAAAAAGAAGAGAGAAGCATTTGGACGATTTTTGCAGGGAAATGATGCAAATGACTGGGAGATGTATAAAAGAAAGAGGCAGGAGGTCAAGAGAAAGGTGCAAGAGGTGAAAAAGAGGGCAAATAAGAGTTGGGGTGAGAGAGTATCACTGAATTTTAGGAAGAATAAAAAGATTTTTTTTTTTTTCCAAAAGAAGGAACAGAGAAGAGGTCCAGGTGAGGATATTCCCTCAAAGGCCCAGTCCTCTGTTCTTAACGCTACCTCGCTATCGCGGGAAATAGCAAATAGTATGAAAAAAAAAAAAAAGATGTTTTGGAAGGAGGTAAATAAAATGCATAAGACAAGGGAACAAATGGGAACATCGTAGAAGGGGGCTAATGAGGAGGTGATACCAAGAAGTGGTGATGTGAGAAGGAGATGGAGTGAGTATTTTGAAGGTTTGTTGAATGTGTTCGATGACAGAGTGGCAGATATAGGGTATTTTGGTCGAGGTGGTGTGCAAAGTGAGAGGTTTAGAGAGAAAGATTTGGTAAACAGAGAAGAGGTAGTAAAGGCTTTGCGGAAGATGAAAGCCGGCAAGGCAGCCGGTTTGGATGGTATTGCAGTGGAATTTATTAAAAAAAAGGAGGTGACTGTATTGTTGACTGGTTGGTATGGTTATTCAATGTATGTACGAGTCATGGTGAGGTGCCTGAGGATTGGCAGAATGCTTGCACAGTGCCACTGTACAAAGGCAAAGGGGATAAAAGTGAGTGCTCAAATACACAGAGGTATAAGTTTGTAGAGTATTTCTGGGAAATTATATGGGAAGGTTTATTTGAGAGGGTGAAGGCATGTACAGAGCATCAGATTGGGGAAGAGCAGTGTGGTTTCAGAAGTGGTAGAGGATGTGTGGATCAGGTGTTTGCTTTGAAGAATGTATGTGAAAAATACTTTGAAAAGCAAATGGATTTGTATGTAGCATTTATGGATCTGGAGAAGGCATATGATAGAGTTGACAGAGATGCTCTCTGGAAGGTATTAAGAATACATGGTGTGGGAGGCAAGTTGTTAGAAGCAGTGAAAAGTTTTTATCGAGGATGTAAGACATGTGTACGTGTAGGAAGAGAAGAAAGTGATTGGTTCTTAGTGAATGTTGGTTTGCGGCAGGGATGTGTGATGTCTCCATGGTTGTTTAATTTGTTTATGGATGGGGTTGTTAGGGAGGTGAATGCATGAGTTTTGGAAAGAGGGGCAAGTATGTAGTCTGTTGTGGATGAGAGAGCTTGGGAGGTGAGTCAGTTGTTGTTTGCTGATGATACAGCACTGGTGGCTGATTCATGTGAGAAACTGCAGAAGCTGGTGACTGAGTTTGGTAAAGTGTGTGAAAGAAGAAAGCTGAGAGTAATGTGAATAATAGCAAGGTTATTAGGTAAAATAGGGTTGAGGGACAAGTCAATTGGGAGGTAAGTCTGAGTGGAAAACAACTGGAGGAAGTAAAGTGTTTTAGATGTCTGGGATAGGATTTGGCAGCGGATGGAACCATGGAAGCCGAAGTGAATCATTGGGTGGGGTAGGGGGTGAAAGTTCTGGGAGCGTTGAAAAATGTGTGGAAGTCGAGAACATTATCTTGGAAAGCAAAAATGGATATGTAGGAAGGAATAGTGGTTCCAAAAATGTTATTTGGTTGCGAGGCATGGGCTATAGATAGAACTGTGCAGAGGAGGGTGGATGTGCTGGAAATGCGATGTTTGAGGACAATATATGGTGTGAGGTGGTTTGATCGAGTAAGTAATGAAAGGGTAAGAGAGATGTGTGGTAATAAAAAGAGTGTGGTTAAGAGAGCAGAAGAGGGTGTTTTGAAATGGTTTGGTCACATGGAGAGAATGAGTGAGGAAAGATTGACCAAGAGGATATGTGTGTCAGAGGTGGAGGGAACGAGGAGAAGTGAGATACCAAATTGGATGTGGAAAGATGGAGTGAAAAAGATTTTGAGTGATTGGGGCCTGAACATGCAGGAGGGTGAAAGGCGCGCAAGGAATAGAATGAATTGGAACGATGTCGTATACTGGGAACAACGTGCTGTCAATGGATTAAACCAGGGCATGTGAAGTGTCTGGGGTAAACCATGGAAAATTTTGTGGGGCCTGGATGTGGAGAGGGAGCTGTGGTTTTGGTGCATTATACATGACAGCTAGAGACTGAGTGTGAACGACTGTGGCCTTTGTTCTTTTCCTAGCGCTACCTCGTGCACATGCTGGGGGGAGGAGGTTGTCATTTCATGTGTTTTGAGGTGGCGACGGGAATGAATAAGGGCAGACAGTATGAATTATATACATGTGTTTATATGTATATGTCCGTGCGTGTATATATATATGTATAAGTCGAGATGTATAGGTATGTATATGTGCGTGTGTGGACGTGTATGTATATTCATGTGTATGTGGGTGGGTTGGGCCAATCTTTCGCCTGTTTCCTTGCGCTACCTCGCTAACGCGGGAGACAGTGACAAAGTATATTAAAACAATGAACAAAATCCATTCATAAAAATGTGTGGATGTAACCAAGATGTGAAAAAAGGAGAGACAGGTAGTGTGTTTGAGGAAAGGAACCTGGAGGTTTTGGCTCTGAGTGAAACGAAGCTCAAGGGTAAAGGGGAAGAGTGGTTTGGGAATGTCTTGGGAGTAAAGTCAGGGGTTAGTGAGAGGACAAGAGCAAGGGAAGGAGTAGCAATACTCCTGAAACAGGAGTTGTGGGAGTATGTGATAGAATGTAAGAAAGTAAATTCTCGATTAATATGGGTAAAACTGAAAGTTGATGGAGAGAGGTGGGTGATTATTGGTGCATATGCACCTGGGCATGAGAAGAAAGATCATGAGAGGCAAGTGTTTTGGGAGCAGCTGAATGAGTGTGTTAGTGGTTTTGATGCACGAGACCGGGTTATAGTGATGGGTGATTTGAATGCAAAGGTGAGTAATGTGGCAGTTGAGAGAATAATTGGTATACATGGGGTGTTCAGTGTTGTAAATGGAAATGGTGAAGAGCTTGTAGATTTATGTGCTGAAAAAGGACTGATGATTGGGAATACCTGGTTTAAAAAGCGAGATATACATAAGTATACTTATGTAAGTAGGAGAGATGGCCAGAGAGCGTTATTGGATTACGTGTTAATTGACAGGCGTGCGAAAGAGAGACTTTTGGATGTTAATGTGCTGAGAGGTGCAACTGGAGGGATGTCTGATCATTATCTTGTGGAGGCTAAGGTGAAGATTTGTATGGGTTTTCAGAAAAGAAGAGTGAATGTTGGGGTGAAGAGGGTGGTGAGAGTAAGTGAGCTTGGGAAGGAGACCTGTGTGAGGAAGTACCAGGAGAGACTGAGTACAGAATGGAAAAAGGTGAGAACAATGGAAGTAAGGAGAGTGGGGGAGGAATGGGATGTATTTAGGGAATCAGTGATGGATTGCGCAAAAGATGCTTGTGGCATGAGAAGAGTGGGAGGTGGGTTGATTAGAAAGGGTAGTGAGTGGTGGGATGAAGAAGTAAGAGTATTAGTGAAAGAGAAGAGAGAGGCATTTGGACGATTTTTGCAGGGAAAAAATGCAATTGAGTGGGAGATGTATAAAAGAGACAGGAGGTCAAGAGAAAGGTGCAAGAGGCGAAAAAAAGGGCAAATGAGAGTTGGGGTGAGAGAGTATCATTAAATTTTAGGGAGAATAAAAAGATGTTCTGGAAGGAGGTAAATAAAGTGCGTAAGACAAGGGAGCAAATGGGAACTTCAGTGAAGGGCACAAATGGGGAGGTGATAACAAGTAGTGGTGATGTGAGAAGGAGATGGAGTGAGTATTTTGAAAGTTTGTTGAATGTGTTTGATGATAGAGTGGCAGATATAGGGTGTTTTGGTCGAGGTGGTGTGCAAAGTGAGAGGGTTAGGGAAAATGATTTGGTAAACAGAGAAGAGGTAGTGAAAGCTTTGCGGAAGATGAAAGCCGGCAAGGCAGCAGGTTTGGATGGTATTGCAGTGGAATTTATTAAAAAAGGGGGTGACTGTATTGTTGACTGGTTGGTAAGGTTATCTAATGTATGTATGACTCATGGTGAGGTGCCTGAGGATTGGCGGAATGCGTGCATAGTGCCACTGTACAAAGGCAAAGGGGATAAGAGTGAGTGCTCAAATTACAGAGGTATAAGTTTGTTGAGTATTCCTGGTAAATTATATGGGAGGGTATTGATTGAGAGGGTGAAGGCATGTACAGAGCATCAGATTGGGGAAGAGCAGTGTGGTTTCAGAAGTGGTAGAGGATGTGTGGATCAGGTGTTTGCTTTGAAGAATGTATGTGAGAAATACTTAGAAAAGCAAATGGATTTGTATGTAGCATTTATGGATCTGGAGAAGGCATATGATAGAGTTGATAGAGATGCTCTGTGGAAGGTATTAAGAATATATGGTGTGGGAGGAAAGTTGTTAGAAGCAGTGAAAAGTTTTTATCGAGGATGTAAGGCATGTGTACGTGTAGGAAGAGACGAAAGTGACTGGTTCTCAGTGAATGTAGGTTTGCGGCAGGGGTGTGTGATGTCTCCATGGTTGTTTAATTTGTTTATGGATGGGGTTGTTAGGGAGGTAAATGCAAGAGTTTTGGAAAGAGGGGCAAGTATGAAGTCTGTTGGGGATGAGAGAGCTTGGGAAGTGAGTCAGTGTTGTTCGCTGATGATACAGCGCTGGTGGCTGATTCATGTGAGAAACTGCAGAAGCTGGTGACTGAGTTTGGTAAAGTGTGTGGAAGAAGAAAGTTAAGAGTAAATGTGAAAAAGAGCAAGGTTATTTGGTACAGTAGGGTTGAGGGTCAAGTCAATTGGGAGGTGAGTTTGAATGGAGAAAAACTGGAGGAAGTGAAGTGTTTTAGATATCTGGGAGTGGATCTGGCAGTGGATGGAAACATGGAAGCGGAAGTGGATCATAGGGTGGAGGAGGGGGCGAAAATTCTGGGGGCCTTGACAAATGTGTGGAAGTCGAGAACATTATCTCGGAAAGCAAAAATGGGTATGTTTGAAGGAATAGTGGTTCCAACAATGTTGTATGGTTGCGAGGCGTGGGCTATGGATAGAGTTGTGCGCAGGAGGATGGATGTGCTGGAAATGAGATGTTTGAGGACAATGTGTGGTGTGAGGTGGTTTGATCGAGTGAGTAACGTAAGGGTAAGAGAGATGTGTGGAAATAAAAAGAGCGTGGTTGAGAGAGCAGAAGAGGGTGTTTTGAAGTGGTTTGGGCACATGGAGAGAATGAGTGGGGAAAGATTGACCAAGAGGATATATGTGTCGGAGGTGGAGGGAACGAGGAGAAGAGGGAGACCAAATTGGAGGTGGAAAGATGGAGTGAAAAAGATTTTGTGTGATCGGGGCCTGAACATGCAGGAGGGAGAAAGGAGGGCAAGGAATAGAGTAAATTGGAGCGATGTGGTATACTGGGGTTGACGTGCTGTCAGTGGATTGAATCAAGGCATGTGAAGCGTCTGGGGTAAACCATGGAAAGCTGTGTAGGTGTGTATATTTGCGTGTGTGGACGTATGTATATACATGTGTATGGGGGGGGGGTTGGGCCATTTCTTTCGTCTGTTTCCTTGCGCTACCTCGCAAACGCGGGAGACAGCGACAAAGTATAATAAAAAAAATAAAAAAATGACTGTGGTATAGTCAACCCAAAACTAATGTTATTCTGACTCCTATCTTCTTTTCTTTCTTTCAAACTATTCGCCATTTCCCGCTTTAGCGAGGTAGCGTTAAGAACAGAGAACTGGGCCTTTGAGGAAATATCCTCACCTGGCCCCCTTCTCTGTTCCTTCTTTTGGAAAATCAAAAAAAAAAAAGTTCCTGAAATGAACCTTGCATTCATATCAACATCCTGTACATTAAAAAGAATTGATAATATCTATAATCACATTAAAAAATCCAATAAATAATCTAAAGATAATATTAAAGTGTTATTGTTACTGACCCATACAGAGTTGTAGCTACATTAATAGTAGCAGCACGGTTAAGGGCAATTCTTGCCCAAGGGGCAGCACCAAGGTGTGGAGAAACTCCCACTCCACCTTCATCACCACTGTAACCAGTGTGTCTTCTGCTGATGCCAATATCAGCAACAGCACCTGTGAGAGGTACTCGCACCACTACCCACCACGTTACTTTCCCATCACTTGTCAGTGTCACCACCTGTAAGAATAAGAATAATGGTTTTGAAAACTGAAAACAATTCTTTTTTGTCCCATAAACATGAGAGAATCTCTATGATACATCTAAAAAAATATGTGTCAGAACCTTCCAACCCATAATGTTTCCCATAAGAGAGCACTGATCTTTTCCAATCATTATCTTCTAAATAATGAAGTGGTAGCTTGCTAATTCTGGGCCTACCCTTAGTCAATAATAGACAGCCACAGGAATGATTTTGTCAACCTACTCCTTCCAGCCACTCAACACTTTAAAATTCACAGATGGCAAGTAGGATGACATGAGAATGAATGGTTCTAAATGGAGATTAGTCTTTGGCAAGGGTGTGCGATGTCACCATGGTTAATTTGTTTGTGGATAGAGTGGTGAGAGAAGTAAATGCAAGAGTCTTGGAGAAAGGGACAAGTATACAATCTGAGAGGGATGATAGGACCTGAGAAGTGAGTCAGCACTGGTGGCAGATTTGAGTGAGAAACTGCAGAAGATGGTGACTGAGTATGGAAGAGTAAGAGCATATGAAAGGGAAAAGTTGAGAGTAAATGTCATTAAAAGCAAGGTTATTAGGTTCAGCGAGGTTGAGGGACAAGTTGGTTGGGATTCAAGTCTGAATGGAGAAAAATTGGAGGAAGTGAAGTTTTTCAGATATTTAGGCATGGAAATGGCAACAAAAAGAATCATGGAATCGGAAGTGAGTTATACGTTGGAGGAAGGGAAAGATTCTGGGAGCACTGAAGAATGTGTGGAAAGACAGAATATTATCTGGGAGGGCAAAATAAGTATACCTGAAGAAATTACAGTCCTAACAATATACCAATGATGCGATGCATGGGCTATAGATAAACTTGTGCGGACAAGGGTGGATGTGTTGGAAATTAAATTTTTGAGGAATGTGTGAAGTGAAGTGCTTTGGTCAAGTAAGTAATGAGAGGGTAAGAGATGTGTGGTAATAAAAATGAGCTTGAGAGAGCACAAGGGGCTGTGTTGAAATGGTTGGGACATATGAAGAGAATGAGCAAGGAAAGGTTGACAAAGAGGATATATGTGTCAGAAGTTGAGAGAACAAGGAAAATGAGGATACCAAATTGGAGATGAAAGGATGGAGTGAAAAAGATTTTGAGCAACTGGGGGCCTGAAAATGCAGGAGGGTGAAAGGCATTCACGGAACAGAGTGAATTAGAATGATGTGGTATTCCAGGGTCAACATGCTGTCAAGAGACTGAACAAGGGCATGTTAAACATATGGGGTAAATCATGGAAAGGTTTGTGGGGCCTGGATGTGGATAGGGATTTGTGTTTCTATCGCATTACAGATGAAAGCTCGACTATCGCCGGGTGTGGATGTGGCATTTCTTCATTTCTTTCCTGGTGCTACCTTGCTGATGCAAGGGTCAGTGATTGGGTATGAGGGAAAGGGTGAGAATTATACATCATTTCTTTCTTTTCATTCAATACATTTGTGCTGTTTCCTGTGGGGAGGGGTGGTATTGGGAACATTTGATGATGAGCAAGTATAAATATGTCATATGTAAGTATATGTATGTATGTAGGTATGTATATATGTTATTTGATTTCTTATACTTAATCGCTGCTTCCTGCATCATCGAGGTAGTGCCAGGAAACAGACGAAGAATGGCTCATCCACTCATATACACACATATGTAAATATACACCCACACACGAACATTTATTTCATATTGATCATACTCTGACGCTGTCTCCTGCGTTAGCGAGGTAGCGCAAGGAGAGAAAAGAAAGAATGGCCCAACCCATCCACATACACATGTATGTACATAAACGCCCATACATGCACATATACATACTTATACATTTCAACGTATACATTATTTTTCTTTATTATACTTTGTCGCTGTCTCCCACGTTAGTAAGGTAGTGCAAGGAAACAGATGAAAGAATGGCCAAACCCACCCACATACACATGTATATACATATACGTCCACACACACACATATACATACCTATAAATCTAAACGTATACATATATATTCTTTTTTTTTTTTATACTTTGTCGCTGTCTCCCGCGTTTGCGAGGTAGCGCAAGGAAACAGACGAAAGAAATGGCCCAACCCACCACCATACACATGTATATACATACGTCCACACACGCAAATATACATACCTACACAGCTTTCCATGGTTTACCCCAGACTCTTCACATACCTTGATTCAATCCACCGACAGCACGTCAACCCCGGTATACCACATCGATCCAATTCACTCTATTCCTTGCCCTCCTTTCACCCTCCTGCATGTTCAGGCCCCGATCACACAAAATCTTTTTCACTCCACCTTTCCACCTCCAATTTGGTCTCCCTCTTCTCCTTGTTCCCTCCACCTCCGACACATATATCCTCTTGGTCAATCTTTCCTCACTCATCCTCTCCATGTGCCCAAACCACTTCAAAACACCCTCTTCTGCTCTCTCAACCACGCTCTTTTTATTTCCACACATCTCTCTTACCCTTACGTTACTCACTCGATCAAACTACCTCACACCACACATTGTCCTCAAACATCTCATTTCCAGCACATCCATCCTCCTGCGCACAACTCTATCCATAGCCCACGCCTCGCAACCATACAACATTGTTGGAACCACTATTCCTTCAAACATACCCATTTTTGCTTTCCGAGATAATGTTCTCGACTTCCACACACTCTTCAAGGCCCCCAGAATTTTCGCCCCCTCCCCCACCCTATGATCCACTTCCGCTTCCATGGTTCCATCCGCTGCCAGATCCACTCCCAGATATCTAAAACACTTCACTTCCTCCAGTTTTTCTCCATTCAAACTCACCTCCCAATTGACTTGACCCTCAACCCTACTGTACCTAATAACCTTGCTCTTATTCACATTTACTCTTAACTTTCTTCTTCCACACACTTTACCAAACTCAGTCACCAGCTTCTGCAGTTTCTCACATGAATCAGCCACCAGCGCTGTATCATCAGCGAACAACAACTGACTCACTTCCCAAGCTCTCTCATCCCCAACAGACTTCATACTTGCCCCTCTTTCCAAAACTCTTGCATTTACCTCCCTAACAACCCCATCCATAAACAAATTAAACAACCATGGAGACATCACACACCCCTGCCGCAAACCTACATTCACTGAGAACCAATCACTTTCCTCTCTTCCTACACGTACACATGCCTTACATCCTCGATAAAAACTTTTCACTGCTTCTAACAACTTTCCTCCCACACCATATATTCTTAATACCTTCCACAGAGCATCTCTATCAACTCTATCATATGCCTTCTCCAGATCCATAAATGCTACATAAAAATCCATTTGCTTTTCTAAGTATTTCTCACATACATTCTTCAAAGCAAACACCTGATCCACTCATCCTCTACCACTTCTGAAACCACACTGCTCTTCCCCAATCTGATGCTCTGTACATGCCTTCACCCTCTCAATCAATACCCTCCCATATAATTTACCAGGAATACTCAACAAACTTATACCTCTGTAATTTGAGCATTCAATCTTATCCCCTTTGCCTTTGTACAATGGCACTATGCACGCATTCCGCCAATCCTCAGGCACCTCACCATGAGTCATACATACATTAAATAACCTTACCAACCAGTCAACAATACAGTCACCCCCTTTTTTAATAAATTCCACTGCAATACCATCCAAACCTGCTGCCTTGCCGGCTTTCATCTTCCGCAAAGCTTTCACTACCTCTTCTCTGTTTACCAAATCATTTTCCCTAACTCTCTCACTTTGCACACCACCTCGACCAAAACACCCTATATCTGCCACTCTATCATCAAACACATTCAACAAACCTTCAAAATACTCACTCCATCTCCTTCTCACATCACCACTACTTGTTATCACCTCCCCATTTGCGCCCTTCACTGAAGTTCCCATTTGCTCCCTTGTCTTACGCACTTTATTTACCTCCTTCCAGAACATCTTTTTATTCTCCCTAAAATTTAATGATACTCTCTCACCCCAACTCTCATTTGCCCTTTTTTTCACCTCTTGC
This sequence comes from Panulirus ornatus, assembly GCF_036320965.1. Taxonomy (NCBI): domain Eukaryota; kingdom Metazoa; phylum Arthropoda; class Malacostraca; order Decapoda; family Palinuridae; genus Panulirus; species Panulirus ornatus. The sequence goes on from NC_092249.1 coordinate 11,086,120, forward strand.
ACCTTTCTCTTGACCTCCTGTCTCTTTCTTTTATACATCTCCCACTCAATTGCATTTTTTCCCTGCAAAAATCGTCCAAATGCCTCTCTCTTCTCTTTCACTAATACTCTTACTTCTTCATCCCACCACTCACTACCCTTTCTAATCAACCCACCTCCCACTCTTCTCATGCCACAGGCATCTTTTGCGCAATCCATCACTGATTCCCTAAATACATCCCATTCCTCCCCCACTCCCCTTGCTTCCATTGTTCTCACCTTTTTCCATTCTGTACTCAGTCTCTCCTGGTACTTCCTCACACAGGTCTCCTTCTCAAGCTCACTTACTCTCACCACCCTCTTCACCCCAACATTCACTCTTCTTTTCTGAAAACCCATACAAATCTTCACCTTAGCCTCCACAAGATAATGATCAGACATCCCTCCAGTTGCACCTCTCAGCACATTAACATCTAAAAGTCTCTCTTTCGCACGCTTGTCAATTAACACGTAATCCAATAACGCTCTCTGGCCATCTCTCCTACTTACATAAGTATACTTATGTATATCTCGCTTTTTAAACCAGGTATTCCCAATCATCAGTCCTTTTTCAGCACATAAATCTACAAGCTCTTCACCATTTCCATTTACAACACTGAACACCCCATGTATACCAATTATTCCCTCAACTGCCACATTACTCACCTTTGCATTCAAATCACCCATCACTATAACCCGGTCTTGTGCATCAAAACCACTAACACACTCATTCAGCTGCTCCCAAAACACTTGCCTCTCTTGATCTTTCTTCTCATGCCCAGGTGCATATGCACCAATAATCACCCACCTCTCTCCATCAACTTTCAGTTTTACCCATATTAATCGAGAATTTACTTTCTTACACTCTATCACATACTCCCACAACTCCTGTTTCAGGAGTATTGCTACTCCTTCCCTTGCTCTTGTCCTCTCACTAACCCCTGACTTTACTCCCCAGACATTCCCAAACCACTCTTCCCCTTTACCCTTGAGCTTCGTTTCACTCAGAGCCAAAACCTCCAGGTTCCTTTCCTCAAACATACTACCTATCTCTCCTTTTTTCACATCTTGGTTACATCCACACACATTTAGGCACCCCACTCTGAGCCTTCGAGGAGGATGAGCACTCCCCACGTGACTCCTTCTGTTTCCCATTTTAGAAAGTTAATACAAGGAGGGGAGGATTTCTGGCCCCCTGCTCCCGTCCCCTCTAGTCGCTTTCTACGACACGCGAGGAATACGTGGGAAGTATTCTTTCACCCCTATCCCCAGGGATAATATACACATATATATACATATACACATACACACACATACACATACATACGCACATATACACACACACACACACATACATATATATACATACATATATATATACACATATATATATATATATATATATATATATATATATATATATATATATATATACACACACACACGGACATATACACATGTACATAATTCATACTGTCTGCCCTTTAATCATTACTGTCACCACCCTGCCACACAAGAAATGACATCCCCCTCCCCCCTGCATGTGCGCGAGGTAGCACTAGGAAAAGACAAAAAAAGGCCACATTCGTTCACAATCAGTCTCTAGTTGTCATGTATAATGCACTGAAACCACACCTCCCTTGCCACATCCAGGCCCCACACAACTTTCCATGGTTTACTCTAGACACTTCACATGCCCTGCTTCAATCCATAGACAGCATGTCAACCCCGGTATACCTCATCATTCCAATTCACTCTATTCCTTGCATGCCTTTCACTGTCCTGCATGTTCAGACCCTGATCACTCAAAATCTTTTTCACCCCATCTTTCCACCTCCAATCTGTCTCCCACTTCTTCTCGTTCCCTCCACCTCTGACACATATATCCTCTTTGTCAATCTTTCCTCACTCATTCTCTCCATGTGACCAAACCATTTCAAAACACCCTCTTCTGCTCTCTCAACCACACTCTTTTTATTACCACACATCTCTCTTACCCTTTCATTACTTACTCGATCACACCACCTTACACCACATATTGTCCTCAAATATCTCATTTCCAGCACATCCACCCTCCTCCGCAAAACTCTATCTATAGTCCACTCCTCGCAACCATACAACATTGTAGGAACCACTATTCCTTCAAACATACCCATTTTTGCTTTCTAAGAAAACGTACTCGACTTCCACACATTCTTCAACACCCTCAGAACTTTCACCCCTTCCCCAACCCTATGATTCACTTCCAATTCCATAGTTCCATACACTGCCAAATCCATTCCCAGATATCTAAAACACTTCACTTCCTCCAGTTTTTCTCCATTCAAACTTACCTCCCAGTTGACTTGTCCCTCAACCCTATTGTACCTAATAACCTTGCTCTTATTCACATTTACTCTCAGCTTTCTTCTTTCACACACTTTACCAAACTCAGTCACCTGCTTCTGCAGTTTCTCACCTGAATCAGCCACCAGCGCTGTATCATCACCAAACAACAACAGATTCACTTCCCAAGCTCTCTCATCCACAACAGACTGCATACTTGCCCCTCTTTCCAATACTTTTGCATTCACCTCCCTAACAACCCCATCCATAAACAAATTAAACAACCATGGAGACATCAAGCACCCCTGCCGCAAACCAACATTCACCGAAAACCAATCACTTTCCTCTCTTCCTACTCGTACACATGCCTTACATCCTCGATAAAAACTTTTCACTGCTTCTAACAACTTGCCTCCCACACCATATATTCTTAGTACCTTCCAGAGAGCATCTCTATCAACTCTATCATATGCCTTCTCCAGATCCATAAATGCTACATACAAATCCATTTGCTTTTCTAAGTATTTCTCACATACATCCTTCAAAGCAAACACCTGATCCAAACATCCTCTACCACTTCTGAAACAACACTGCTCTTCCTCAATCTGATGCTCTGTACAAGCCTTCACCCTCTCAATCAATACCCCCCCATATAATTTCCCAGGAATACTCAACAAACCTATACCTCTGATATTTGAGCACTCACTTTTATCCCCTTTGTCTTTCTACAATGGCACTATGCAAGCATTCCGCTAATCCTCAGGCACCTCACCATGAGTCATAAATACATTAAATAACCTTACCAACCAGTCAACAATACAGTCACCCCCTTTTTTTAATAAATTCCACTGCAATACCATCCAAACCTACGGCCTTACTGGCTTTCATCTTCTTCAAAGCTTTTACTACCTCTTCTCTGTTTACCAAATCATTTTCCCTAACCCTCTCACTTTGCACACCACCTCGACCAAAACACCCTATATCTGCCATTCTATCATCAAACACATTCAACAAACCTTCAAAATACTCACTCTATACTCTTCTCACATCACCCCTACTTGTTATCACCTCCCCATTAGCTCCCTTCACTGAAGTTCCCATTTGTTCCCTTGTCTTGTGCAATCTATTTACCTCCTTCCAAAACATCTTTTTATTCTCTCTAAAATCTGATGATACTCTCTCACCCCAACTCTCATTTGCCCTCTTTTTCACCTCCTGAATCTTTCTCTTGACTGCCTGCCTCTTTCTTTTATACATCTCCCACTTATTTGCATTATTTCCCTGCAATAATCTTCCAAATGCCTCTCTCTTCCCTTTTACTAATAATCTTACCTCTTCATCCCACCACTTACTACCCTTTCTTATCTGCCCACTTCCCACACTTCTCTTGCCACAAGCATCTTTTGCGCAAGCCATCACTGCTTCCCTAAATACATCCCAGTCCTCCCCCACTCCCCTTACCTCCTTCATTCTCACCTTTTTCCATTCTGTATTCAGTCTCTCCTAGTACTTCCTCACACAAGTCTCCTTCCCAAGCTCACTTGCTCTCACCACTCTCTTCACCCCAACTTTCTCTCTTCTTTTCTGAAAACCTCTACAAATCTTCACCTTCGCCTCCACAAGGGAATGATCAGACATCCCTCCAGTTGCACCTCTCAGCACATTAACATCCAAAAGTCTCTCTTTCGCGCACCTATCAATTAACACGTAATCCAATAATGCCCTCTGGCCATCTCTCCTACTTACATACGTATACTTATGTATATCTCGCTTTTTAAACCAGGTATTCCCAATCACCAGTCCTTTTTCAACACAAATATCTACAAACTCTTCAAAATTTCCATTTACAGCCCTGAACACCCCATGCACACCAATTATTCCCTCAACTGCCACATTACTCACCTTTGCATTCAAATCACCCATCACTATAACCCAGTCTCGTGCATCAAAGCTGCCAACACACTCATTCAGTAGCTTCTAAAACACGTGCCTCTCATGACTAGGTGCATAAACACTAATAATCACCCATCTCTCTCCATCCACTTTCATTTTTACCCTTATCAATCTAGAGTTTACTTTCTTACACTCTATCACATACTCCCACAACTCCTGCTTCAGTAGTGCTACTCCTTCCTTTGCTCTTGTACTCTGACCAACCCCGAACTTTACTCCCAAGGCATTCCCAAACCACTCTTCCCCTTTACCCTTGAGCTTCATTTCACTCAGATCCAAAACATCCACATTCCTTTCCTCAAACATACTACCTATCTCTACTTTTTTCTCATCTTGGTTACATTTACACACATCTAGACACCCCAATCTTAGCCTTCAAGGAGCATGAGCACTCCCCCCCGCATGACTCCTTCTTCTGTTTTCCCTTTTAGAAGGAGATAGGGGAGAAAGAATACTTCCCACGCATTCCCAGCTTGTCACAGAAGGCGATTAAAGGGGACGGGAGAGGGACTAGAAACCCTCCCCTCCTTGTATTTGATCTTTTAATGAATATATATATATATATATACATATATATATATATATATATATATATATATATATATATATATATATATATATATATATATATATATATATATATATATTTTTTTTTTTTCATAATATTCGCCATTTCCCGCGATAGCGAGGTAGCGTTCAGAACAGAGGACTGGGTCTTTGAGGGAATACCCTCACCTGGCCCCCTTCTCTGTTCCTTCTTTTGGAAAAAAAAAAAAAAGAGAGAGGAGGATTTCCAGCCCCCCGCACCCTTCCCTTTTAGTCGCCTTCTACGACACGCAGGGAATACGTGGGAAGTATTCTTTCTCCCCTATCCCCAGGGATAATATACATATATATATATATATATATATATATATATATATATATATATATATATATATATATATATATATATGCCGACCTCGACCGTCTCACGGGGTAAACCATGGAAAGCTGTGTAGGTATGTATATTTCCGTGTGTGGACGTGTGTATGTACATGTGTATGGGGGGGGTTGGGCCATTTCTTTCGTCTGTTTCCTTGCGCTACCTCGCAAACGCGGGAGACAGCGACAAAGTATAAAAAAAAAAAAAAAAAATATATATATATATATATATATATATATATATATATATATATATATATATATATATATATATATATATTTTTTTTTCTTTTTTGCTTTGTCGCTGTCTCCTGCGTTTGCGAGATAGTGCAAGGATACAGACGAAAGAAATGGCCCAACCCACCCCCATACACATGTATATACATACGTCCACACACGCAAAATATACATACCTACACAGCTTTCCATCCATGGTTTACCTCAGACGCTTCACATGCCCTGATTCAATCCACTGACAGCACGTCAACCCCGGTATACCACATCGATCCAATTCACTCTATTCCTTGCCCTCCTTTCACCCTCCTGCATGTTCAGGCCCCGACCACACAAAATCTTTTTCACTCCATCTTTCCACCTCCAATTTGGTCTCCCACTTCTCCTCGCTCCCTCCACCTCCGACACATATATCCTCTTGGTCAATCTTTCCTCACTCATTCTCTCCATGTGCCCAAACCTCTTCAAAACACCCGCTTCTGCTCTCTCAACCACGCTCTTTTTATTTCCACACATCTCTCTTACCCTTACGTTACTTAATCAATCAAACCACCTCACACCACACATTGTCCTCAAACACCTCATTTCCAGCACATCCATCCTCCTGCGCAAAACTCTATCCATAGCCCACGCCTCGCAACCATATAACATTGTCGGATCCACTATTCCTTCAAACATACCCAGTTTTGCTTTCCCTGATAATGTTCACGACTTCCACACATTCTTCAAGGCTCCCAGAATTTTCGCCCCCTTCCCCACCCTATGATCCACTTCCGCTTCCATGGTTCCATCTGCTGCCAGATCCACTCCCAGATATCTAAAACACTTCACCTCCTCCAGTTTTTCTCCATTCAAACTTACCTCCCAATTGACTTAACCTTCAACCCTACTGTACCTAATAACCTTGCTCTTATTCACATTTACTCTTAACTTTCTTCTTTCACACACTTTACCAAACTCAGTCACCAGCTTCTGCAGTTTCTCACATGAATCAGCCACCAGTGCTGTATCATCAGCAAACAACAACTGACTCACTTCCCAAGCTCTTTCATCCCCAACAGACTTCATACTTGCCCCTCTTTCCAAAACTCTTGCATTCACCTCCCTAACAACCCCATCCATAAACAAATTAAACAACCATGGAGACATCACACACCCCTGCCGCAAACCTACATTCACTGAGAACCAATCACTTTCCTCTCTTCCTACACGTACACATGACTTACATCCTCGATAAAAACTTTTCACTGCTTCTAACAACTTGCCTCCCTCACCATATATTCTTAATACCTTCCAGAGAGCATCTCTATCAACTCTATCATATGCCTTCTCCAGATCCATAAATGCTACATACAAATCCATTTGCTTTTCTAAGTATTTCTCACATACATTCTTCAAAGCAAACACCTGATCCACACATCCTCTAACACTTCTGAAACCACACTGCTCTTCCCCAATCTGATGCTCTGTACATGCCTTCACCCTCTCAATCAATACCCTCCCATATAATTTACCAGGAATACTCAACAAACTTATTCCTCTGTAATTTGAGCACTCACTCTTATCCCCTTCGCCTTTGTACAATGGCACTATGCACGCATTCTGCCAATCCTCAGGCACCTCACCATGAGTCATACATACATTAAATAACCTTACCAACCAGTCAATAATACAGTCACCCCCTTTTTTAATAAATTCCACTGCAATACCATCCAAACCTGCTGCCTTGCCGGCTTTCATCTTCCGCAAAGCTTTTACTACCTCTTCTCTGTTTACCAAATCATTTTCCCTAACCCTCTCACTTTGCACACCACCACGACCAAAACACCCTATATCTGCCACTCTATCATCAAACACATTCAACAAACCTTCAAAATACTCACTCCATCTCCTTCTCACATCACCACTACTTGTTATCACCTCCCCATTTGCGCCCTTCACTGAAGTTCCCATTTGCTCCCTTGTCTTACACACTTTATTTACCTCCTTCCAGAACATCTTTTTATTCTCCCTAAAATTTAATGATACTCTCTCACCCCAACTCTCATTTGCACTCTTTTTCACCTCTTGCACCTTTCTCTTGACCTCCTGTCTCTTTCTTTTATACATCTCCCACTCAATTGCATTTTTTCCCTGCAAAAATCGTCCAAATGCCTCTCTCTTCTCTTTCACTAATAATCTTACTTCTCCATCCCACCAATCACTACCCTTTCTAATCAACCCACCTCCCACTCTTCTCATGCCACAAGCATCTTTTACGCAATCCATCACTGATTCCCTAAATACAACCCATTCCTCCCCCACTCCCCTTACTTCCATTGTTCTTACCTTTTTCCATTCTGTACTCAGTCTCTCCTGGTACTTCCTCACACAAGTCTCCTTCCCAAGCTCACTTACCCTCACCACCCTCTTCACCCCAACATTCACTCTTCTTTTCTGAAAACCCATACAAATCTTCACCTTAGCCTCCACAAGATAATGATCAGACATCCCTCCAGTTGCACCTCTCAGCACATTAACATCCAAAAGTCTCTCTTTCGCGCGCCTGTCAATTAACACGTAATCCAATAACGCTCTCCGACTTATATACGTATACTTATGTATATCTCGCTTTTTAAACCAGGTATTCCCAATCTCCAGACCTTTTTCAGCATATAAATCTACAAGCTCTTCACCATTTCCATTTACAACACTGAACACCCCATGTATACCAATTATTCCCTCAACTGCCACATTACTCACCTTTGCATTCAAACCACCCATCACTATAACCTGGTCTCGTGCATGAAAACCACTAACACACTCATTCAGCTGCTCCCAAAACACTTGCCTTTCATGATCTTTCTTCTCATGCCCAGGTGCATATGCACCAATAATCACCCATCTCCCTCCATCAACTTTCAGTTTTACCCATATTAATCAAGAATTTACTTTCTTACATTCTATCACATACTCCCACAATTCCTGTTTCAGGAGTACTGCTATATATATATATATATATATATATATATTTTTTTTTTTTTTTGCTCTGTCGCTGTCTCCCACGTTTGTGAGGTAGCGCAAGGAAACAGACAAAAGAAATGGCCCAACCCACCCCCATACACATGTATATACATACGTCCACACACGCAAATATACATACCTACACAGCTTTCCATGGTTTACCCCAGAAGCTTCACATGCCCTGATTCAATCCACTGACAGCACGTCAACCCCGGAATACCACATCGATCCAATTCACTCTATTCCTTGCCCTCCTTTCACCCTCCTGCATGTTCAGGCCCCGATCACACAAAATCTTTTTCACTCCATCTTTCCACCTCCAATTTGGTCTCCCACTTCTCCTCGTTCCCTCCACCTCCGACACATATATCCTCTTGCTCAATCTTTCCTCACTCATTCTCTCCATGTGCCCAAACCATTTCAAAACACCCTCTTCTGCTCTCTCAACCACGCTCTTTTTATTTCCACACATCTCTCTTACCCTTACGTTACTTACTCGATCAAACCAACTCACACGACACATTGTCCTGAAACATCTCATTTCCAGCATATCCATCCTCCTGCGCACAACTCTATCCATAGCCCACGCCTCGCAACCATACAACATTGTTGGAACCACTATTCCTTCAAACATACCCATTTTAGCTTTCCGAGATAATGTTCTCGACTTCCACACATTCTTCAAGGCTCCCAGAATTTTCGCCCGCTCCCCCACCCTATGATCCACTTCCGCTTCCATGGTTCCATCTGCTGCCAGATCCACTTCCAGATATCTAAAACACTTTACTTCCTCCAGTTTTTCTCCATTCAAACTTACCTCCCAACTGACTTGACCCTCAACCCTACTGTACCTAATAACCTTGCTCTTATTCACATTTACTCTTAACTTTCTCCTTTCACACACTTTACCAAACTCAGTCACCAGCTTCTGCAGTTTCTCACATGAATCAGCCACCAGCGCTGTATCATCAGCGAACAACAACTGACTCACTTCCCAAGCTCTCTCATCCAGAACAGACTGCATACTTGCCCCTCTTTCCAAAACTCTTGCATTCACCTCCCTAACAACCCCATCCATAAACAAATTAAACAACCATGGAGACATCACACACCCCTGATGCAAACCCACATTCACTGAGAACCAATCACTTTCCTCTCTTCCTACACGTACACATGCCTTACATCCTCGATAAAAACTTTTCACTGCTTCTAACAACTTGCCTCCCACACCATATATTCTTAATACCTTCTAGAGAGCATCTCTATCAATTCTATCATATGCCTTCTCCAGATCCATAAGTGCTACATACAAATCCATTTGTTTTTCTAAGTATTTCTCACATACATTCTTCAAAGCAAACTCCTGATCCATACATCCTCTACCACTTCTGAAACCACACTGCTCTTCCCCAATCTGATGCTCTGTACATGCTTTCACACTCTCAATCAATACCCTCCCATATAATTTACCAGGAATACTTAACAAACTTATAACTCTGTAATTTGAGCACTCACTCTTATCCCCTTTGCCTTTGTACAATGGCACTATGCAGGCATTCCGCCAATCCTCAGGCACCTCACCATGAATCATACATACATTAAATAACCTTACCAACCAGTCAACAATATATTTATATATATATATATATATATATATATGAGAGAGCTTGGGAAGTGAGTCAGTTGTTGTTCGCTGATGATACAGCACTGGTGGCTGATTCATGTGAGAAACTGCAGAAGCTGGTGACTGAGTTTGGAAAAGTGTGTGGAAGAAGAAAGTTAAGAGTAAATGTGAATAAGAGCAAGGTTATTAGGTACAGTAGGGTTGAGGGTCAAGTCAATTGGGAGGTGAGTTTGAATGGAGAAAAACTGGAGGAAGTGAAGTGTTTTAGATATCTGGGAGTGGATCTGGCAGTGGATGGAACCATGGAAGCGGAAGTGGATCATAGGGTGGGGGAGGGGGTGAAAATCCTGGGGGCCTTGAAGAATGTGTGGAAGTCGAGAACATTATCTCGGAAAGCAAAAATGGGTATGTTTGAAGGAATAGTGGTTCCAACAATGTTGTATGGTTGCGAGGCGTGGGCTATGGATAGAGTTGTGCGCAGGAGGATGGATGTGCTGGAAATGAGATGTTTGAGGACAATGTGTGGTGTGAGGTGGTTTGATCGAGTGAGTAACGTAAGGGTAAGAGAGATGTGTGGAAATAAAAAGAGCGTGGTTGAGAGAGCAGAAGAGGGTGTTTTGAAGTGGTTTGGGCACATGGAGAGGATGAGTGAGGAAAGATTGACCAAGAGGATATATGTGTCGGAGGTGGAGGGAACAAGGAGAAGAGGGAGACCAAATTGGAGGTGGAAAGATGGAGTGAAAAAGATTTTGTGTGATCGGGGCCTGAACATGCAGGAGGGTGAAAGGAGGGCAAGGAATAGAGTGAATTGGAGCGATGTGGTATACCGGGGTTGACGTGCTGTCAGTGGATTGAAGCAGAGGATGAGGACTGGGCCTTTGAGGGAATATCCTCACCTGGCCCCCTTCTCTCTTTCTTCTTTTGGAAAAAAAAGAGAGCGGAGGATTTCCAGCCTCACGCTCCCTCCCCTTTTAGTCGCCTTCTACGACACGCAGGGAATATGTGGGAAGTATTCTTTCTCCCCTATCCCCAGGAGGAGGGTGGATGTGCTGGAAATGAGATGTTTGAGGACAATGTGTGGTGTGAGGTGGTTTGATCAAGTAAGTAATGTAAGGGTAAGAGAGATGTGTGGAAATAAAAAGAGCATGGTTGAGAGAGCAGAAGAGGGTGTTTTGAAATGGTTTGGGCACATGGAGAGAATGAGTGAGGAAAGATTGACCAAGAGGATATATGTCGGAGGTGGAGGGAACGAGGAGAAGTGGGAGACCAAATTGGAGGTGGAAAGATGGAGTGAAAAAGATTTTGATTGATCTGGGCCTGAACATGCAGGAGGGTGAAAGGTGGGCAAGGAATAGAGTGAATTGGATCGATGTGGTATACCGGGGTTGACGTGCTGTCAGTGGATTGAATCAGGGCATGTGAAGCGTCTGGGGTAAACCATGGAAAGCTGTGTAGGTATGTATATTTGCGTGTGTGGACGTATGCATATCCATGTGTATGGGGGGGGGTTGGGCCATTTCTTTCGTCTGTTTCCTTGCGCTACCTCACAAACGCGGGAGACAGCGACAAAGTATAATAATAATAATAAAAAATATATATATATTATTATATTATTATATATATATTATTATATATAAAAAATAATAATATAAAAATATATATATATATATATATATAGGTGAGAACAATGGAAGTAAGGGGAGTGGGGGAGGAATGGGATGTATTTAGGGAATCAGTGATGGATTGCGCAAAAGATGCTTGTGGCATGAGAAGAGTGGGAGGTGGGCTGTTTAGAAAGGGTAGTGAGTGGTGGGATGAAGAAGTAAGAGTATTAGTGAAAGAGAAGAGAGAGGCATTTGGATGATTTTTGCAGGGAAAAAATGCAATTGAGTGGGAGAAGTATAAAAGAAAGAGACAGGAGGTCAAGAGAAAGGTGCAAGAGGTGAAAAAAAGGGCAAATGAGAGTTGGGGTGAGAGACTATCAGTAAATTTTAGGGAGAATAAAAAGATGTTCTGGAAGGAGGTAAATAGGGTGCGTAAGACAAGGGAGCAAATGGGAACTTCAGTGAAGGGCGTAAATGGGGAGGTGATAACAAGTAGTGGTGATGTGAGAAGGAGATGGAATGAGTATTTAGAAGGTTTGTTGAATGTGTCTGATGACAGAGTGGCAGATATAGGGTGTTTGGGTCGAGGTGGTGTGCAAAGTGAGAGGGTTAGGGAAAATGATTTGGTAAACAGAGAAGAGGTAGTAAAAGCTTTGCGGAAGATGAAAGCCGGCAAGGCAGCAGGTTTGGATGGTATTGCAGTGGAATTTATAAAAAAAGGGGGTGACTGTATTGTTGACTGGTTGGTAAGGTTATTTAATGTATGTATGACTCATGGTGAGGTGCCTGAGGATTGGCGGAATGCGTGCATAGTGCCATTGTACAAAGGCAAAGGGGATAAGAGTGAGTGCTCAGATTACAGAGGTATAAGTTTGTTGAGTATTCCTGGTAAATTATATGGGAGGGTATTGATTGAGAGGGTGAAGGCATGTACAGAGCATCAGATTGGGGAAGAGCAGTGTGGTTTCAGAAGTGGTAGAGGATGTGTGGATCAGGTGTTTGCTTTGAAGAATGTATGTGAGAAATACTTAGAAAAGCAAATGGATTTGTATGTAGCATTTATGGATCTGGAGAAGGCATATGATAGAGTTGATAGAGATGCTCTGTGGAAGGTATTAAGAATATATGGTGTGGGAGGCAAGTTGTTAGAAGCAGTGAAAAGTTTTTATCGAGGATGTAAGGCATGTGTACGTGTAGGAAGAGAGGAAAGTGATTGGTTCTCAGTGAATGTAGGTTTGCGGCAGGGGTGTGTGATGTCTCCATGGTTGTTTAATTTGTTTATGGATGGGGTTGTTAGGGAGGTAAATGCAAGAGTCTTGGAAAGAGGGGCAAGTATGAAGTCTGTTGGGGATGAGAGAGCTTGGGAAGTGAGTCAGTTGTTGTTCGCTGATGATACAGCGCTGGTGGCGGATTCATGTGAGAAACTGCAGAAGCTGGTGACGGAGTTTGGTAAAGTGTGTGGAAGAAGAAAGTTAAGAGTAAATGTGAATAAGAGCAAGGTTATTAGGTACAGTAGGGTTGAGGGTCAAGTCAATTGGGAGGTGAGTTTGAATGGAGAAAAACTGGAGGAAGTGAAGTGTTTTAGATATCTGGGAGTGGATCTGGCAGCGGATGGAACCATGGAAGCAGAAGTGGATCATAGGGTGGGGGAGGGGGCGAAAATTTTGGGAGCCTTGAAAAATGTGTGGAAGTCGAGAACATTATCCCGGAAAGCAAAAATGGGTATGTTTGAAGGAATAGTGGTTCCAACAATGTTGTATGGTTGCGAGGCGTGGGCTATGGATAGAGTTGTTCGCAGGAGGATGGATGTGCTGGAAATGAGATGTTTGAGGACAATGTGTGGTGTGAGGTGGTTTGATCGAGTAAGTAACGTAAGGGTAAGAGAGATGTGTGGAAATAAAAAGAGCGTGGTTGAGAGAGCAGAAGAGGGTGTTTTGAAATGGTTTGGGCACATGGAGAGAATGAGTGAGGAAAGATTGACCAAGAGGATATATGTGTCGGAGGTGGAGGGAACGAGGAGAAGAGGGAGACCAAATTGGAGGTGGAAAGATGGAGTGAAAAGGATTTTGTGTGATCGGGGCCTGAACATGCAGGAGGGTGAAAGGAGGGCAAGGAATAGAGTGAATTGGAGCGATGTGGTATACAGGGGTTGACGTGCTGTCAGTGGATTGAATCAGGGCATGTGAAGCGTCCGGGGTAAACCATGGAAAGCTGTGTAGGTATGTATATTTGCGTGTGTGGACGTGTGTATGTACATGTGTATGGGGGGGGTTGGGCCATTTCTTTCGTCTGTTTCCTTGCGCTATCTCGCAAACGCGAGAGACAGCGACGAGGTATAAAAAAAAAAAAATATATATATATATATATATATATATATATATATATATATATATATATATATATATATATATATATATATATATATACATATCCCCATATACACATATACATACATATACATAATCATACTTGCTTCCCTTCATCCATTCCTAGCGCTACCCTACCTCGCAGGAAACAGCATCGCTCCCTCATGCTTCACTGAAGTAGTATCAGGAAAACAGAGAAAAAGCCACATTCGTACACACTCAGTCTCTAGCTGTTATGAGTAATGCACTGAAACCACAACTCCTTATGCACATCCAGGCCCCACAGACCTTTCCATGGTTAACCCCAGATGTTTCACATGCCCTGGTTCAGTTCATTGACAGCATGTCGACCTCAGTATACCACATCGCTTCAATTCACTCTATTCCTCATATGCCGCTCGCTGTCCTGTACGTTCGAACCCTAATCACTCAAAATCATTTTCACTCCATCCTTACACTTGAATTTTGGTCTCCTGTTTCTCCTCGTTCCCTCCACCTCTGACACATATGTCCTCTTTATAAATCTTCCCTCACTTGTTCTCTCCAAATGTCCAAACCATTTCAACGTTGAACACCCTCTTCTGCTCTCTCAACCACACTCTTTTTATTTCCACACATCTCTTTTAACCTTTCATTACTCACTTAATCAAACCATCTCACACCACATATTGTCCTCAAATATTTCATTTCCAACACATCCATCCTCCACTGTACAACCCTATCTATAGCTCATGCCTCAAAACCATATAATATTGTTGGAACTACTATTCCTTCAAACATACCCATTTTTTTTCTCTGAGATCATGTTCTCTCTTTTCACACATTCTTCATCACTCCCAGAACCAAATTGGAGGTGGAAGAATGGAGTGAAAAAGATTATGAGCGATCATCCAGAATATACAAGAGGGTGAGAGATGTACAAGGAAGGATGTGGTATACCGGAGTCGACGTGCTGTCCACTGACTGAACCAGGGCTTGTGAAACGTCTGGGGTAAGCCATGGAAAGGCCTCTGGGGCCTGGATGTGGATAAGGAGCTGTGGTTTCGGTGCATTACACATGACAGGTAGAGACTGAGTGTGAATGAATATGGCCTCTTTTATCAGTTTCCCTGGTGCTACCTTCGCTGAAGCAGGGGGTAGCAATGCTGTATCCTATGGGGCGGGGTAGCATCAGGAATGGATGAAGGCAAGCAAGTATGAATATGTATATGTATATGTCTGTGTATATGTATTCATCCTTGGGGATATGGGAGAAAGAATACTTTCCATGTATACCCTGCATGTCGTAGAAGGCACCTAAAAGGGGAGGGAGTGGGAGGCTGGAAATCCTACCCTCCCATTCATTTAAATCCCTAAAAAAAGGAAAAGAGAAGAAAGCCAAGAGAGGACATTTCCTCTAAGGCTCAGTCCTCTGTCCTTCACGCTCCCTTGCTAACGTGGGAAATATAGATTATGTAAGAAAAATGTGAGAGGGTTAGGGAAGATGATTTGGTAAACAGAGAAGAGGTAGTAAAAGCTTTGCAGAAGATGAAAGCCGGCAAGGCAGCAGGTTTGGATGGTATTGCAGTGGAGTTTATTAAAAAAGGGGGTGACTGTATTGTTGACTGGTTGGTAAGGTTATTTAATGTATGTATGACTCATGGTGAGGTGCCTGAGGATTGGCGGAATGCGTGCATAGTGCCATTGTACAAAGGCAAAGGGGATAAGAGTGAGTGCTCAAATTACAGAGGTATAAATTTGTTGAGTATTCCTGGTAAATTATATGGGAGGATATTGATTGAGAGGGTGAAGGCATGTACAGAGCATCAGATTGGGGAAGAGCAGTGTGGTTTCAGAAGTGGTAGAGGATGTGTGGATCAGGTGTTTGCTTTGAAGAATGTATGTGAGAAATACTTAGAAAAGCAAATGGATTTGTATGTAGCATTTATGGATCTGGAGAAGGCATATGATAGAGTTGATAGAGATGCTCTGTGGAAGGTATTAAGAATATAAGGTGTGGGAGGCAAGTTGTTAGAAGCAGTGAAAAGTTTTTATCGAGGATGTAAGGCATGTGTACGTGTAGGAAGAGAGGAAAGTGATTGGTTCTCAGTGAATGTAGGTTTGCGGCAGGGGTGTGTGATGTCTCCATGGTTGTTTAATTTGTTTATGGATGGGGTTGTTAGGGAGGTGAATGCAAGAGTTTTGGAAAGAGGGGCAAGTATGAAGTCTGTTGGGGATGAGAGAGCTGGGGAAGTGAGTCAGTTGTTGTTCGCTGATGATACAGCGCTGGTGGCTGATTCATGTGAGAAACTGCAGAAGCTGGTGACTGAGTTTGGTAAAGTGTGTGAAAGAAGAAAGTTAAGAGTAAATGTGAATAAGAGCAAGGTTATTAGGTACAGTAGGGTTGAGGGTCAAGTCAATTGGGAGGTGAGTTTGAATGGAGAAAAACTGGAGTAAGTGAAGTGTTTTAGATATCTGGGAGTGGATCTGGCAGCGGATGGAACCATGGAAGCGGAAGTGGATCATAGGGTGGGGGAGGGGGCGAAAATTCTGGGAGCTTTGAAGAATGTGTGGAAGTCGAGAACATTATCTCGGAAAGCAAAAATGGGTATGTTTGAAGGAATAGTGGTTCCAACGATGTTGTATGGTTGCGAGACGTGGGCTATGGATAGAGTTGTGCGCAGGAGGATGGATGTGCTGGAAATGAGATGTTTGAGGACAATATGTGGTGTGAGGTGGTTTGATCAAGTAAGTAACGTAAGGGTAAGAGAGATGTGTGGAAATAAAAAGAGCGTGGTTGAGAGAGCAGAAGAGGGTGTTTTGAAATGGTTCAGGCACATGGAGAGAATGAGTGAGGAAAGATTGACCAAGAGAATATATGTGTCGGAGGTGGATGGAACGAGGAGAAGAGGGAGACCAAATTGGAGGTGGAAAGATGGAGTGAAAAAGATTTTGTGTGATCGGGGCCTGAACATGCAGGAGGGTGAAAGGAGGGCAAGGAATAGAGTGAATTGGAGCGATGTGGTATACCAGGGTTGACGTGCTGTCAGTGGATTGAATCAAGGCATGTGAAGCGTCTGGGGTAAACCATGGAAAGCTGTGTAGGTATGTATATTTGCGTGTGTGGACGTATGTATATACATGTGTATGGGGGTGGGTTGGGCCATTTCTTTCGTCTGTTTCCTTGCGCTACCTCGCAAACGCGGGAGACAGCGACAAAGCAAAAAAAAAAAAAAAAGTAAGAATAATGTGTATGTATATGTATATATGTTCATATGTTTATGCATATGTATGCATATATTAGTATATGGGTGCATGGGCCATTCTTCTTGTTTCCTGGCTCTACCTTACTGACATGGGAAACCAATTAAGTTATTATCATTATCATTATCATTATACTTTGTCGCTGTCTCCCGCGTTAGCGAGGTAGTGCAAGGAAACAGATGAAAGAATGGCCCAACCGACCAACATACACATGTATATACATACACGTCCACACACACACATATACATACCTATACATCTCAACATATACATATATACACACACACAGACATATACATATATACACATGTACATAATTCATACTGTCTGCCCTTATTCATTCCTGACGCCACCCCGCCACATATGAAATAACAGTCCCCTCCCCCCCGCATGTGCGCGTGGCAGGGCTATGAAAAGACAACATAGGCCACATTCGTTCACAATCAGTCTCTAGCTGTCATGTATAATGCACCAAAACCACAGCTCCCTTTCTACATCCAGGCCCCACAGAACTTTCCATGCTTTACCCTAGATGCTTCACATGCCCTGGTTCAATCCATTGACAGCACGTCGACCCCAGTATACCATATTGTTCCAATTCACTCTATTCCTTGCATGCCTTTCACCCTCCTGCATGTTCATGCCCCAATCACTCAAAATCTTTTTCACTCCACCTTTCCACCTCCAATTTGGTCTCCCACTTCTCCTCGTTCCCTCCACCTCTGACACATATATCCTCTTGGTCAATCTTTCCTCACTCGTTCTCTCCATGTGATCAAACCATTTCAAAACACCCTCTTCTGCTCTCTCAACCACACTCTTTTTATTACTACACATCTCTCTTACCCTTTCATTACTTACTTGATCAAACCACCTCAAACCACATATTGTCCTCAAACATCTCATTTCCAGCACATCCACCCTCCTCCGCAGAACTCTATCCATAGCCAATGCCTCACAACCATATAACATTGTTAGAACCAATATTCCTTCAAACATACCCATTTTTGCTTTCCAAGATAATGTTCTCGACTTCCACACATTCTTCAAGGCTCCCAGGATTTTTGCCCCCTCCCCCACCCTATGATTCACTTCCACTTCCATGGTTCCATCCGCTGACAGATCCACTCCCAGATATCTAAAGCACTTTACTTCCTCCGGTTTTTCTCCATTCAAACTCACCTCCCAATTGACTTGACCCTCAACCCTACTGTACCTAATAACCTTGCTCTTATTCACATTTACTCTCAGCTTTCTTCTTTCACACACTTTACCAAAATTAGTCACCAACTTCTGCAGTTTCTCACACGAATATATACAGATGTATATATACTTGCTGCCTTCATCCTTTCCTGTTGCCACCACGCCACACATGAAAATGGAACCTCCCTCCCCCATGCGTGCGCAAGGCAGAGCTAGGAAAAGACAACAAAGGCCATATTTGTTCACACTCACTCTCTAGCTGTCATGTGTAATGCACCGAAACCACAGCTCCCTTTCCACATCTAGGCCCCACAAAACTTTCCATGGTTTACCCCAGACACTTTACATCCCCTGGTTCAATCCACTGACAGCACATCTACCCCGGTATATCAGGTCATTCCAATTCACTCTATACCTTGCATGCCTTTCACTCTCCTGTATGTTCAGGCTCTGATCACTCAAAACATTTTCACTCCATTCTTCCACCTCCAATTTGGTCTCCCACTTCTCTTCGTTCCCTTCACCTCTGATACATATATCCTATTTGTCAATCATTCCTCACTCATTCTCTCCATGTGACCAAACCATTTCAATACACCCTCTTCTGCTCTCTCTCTCACACTCTTTTTACTACCAAACATCTTTCTTACTCTTTCATTACTTACTCAATCAAACCACCTCACACCACATATTGTCCTCAAACATCTCATTTCCAACACATCCACCCTCCTCCACAAAATCCTGTCTATAGCCCATGCCTAACAACCATATAACATTGTTGGAACCACTATTCCTTCAAACATACCGATTTTTGCTCTCCAAGATAATGTTCTCACCTTCCACACATTCTTCAGCGCTCCCAGAACCTTCGCCCCCTCCCCCATCCTGTGACTCACTTCCACTTCCATGGTTCCATCTGCTGCTACATCCACTCCCAGCTATCTAAAACACTCCCCTTCCTCTAGTTATAGAAATGGAAAAAGGTGAGATCAAATGATGTAAGGAGTGTGGGGAAGGAATGGGATGTATCTAAGGAAGCAGTGATGGCTTGCACAAAAGATGCATGTGGCATGAGAAAGGTGGGAGGTGGGCAGAATACAAAAAGTAGCGAGTAGTGGAATGAAGAAGTAACATTGTTAGTGAAAGAGAAGAGAGAGGCATTTGGACGATTTTTGCAGGGAAATAGTGCAAAAGACTGGGAGATATATAAAAGAAAGAGACAGGGGATCAAGAGAAAGGTGCAAGAGATGAAAAAGAGGGCAAATGAGAGTTGGGGTGAGAGAGTATCATTAAATTTCAGGGAGAATAAAAAGATGTTTTGGAAGGAGGTAAATAAAGTGCGTAAGACAAGAGAACAAGTGGGAACATCGGTGAAGGGGGCTAATGGGGAAGTAATAAGTGGTGGTGAAGTGAGGAGATGGAATGAGTATTTTGAAGGTATGTTAAATGTGTTTGATGATAGAGTGGCAGATATAGGGTTTTTGGTTGAGGTGGTGTGCAAAGTGAGAGGGTCAAGGAGAATGGTTTGGTAAACACAGAAGAGGTAGTGAAAGCTTTGCAGATGATGAAAGTCGGCAAGGCTATGGGTTTGGATAGTAATGCTACAGAATTTATTAAAAAAGTGGGTGACTGGGTGTTGACTATATGGTGAGGATATTCAGTGTATGTATGGTTAATGGTGAAGTGCCTGAGGATTGGCGGAATGCGTGCATAGTGCCACTGTACAAAAGCAAAGGGGATAAAAGGGAGTGTTCAAATTACAGAGGTATAAGTTTATGAGTATTTCTGGTAAATTATATGGGAGGGTATTGAATGAGAGGGTGAAGGTATGTACAAAGCATCAGATTGGGAAAGAGCAGTGTGGTTTCAGAAATGGTAGAGAATATGTGGATCAGGTGTTTGCTTTGAAGAATTTTATGCAAGAAATACGTAGAAAAACAGATGGATTTGTATGTAGTATACTTATGGATCCGGAGAAGGCATATGATAAGAGTTGATAGAGACGCTCTGTGGAAGATATTAAAAGTATATGGCGTGGGAGATAAGTTGCAAGAAGCAGTGAAATATTTTTATTAAGGATGTAAGGGAAGTGTACGAATAGGAAGAGAATAAAGTGATTGGTTCCCAATGAATGTCACTTTGCGGCAGGGGTATGTGATGTCTCCATGGTTGTTTGATTTGTTTATGGATGGGGTTGTTAGGGAGTTGAATGCAAGAGTTTTAGAGAGAGGGGCAAGTATGCAGTATGTTGCGGATGAGAGGGCTTGGAAAGTGAGTCAGTTGTTGCTCGCTGATGATACAGTGCTGGTGGCTGATTCAGGTGAGAAACTGCAGAAGCTGGTGACTGAGTTTGGTAAAGTGTGTGAAAAAAGAAAGTTGAAAGTAAATGTGAATAAGAGCAAGGTTATTAGGTACAGTAAGGTTGAGGGACAAGTCACTTGGGAGGTAAGTTTGAATGGAGAAAAACTGGAGGAAGTGAAGTGTTTTAAACATCTGGGAGAGGATCAAGCAGCGGATGGAACCATGGAAACGGAAGTCGGATGAAACCATGGAAACGGAAGTGAGTCATAGGGTGGGGAGGGGACAAAGGTTCTGGGAGTGTTGAAGAATGTGTGGAAGGAGAGAATGTTATCTCGGGGAGCAAAAACGGGTATGTTTGAAAGAATAGTAGTTCCATAAAATGTTATATAGTTGCGAGGCAGGGCTATAGACAAGGTTGTGCGAAGGAGGAAGGATGTGTTGGAAATGAAATGTTTGAGGACAATTTGTGGTGTGAGGTGGTTTGATTAAGTAATGAAAGGGTAAGAGAGATGTAAGGTAATAAAAAGAGTGTGATTGAGAGAGCAGAAAAGGGTGTATTGAATTAATTTGGTCACATGGAGAGAATGAGTGAAAAAGACGGACAAAGAGCATATATGTGTCAGAGGTGGAGGGAACAAGAAGTGGGAGACCAAATTGGAAGTGGAAGGATGGAGTTAAAAAGATTTTGAGTGATCAGGGCCTCAACATAAAGGAAAGTGAAAGGCGTGCAAAGAGTAGAGTGAATTGGAACGATGTGGTATACCAGGGTCGATGTGATATCAAAGGATAGAACCAGGGCATGTGAAGCATCTGGGGTAAACCATGGAAATTTTTGTTTAGTCTGGATGTGGAAAGGGAGCTGTGGTTTTGGTGCATTACACAGAACAGCTAGAGATTGAGTGTGAACGAATGTGGCCTTTGTTGTCTTTTCCTAACACTACCTTGCACAAGTGAGGGGAGGGGGGGGTGCCCATTTCATGTGTGCCAGGGTGGTGGCGGAAATGAATGAAATGGATGTGTACACATGTATATATGTATATGTGTGTATATGTATGTACATATGGGAGTAAAGTCAAGGGTTGGTGAGAGGACAAGAGCAAAGGAAGGAATAGCACTACTACTGAAACAGAAGTTGTGGGAGTATGTGATAGAGTGTAAGAAAGTAAACTCTAGATTGATATGGGTAAAACTGAAAGTGGATGAAGAGTGATGGGTGATTATTGGTGCCTATGCACCTGGGCATGAGAAGAAAGATCAAGAGAGGCAAGTGTTTTGGGAGCAGCTGAGAGAGTGTGTTAGCAGTTTTGATGCACGAGACCGGGTTATAGCAGAGGGTGATTTGAATGCAAAGGTGAGTAATGTGGCAGTTCAAAGAATAATTGGCGTACATGAGGTGTTCAGTGTTGTAAATGGGAATGGTTAGGAGCTTGTAGATTTGTTAGCTGGAAAGGGACTGGTGATTGGGAACACCTGGTTTAAAAAGAGAGATATACGTATACGTATGTAAGTAGGAGAGATGGCCAGAGAGCTTTATTGGATTACGTGTTAATTGATAGGCGTGTGAAAGAGAGACTTTTGGATGTTAATGTGCTGAGAGGTGCAACTGGAGGGATGTCTGATCATATCTTCTGGAAGTGAAGGTGAAGAATTGTAGAGGTTTTCAGGAAAGAAGAATGTTGGGGGGAAGCGAGTGGTAAGAGTAAGTGAGCTTGGGAAGGAGACTTGTGTGAGGAAGTACCAGGAGAGAATGAGTATTTATTTATTTATTTTTTATTTATTTTGCTTTGTCGCTGTCTCCCGCGCCTGTGAGGTAGCGCAAGGAAACAGACGAAAGAAATGGCCCAACCTACCCCCACACACATGCACACACACACACATATCCACACACGCAAACATACACACCCACACATGCCAACGTACACACATATATACACACACAGACACACACATATAGACACATGCACACAATTCACACTGTCAGCCCCTACTCACCCCCATCGCTACCCCGCCACACACGGACTAACATCCCCCTCCCCCTCATGTGCGCGAGGAAGTGCCAGGAAAAGACAACAAAGGCCCCATTCGCTCACACTCAGTCTCCAGCTGTCATGCAATAATGCCTGAAACCACAGCTCCCTTTCCACATCCAGGCCCCACAGAACTTTCCATGGATTACCCCAGACGCTTCACATGCCCTAATTCAATCCATTGACAGCACGTCGACCCTGGTATACCACATCGATCCAATTCACTCTATTCCATGCCCACCTTTCATCCTCCTGCATGTTCAGGCCCCCATCACTCAAAATCTTTTTCACTCCATCTTTCCACCTCCAAATTGGTCTCCCACTTCTCCTTGTTCCCTCCACCTCCGACACATATATCCTCTTGGTCAATCTTTCCTCACTCAGTCTCTCCATGTGCCCAAACCATTTCAAAACACCCTCTTCTGCTCTCTCAACCACGCTCTTTTTATTTCCACACATCTCTCTTACCCTTACGTTACTTACTCGATCAAACCACCTCACACCACACATTGTCCTCAAACATCTCATTTCCAGCACATCCACCCTCCTGCGCACAACTCTATCCATAGCCCATGCCTCGCAACCATACAACATTGTTGGAACCACTATTCCTTCAAACATACCCATTTTTGCTTTCCGAGATAATGTTCTCGACTTCCACACATTCTTCAAGGCTCCCAGGATTTTCGCCCCCTCCCCCACCCTATGATCCACTTCCGCTTCCATGGTTCCATCCGCTGCCAGATCCACTCCCAGATATCTAAAACACTTTACTTCCTCCAGTTTTTCTCCATTCAAACTTACCTCCCAATTGACTTGACCCTCAACCCTACCGTACCTAATAACCTTGCTCTTATTCACACTTACTCTTAACTTTCTTCTTTCACACACCTTACCAAACTCAGTCACCAGCTTCTACAGTTTCTCACATGAATCAGCCACCAGCGCTGTATCATCAGCGAACAACAACTGACTCACTTCCCAAGCTCTCTCATCCACAACAGACTTCATACTTGCCCCTCTTTCCAAAACTCTTCCATTCACCTCCCTAACAAACCCATCCATAAACAAATTAAACAACCATGGAGACGTCACACACCCCTGCCGCAAACCTACATTTACTGAGAACCAATCACTTTCCTCTCTTCCTACACGTACACATGCCTTGCATCCTCGATAAAAACTTTTCACTGCTTCTAACAACTTGCCTCCCACACCATATATTCTTAATACTTTCCAGAGAGCATC
Organism: Panulirus ornatus; assembly: GCF_036320965.1. Taxonomy (NCBI): domain Eukaryota; kingdom Metazoa; phylum Arthropoda; class Malacostraca; order Decapoda; family Palinuridae; genus Panulirus; species Panulirus ornatus. The sequence goes on from NC_092249.1 coordinate 11,110,192, forward strand.
TCTATCAACTCTATCATATGCCTTCTCCAGATCCATAAATGCTACATACAAATCCATTTGCTTTTCTAAGTATTTCTCACATACATTCTTCAAAGCAAACACCTGATCCACACATCCTCTACCACTTCTGAAACCACACTGCTCTTCCCCAATCTGATGCTCTGTACATGCCTTCACCCTCTCAATCAATACCCTCCCATATAATTTACCAAGAATACTTAACAAACTTATACCTCTGAAATTTGAGCACTCACTCTTATCCCCTTTGCCTTTGTACAATGGCACTATGTACGCATTCCACCAATCCTCAGGCACCTCACCATGAGTCATACATACATTAAATAACCTTACCAACCAGTCAATAATACAGTCACCCCCTTTTTTAATAAACTCCACTGCAATATCATCCAAACCTTGCCGGCTTTCATCTTCCGCAAAGCTTTTACTACCTCTTCTCTATTTACCAAATCATTTTCAAACACATTCAACAAACCTTCAAAATACTCACTCCATCTCCCTCTCAAATCACCACTACTTGTTATCACCTCCTCATTAGCCCACATATTTTATTTTTTTTTTTTATTATACTTTGTCGCTGTCTCCCGCGTTTGCGAGGTAGCGCAAGGAAACAGACGAAAGAAAAGGCCCAACCCCCCACCATACACATGTATATACATACGTCCACACACGCAAATATACATACCTACACAGCTTTCCATGGTTTACCCCAGACGCTTCACATGCCCTGCTTCAATCCACTGACAGCACGTCAACCCCGGTATACCACATCGCTCCAATTCACTCTATTCCTTGCCCTCCTTTCACCCTCCACCATGTTCAGGCCCCGATCACACAAAATCTTTTTCACTCCATCTTTCCACCTCCAATTTGGTCTCCCTCTTCTCCTTGTTCCCTCCACCTCCGACACATATATCCTCTTGGTCAATCTTTCCTCACTCATCCTCTCCATGTGCCCAAACCACTTCAAAACACCCTCTTCTGCTCTCTCAACCACGCTCTTTTTATTTCCACACATCTCTCTTACCCTTACGTTACTCATTCGATCAAACCACCTCACACCACACATTGTCCTCAAACATCTCATATCCAGCAAATCCATCCTCCTGCGCACAACTCTATCCATAGCCCACGCCTCACAACCATACAACATTGTTGGAACCACTATTCCTTCAAACATACCCATTTTTGCTTTCCGAGATAATGTTCTCGACTTCCACACATTCTTCAAGGCTCCCAGGATTTTAGCCCCCTCCCCCACCCTATGATCCACTTCCGCTTCCATGGTTCCATCCGCTGCCAGATCCACTCCCAGATATGTAAAACACTTCACTTCCTCCAGTTTTTCTCCATTCAAACTCACCTCCCAATTGACTTGACCCTCAACCCTACTGTACCTAATAACCCTGCTCTTATTCACATTTACTCTTAACTTTCTTCTTCCACACACTTTTCCAAACTCAGTCACCAGCTTCTGCACTTTCTCACATGAATCAGCCACCAGCGCTGTATCATCAGCGAACAACAACTGACTCACTTCCCAAGCTCTCTCATCCCCAACAGACTTCATACTTGCCCCTCTTTCCAAAACTCTTGCATTTACCTCCCTAACAACCCCATCCATAAACAAATTAAACAACCATGGAGACATCACACACCCCTGCCGCAAACCTACATTCACTGAGAACCAATCACTTTCCTCTCTTCCTACACGTACACATGCCTTACATCCTCGATAAAAACTTTTCACTGCTTCTAACAACTTTCCTCCCACATATATATATATATATATATATATATATATATATATTTTTTTGCTTTGTCACTGTCTCCCGCGTTTACGAGGTAGCGCAAAGAAACAGATGAAAGAAATGGCCCAACCCACCCCCATACACATGTATATACATACACATCCACACACGCAAATGTAAATATCTACACAGCTTTCCATGGTTTACCCCAGATGCTCCACATACCCTGATTCAATCCACTGACAGCACGTGAACCCCGGTATACCATATCGATCCAATTCATTCTATTCCTTGCCCTCCTTTCACCCTCCTGCAAGTTCAGGCCCTGATCACACAATATCTTTTTCACTCCATCTTTCCACCTCCAAATTGGTCTCACACTTCTCCTCGTTCCCTCCACCTCCGACACATATATCCTCTTGGTCAATCTTTCCTCACTCATTCTCTCCATGTGCCCAAACCATTTCAAAACACCCTCTTCTGCTCTCTCAACCACAATCTTTTTATTTCCACATATCTCTCTTACCCTTACGTTACTCACTCGATCAAACCACCTCACACCACACATTGTCCTCAAACATCTCATTTCCAGCACATCCATCCTCCTGCGCACAACTCTATTCAGAGCCCATGCCTCGCAACCATACAACATTGTTGGAACCACTATTCCTTCAAACATACCCATTTTTGCTTTCCGAGATAATGTTCTCGACTTCCACACATTCTTCAAGGCTCCCAGGATTTTCGCCCCCTCCCCCACCCTATGATCCACTTCCGCTTCCATGGTTCCATCCGCTGCCAGATCCACTCCCAGATATCTAAAACACTTTACTTCCTCCAGTTTTTCTCCATTCAAACTTACCTCCCAATTGACTTGACCCTTAACCCTACTGTACCTAATAACCTTGCTCTTATTCACATTCACTCTTAACTTTCTTCTTTCACACACTTTACCAAACTCAGTCACCAGCTTCTGCAGTTTCTCACATGAATCAGCCACCAGTGCTGTATCATCAGCGAACAACAACTGACTCACTTCCCAAGCTCTCTCATCCACAACAGACTTCATACTTGCCCCTCTTTCCAAAACTCTTGCATTCACCTCCCTAACAACCCCATCCATTAACAAATTAAACAACCATGGAGACATTACATACCCCTGCCGCAAACCTACATTCACTGAGAACCAATCACTTTCCTCTCTTCCTACATGTACACATGCCTTACATCCTCGATAAAAACTTTTCACTGCTTCTAACAACTTGCCTCCCATAGCCAGAGGTTGAACCACTATGTGACATTCATTTTTCATTTCATTTCAAGCTAGAAGTTTCAGTTTTCTAAATTATTTCTTACATTTTTCATATGTATATATATGTATATGTGTGTATGTGTGTATATGTGCGTATGTTTTTTTTTTGTCGCTGTCTCCCGCATTTGCGAGGTAGCGCAAGGATACAGACGAAAGAAATGGCCCAACCCACCCCCATACACATATATGTACATACGTCCACACACGCAAATATACATACCTACACAGCTTTCCATGGTTTACCCCAGACGCTTCACATGCCCTGATTCAATACACTGACAGCACGTCAACCCCAGTATACCACATCGATCCAATTCACTCTATTCCTTGCCCTCCTTTCACCCTCCTGCATGTTCAGGCCCCGATCACACAAAATCTTTTTCACTCCATCTTTCCACCTCCAATTTGGTCTCCCACTTCTCCTCGTTCCCTCCACCTCCGACATATATATCCTCCTGGTCAATCTTTCCTCACTCATTCTCTCCATGTGCCCAAACCATTTCATAACACCCTCTTCTGCTCTCTCAACCACGCTCCTTTTATTTCCACACATCTCTCTTACCCTTACGTTACTTACTCGATCAAACCACCTCACACCACATATCGTCCTCAAACATCTTATTTCCAGCACATCCATCCTCCTGCACACAACTCTAACCATAGCCCATTCCTCGCAACCATACAACATTGTTGGAACCACTATTCCTTCAAACATACCCATTTTTGCTTTCCGAGATAATGTTCTTGACTTCCACACATTCTTCAAGGCTCCCAGGATTTTCGCCCCCTTCCCCACCCTATGATCCACTTCCGCTTCCATGGTTCCATCCACTGCCAGATCCACTCCCAGATATCTAAAATACTTTATTTCCTCCAGTTTTTCTCCATTCAAACTTACCTCCCAACTGACTTGACCCTTAACCCTACTGTACCTAATAACCTTGCTCTTATTCACATTTACTCTTAACTTTCTTCTTTCACACACTTTACCAAACTCAGTCACCAGCTTCTGCAGTTTCTCACATGAATCAGCCACCAGTGCTGTATCATCAGCGAACAACAACTGACTCATTTCCCAAGCTCTCTCATCCACAACAGACTTCATACTTGCCCCTCTTTCCAAAACTCTTGCATTCACCTCCCTAACAACCCCATCCATTAACAAATTAAACAACCATGGAGACATTACATACCCCTGCCGCAAACCTACATTCACTGAGAACCAATCACTTTCCTCTCTTCCTACACGTACACATGCCTTACATCCTCGATAAAAACTTTTCACTGCTTCTAACAAAATACCCCCCATAGCCAGAGGTTGAACCATTATGTGACATTCATTTTTCATTTCATTTCAAGCTAGAAGTTTCAGTTTTCTAAATTATTTCTTACATTTTTCATATGTATATATATGTATATGTGTGTATGTGTGTATATGTGCGTATGTTTTTTTATTGTCGCTGTCTCCCGCGTTTGCGAGGTAGCGCAAGGAAACAGACGAAAGAAATGGCCCAACCCACCCCCATACACATGTATGTACATACGTCCACACACGCAAATATACATACCTACACAGCTTTCCATGGTTTACCCCAGACGCTTCACATGCCCTGATTCAATCCACTGACAGCACGTCAACCCCGGTATACCACATCGATCCAATTCACTCTATTCCTTGCCCTCCTTTCACCCTCCTGCATGTTCAGGCCCCGATCACACAAAATCTTTTTCACTCCATCTTTCCACCTCCAATTTGGTCTCCCACTTCTCCTCGTTCCCTCCACCTCCAACACATATATCCTCTTGGTCAATCTTTCCTCACTAATTCTCTCCATGTGCCCAAACCATTTGAAAACACCCTCTTCTGCTCTCTCAACCACGCTCCTTTTATTTCCACACATCTCTCTTACCCTTACGTTACTTACTCGATCAAACCACCTCACACCACACATCGTCCTCAAACATCTCATTTCCAGCACATCCATCCTCCTGCGCACAACTCTATCCATAGCCCACGCCTCGCAACCATACAACATTGTTGAAACCACTATTCCTTCAAACATACCCATTTTTGCTTTCGGAGATAATGTTCTCAACTTCCACACATTCTTCAAGGCTCCCAGAATTTTCGCCCCCTCCCCCACCCTATGATCCACTTCCGCTTCCATGGTTCCATCCGCTGCCAGATCCACTCCCAGATATCTAAAACACTTTACTTCCTCCAGTTTTTCTCCATTCAAACTTACCTCCCAATTGAATTGACCCTCAACCCTACTGTACCTAATTGCCTTGCTCTTATTCACATTTACTCTTAAATTTCTTCTTTCACACACTTCACCAAACTCAGTCACCAGCTTCTGCAGTTTCTCACATGAATCAGCCACAAGCGCTGTATCATCAGCGAACAACAACTGACTCACTTCCCAAGCTCTCTCATCCCCAACAGACTTCATACATGCCCCTCTTTCCAAAACTCTTGCATTCACCTCCCTAACAACCCCATCCATAAACAAATTAAACAACCATGGATTCATCACACACCCCTGCCGCAAACCTACATTCACTGAGAACCAATCACTTTCCTCTCTTCCTACACATACACATGCGTATGTATGTGTACATATATATATATATATATATATATATATATATATATATATATATATATATATATATATATATATATATATATATTTTTTTTTTTTGCTTTGTCGCTGTCTCCCGCGTTTGCGAGGTAGTGCAAGGAAACAGACGAAAGAAATGGCCCAACCCACCCCCATACATATGCCTTGATTCAATCCACTGACAGCACGTCAACCACGGTATACCACATCGCTCCAATTCACTCTATTCTTTGCCCTCCTTTCACCCTCCTGCATGTTCAGGCCCCGATCACACAAAATCTTTTTCACTCCATCTTTCCACCTCCAATTTGGTCTCCCTCTTCTCGTTCCCTCCACCTCCGACACATATATCCTCTTGGTCAATCTTTCCTCACTCATTCTCTCCATGTGACCAAACCATTTCAAAACACCCTCTTCTGCTCTCTCAACCACGCTCTTTTTATTTCCACAAATCTCTCTTACCCTTACGTTACTTACTCGATCAAACCACCTCACACCACACATTGTCCTCAAACATCTCATTTCCAGCACATCCATCCTCCTGCGCACAACTCTATCCATAGTCCACGCCTCGCAACCATACAACATTGTTGGAACCACTATTCCTTCAAACATACCCATTTTTGCTTTCCGAGATAATGTTCTCGACTTCCACACATTCTTCAAGGCTCCCAGAATTTTCGCCCCCTCCCCCACCCTATGATCCGCTTCCGCTTCCATGGTTCCATCCGCTGCCAGATCCACTCCCAGATATCTAAAACACTTTACTTCCTCCAGTTTTTCTCCATTCAAACTCACCTCCCAATTGAATTGACCCTCAACCCTACTGTACCTAATAACCATGCTCTTATTCACATTTACTCTTAACTTTCTTCTTTCACACACTTTACCAAACTTAGTCACCAGCTTCTGCAGTTTCTCACATGAATCAGCCACCAGCGCTGTATCATCAGCGAACAACAACTGACTCACTTCCCAAGCTCTCTCATCCCCAACAGACTTCATACTTGCCCCTCTTTCCAAAACTCTTGCATTCACCTCCCTAACAACCTCATCCATAAACAAATTAAACAACCATGGAGACATCACACACCCCTGCTGCAAACCTACATTCACTGAGAACCAATCACTTTCCTCTCTTCCTACACGTACACATGCCTTACATCCTCGATAAAAACTTTTCACTGCTTCTAACAACTTGCCTCCCACACCATATATTCTTAATACCTTCCACAGAGCATCTCTATCAATATATATATATATATATATATATATATATATATATATATATATATATATATATATATATATATATATATATTTTTTTTTTCAAACTATTCGCCATTTCCCGCGTTAGCGAGGTAGCGTTAAGAACAGAGAACTGGGCCACTGAGGGAATATCCTCACCTGGCCCCCTTCTCTGTTCCTTCTTTTGGAAAATTAAAAAAATTGAGAGGGGAGGATTTCCAGCCCCCCGCTCCCTCCCCTTTTAGTCGCCTTCTACGACACGCAGGGAATACGTGGGAAGTATTCTTTCTCCCCTATCCCCAGGGATATATTTTTTTTTTTTTTTTTATACTTTGTCGCTGTCTCCCGCGTTTGCGAGGTAGCGCAAGGAAACAGACGAAAGAAATGGCCCAACCCCCCCCATACACATGTACATACACACGTCCACACACGCAAATATACATACCTACACAGCTTTCCATGGTTTACCCCAGACGCTTCACATGCATTGATTCAATCCACTGACAGCACGTCAACCCCTGTATACCACATCGCTCCAATTCACTCTATTCCTTGCCCTCCTTTCACCCTCCTGCATGTTCAGGCCCCGATCACACAAAATCCTTTTCACTCCATCTTTCCACCTCCAATTTGGTCTCCCTCTTCTCCTCGTTCCCTCCACCTCCGACACATATATCCTCTTGGTCAATCTTTCCTCACTCATTCTCTCCATGTGCCCAAACCATTTCAAAACACCCTCTTCTGCTCTCTCAACCACGCTCTTTTTATTTCCACACATCTCTCTTACCCTTACGTTACTTACTCGATCAAACCACCTTACACCACACATTGTCCTCAAACATCTCATTTCCAGCACATCCATCCTCCTGCGCACAACTCTATCCATAGCCCACGCCTCGCAACCATACAACATTGTTGGAACTACTATTCCTTCAAACATACCCATTTTTGCTTTCCGGGATAATGTTCTCGACTTCCACACATTTTTCAAGGCTCCCAAAATTTTCGCCCCCTCCCCCACCCTATGATCCACTTCCGCTTCCATGGTTCCATCCGCTGACAGATCCACTCCCAGATATCTAAAACACTTCACTTCCTCCAGTTTTTCACCATTCAAACTCACCTCCCAATTGACTTGACCCTCAACCCTACTGTACCTAATAACCTTGCTCTTATTGACATTTACTCTTAACTTTCTTCTTCCACACACTTTACCAAACTCCGTCACCAGCTTCTGCAGTTTCTCACATGAATCCGCCACCAGCGCTGTATCATCAGCGAACAACAACTGACTCACTTCCCAAGCTCTCTCATCCCCAACAGACTTCATACTTGCCCCTCTTTCCAAAACTCTTGCATTTACCTCCCTAACAACCCCATCCATAAACAAATTAAACAACCATGGAGACATCACACACCCCTGCCGCAAACCTACATTCACTGAGAACCAATCACTTTCCTCTCTTCCTACACGTACACATGCCTTACATCCTCGATAAAAACTTTTCACTGCTTCCAACAACTTGCCTCCCACACCATATATTCTTAATACCTTCCACAGAGCATCTCTATCAACTCTATCATATGCCTTCTCCAGATCCATAAATGCTACATACAAATCCATTTGCTTTTCTAAGTATTTCTCACATACATTCTTCAAAGCAAACACCTGATCCACACATCCTCTACCACTTCTGAAACCACACTGCTCTTCCCCAATCTGATGCTCTGTACATGCCTTCACCCTCTCAATCAATACCCTCCCATATAATTTACCAGGAATACTCAACAAACTTATACCTCTGTAATTTGAGCACTCGCTCTTATCCCCTTTGCCTTTGTACAATGGCACTATGCAAGCATTCCGCCAATCCTCAGGCACCTCACCATGAGTCATACATACATTAAATAACCTTACCAACCAGTCAACAATACAGTCACCCCCTTTTTTAATAAATTCCACTGCAATACCATCCAAACCTGCTGCCTTGCCGGCTTTCATCTTCCGCAAAGCTTTTACTACCTCTTCTCTGTTTACCAAATCATTTTCCCTAACCCTCTCACTTTGCACACCACCTCGACCCAAACACCCTATATCTGCCACTCTGTCATCAGACACATTCAACAAACCTTCAAAATACTCATTCCATCTCCTTCTCAAATCACCACTACTTGTTATCACCTCCCCATTTACGCCCTTCATATATATATATATATATGTATATATATATATATATATATTATCCCTGGGGATAGGGGTGAAAGAATACTTCCCACTTATTCCTCGTGTGTCGTAGAAGGCAACTAGAGGGGACGGGAGCGGGGGACCAGAAATCCTCCCCTCCTTGTATTTTTTAACTTTCTAAAATGGGAAACAGAAGAAGGAGTCACGCGGGGAGTGCTCATCCTCCTCGAAGACTCAGACTGGGGTGTCTAAATGTGTGTGGATGTAACCAAGATGTGAAAAAAGGAGAGATAGGTAGTATTTTTGAGGAAAGAAACCTGGATGTTTTGGCTCTGAGTGACATGAAGTCAAGGGTAAAGGGGAAGAGTGGTTTGGGAATGTTTTGGGAGTAAAGTCAGGGGTTAGTGAGAGGACAAGAGCAAGGGAAGGAGTAGCAGTACTCCTGAAACAGGAGTTGTGGGAGTATGTGATAGAATGTAAGAAAGTAAATTCTCGATTAATATGGGTAAAACTGAAAGTTGATGGAGAGAGATGGGTGATTATTGGTGCATATGCACCTGGGCATGAGAAGAAACATCATGAGAGGCAAGTGTTTTGGGAGCAGCTGAATGAGTGTGTTAGTGGTTTTGATGTACGAGACCAGGTTATAGTGATGGGTGATTTGAATGCAAAGGTGAGTAATGTGGCAGTTGAGGGAATAATTGGTATACATGGGGTGTTCAGTGTTGTAAATGGAAATGGTGAAGAGTTTGTAGATTTATGTGCTGAAAAAGGACTGGTGATTGGGAATACCTGGTTTAAAAAGCGAGATATACATTAGTAAACATATGTAAGTAGGAAAGATGGCCAGAGAGCGTTATTGGATTACGTGTTAATTGACAGGCACGCGAAAGAGAGACTTTTGGATGTTAATGTGCTGAGAGGTGCAACTGGAGGGATGTCTGATCATTATCTTGTGGAGGCTAAGGTGAAGATTTGTATGGGTTTTCAGAAAAGAAGAGTGAATGTTGGGGTGAAGAGGGTGGTGAGAGTAAGTGAGCTTGGGAAGGAGACTTGTGTGAGGAAGTACCAGGAGAGACTGAGTACAGAATGGAAAAAGGTGAGAAAAATGGAAGTAAGGGGAGTGGGGGAGGAATGGGATGTATTTAGGGAATCAGTGATGGATTGCGCAAAAGATGCTTGTGGCATGAGAAGAGTGGGAGGTGGGTTGATTAGAAAGGGTAGTGAGTGGTGGGATGAAGAAGTAAGAGTATTAGTGAAAGAGAAGAGAGAGGCATTTGGACGATTTTTGCAGGGAAAAAATGAAATTGAGTGGGAGATCTATAAAAGAAAGAGACAGGAGGTCAAGAGAAAGGTGCAAGAGGTGAAAAAGAGGGCAAATGAGAGTTGGGGTGAGAGAGTATCATTAAATTTTAGGGAGAATAAAAAGATGTTGTGGAAGGAGGTAAATAAAGTGCGTAAGACAAGGGAGCAAATGGGAACTTCAGTGAAGGGCACAAATGGAGAGGTGATAACAAGTAGTGGTGATGTGAGAAGGAGATGGAGTGAGTATTTTGAAGGTTTGTTGAATGTGTTTGATGATACAGTGGCAGATATAAGGTGTTTTGGTCGAGTGGTGTGCAAAGGGAGAGGGTTAGGGAAAATGATTTGGTAAACAGAGAAGAGGTAGTAAAAGCTTTGCGGAAGATGAAAGCCGGCAAGGCAGCAGGTTTGGATGGTATTGCAGTGGAATTTATTAAAAAAGGGGGTGACTGTATTGTTGACTGGTTGGTAGGGTTATTCAATGTATGTATGACTCATGGTGAGGTGCCTGAGGATTGGCGGAATGCGTGCATAGTGACACTGTAAAAAGGCAAAGGGGATAAGAGTGAGTGCTCAAATTACAGAGGTATAAGTTTGTTGAGTATTCCTGGTAAATTATATGGGAGGGTATTGATTGAGAGGGTGAAGGCATGTACAGAGCATCAGATTGGGGAAGAGCAGTGTGGTTTCAAAAGTGGTAGAGGATGTGTGGATCAGGTGTTTGCTTTGAAGAATGTATGTGAGAAATACTTAGAAAAGCAAATGGATTTCTATGTAGCATTTATGGATCTGGAGAAGGCATATGATAGAGTTGATAGAGATGCTTTGTGGAAGGCATTAAGAATATATGGTGTGGGAGGCAAGTTGTTAGAAGCAGTGAAAAGTGTTTATCGAGGATGTAAGGCCTGTGTACGTGTAGGAAGAGAGGAAAGTGATTGGTTGTCAGTGAATGTAGGTTTGCGGCAGGGGTGTGTGATGTCTCCATGGTTGTTTAATTTGTTTATGGATGGGGTTGTTAGGGAGGTGAATGGAAGAGTTTTGGAAAGAGGGGCAAGTATGAAGTCTGTTGTGGATGAGAGAGCTTGGGAAGTGAGTCAGTTGTTGATCGCTGATGATACAGTGCTGTTGGCTGATTCATGTGAGAAAATGCAGAAGCTGGTGACTGAGCTTGGTTAAGTGTGTGAAAGAAGAAAGTTAAGAGTAAATGTGAATAAGAGCAAGGTTATTAGGTACAGTAGGGTTGAGGGTCAAGTCAATTGGGAGGTAAGTTTGAATGGAGAAAAACTGGAGGAAGTAAAGTGTTTTAGATATCTGGGAGCGGATGGAACCATGGAAGCGGAAGTGGATCCTAGGGTGGGGGAGGGGGCGAAAATCCTGGGAGCCTTGAAGAATGTGTGGAAGTCGAGAACATTATCTCGGAAAGCAAAAATGGGTATGTTTGAAGGAATAGTGGTTACAACAATGTTGTATGGTTGCGAGGCGTGGGCTATGGGTAGAGTTGTGCGCAGGAGGATGGATGTGCTGGAAATGAGATGTTTGAGGACAATGTGTGGTGTGAGGTGGTTTGATCGAGTAAGTAAAGTAAGGGTAAGAGAGATGTGTGGAAATAAAAAGGGTGTGGTTGAGAGAGCAGAAGAGGGTGTTTTGAAATGGTTTGGGCACATGGAGAGAATGAGTGAGGAAAGATTGACCAAGAGGATATATGTGTCGGAGGTGGAGGGAACAAGGAGAAGTGGGAGACCAAATTGGAGGTGGAAAGATGGAGTGAAAAAGATTTTGTGTGATCGGGGCCTGAACATGGAGGAGGGTGAAAGGAGGGCAAGGAATAGAGTGAATTGGATCGATGTGGTATAACGGGGTTGACGTGCTGTCAGTGGATTGAATCAGGGCATGTGAAGCGTCTGGGGTAAACCATGGAAAGCTGTGTAGGTATGTATATTTGCGTGTGTGGACGTATGTATATACATGTGTATGGGGGTGGGTTGGGCCATTTCTTTCGTCTGTTTCCTTGTGCTGCCTTGCAAACGCGGGAGACAGCGACAAAGCAAAAAAGAAAAAAAAAATATATATATATATATATATATATATATATATATATATATATATATATATATATATATACGTTGAGATGTAAAGGTATGTATATTTGCATGAGAGGACGTGTATGTATATACATGTGTATGTGGGTGAGTCGGGCCATTCTTTCGTCTGTTTCCTTGCGCTACCTCGCTAATGCGGGAGACAGTGACAAAGGAAAATAAATAAATAAATATATATATATTTCTATGAGTCCACGGGGAAAATGTGAGCTTGATTAATGAGGCACAAACCTGGAAAGATCCAGGTGTATCTACTTCAAGATCCTGCTGCGTAGTAACTGTCTGGATGGCTACAATTGTACTTCCCTCGCCATCACCTTCTTCATCACAAGCTGTAAGAAAATTTTATAAAGCTACTAAAACACTATTCTACTAATGTAAAAATAAGAGTTCTAATGTTGGCTTCAATAATGAAGAAAAATCCAATCATTGTCTTAGACTTTTTTGCAATACAGCTCCTTAATTCCAATTTGATATGGTTATGAGAATGTGGTGGCCAGGGATGGGATAGCACCTGTACAGATCGCTTGTATGTACAAGAATGATTGCATAATGAAGTCTGTTTCGTTAAATTTATATAAAGTCAGTTGATTTTCTGTTACTTGATTATGCAGATGGCCAACCATCAGAAATAAACTCAATTCCATTTTACAGGCATTATTGCTACATGCAATAAGCATTAGAGATTATATTAATCATGTAAGGAAACATACTTCACCCAGTAAACCATTTTCTGATTAACATAAACAACTGATATGGATAAACAGGCACCTACAATAAAAAACAAATTCCAACCCTCATTAGTCTGAACTAAAGTTGAAAGCCTTCAAAACTGATTTTTGCGTACATGACTTGTTCCTAAAGTGTCAATGGTATTTCATGGCAGGCCCACATGAACTATAGTATTTACTGATCCATAAGCAGTACAAAATTGTAGCCAAACTAAATACAAAAAAAAAAGGTTAAATTTATATAAATTCAGTTAAGATTTTCTATTACTTGATTATGCAGATGGCCAACCATCAGAAATAAACTCAATTCCATTTTATAGGCATTATTGCTACATGCAATAAGCATTAGAGATTATATTAATCATGTATGGAAACATACTTCACCCAGTAAACCATTTTCTGATCAACATAAACAACTGATATGGATAAACAGGCACCTACAATAAAAAACAAATTCCAACCCTCATTAGTCTGAACTAAAGTTGAAAGCCTTCAAAACTGATTTTTGCGTACATGACTTGTTCCTAAAGTGTCAATGGTATCTCATGGCAGGTCCACATGAACTATAGTATTTACTGATCCATAAGCAGTACAAAATTGTAGCCATACTAAATACAAAAAAAGAGGTAGAAAATAAAAATGAAGATCAAAATGAATGAATCTGCATTTCCATTGGCATGATAACTACAATGTATTCAATAAAATATGATAACAACCTTACTCATTATTCATTGTTCATTCCCAATTGTGGACCCTGTGATATTCAGATTCCCAAGACTAGAAAGGCAGCCAGGATAAAGAGAATCTAAGTACCTACAAGAACCTATGAGAAAACTTGGCAAAAGTGGCATGGCTAGTGCGAGGTGCTTACCACAAGTTGTGATTGATGTGTAGGACAATTCTTCTCAGCTTCCACCAACATTATATAATTATCAATTTTCAGTCTATTTGGGACTGCTTTCAACCATATGTTAAGTTTCTTTTAAAAAAATGTCTGTAGTTCTATGCATATTTCATATTTCACCAGGCAGCACAATGAGCAGTCATGTATCTTTGTTCAATTATTTTCAGTAAAAAATAAATTTGTCCCATGAGCAGGTTATCTATTAGAAAGATAACAAACTGATTGACAATCATTAGCAAGAATTTCCTTCATTATTGGAATTCCCACACTCCTCTACTACTTTTAGTCCTTTCACATGCTTCCTCAGGTCTAGACATTTCAATTTTTTCTGCAAAATAATTTGACACTTACAATTCAACAGTGAAGTTGTTATCAGATATATATTAGCAAAACAATATAGAGTAAGAGTGTAGAGTATTGTCTCACTTTAATAACTTGCTTTTCTTTGTTAACCTGGTATTTCTGTGTACCTAGAGACCATCATAGAGGACCTCTAGGACGTATGTGTATCACCACATGAGTTGTGGACAGCAGGAATATAAAATCAATTTTGTTTTGCAGTGATACTGTTCTGTATGGTGAATTTAAATGGCGGGACATGTAAATTTTGTCTAACAAGAGAGGATTAGATAACCAAGTCTAGAATATATTTACAGTATAATTCTGTGAAATGCTATGCAGGCAAAATGATTATCTATGAGCTAAAATAAGATACCACTGCATTGAGGTTCTTTTCTATTGGATACTTCTCATATGCATATACTGTACCAGCTTTGTTACCCAGAACTGCATCCAAAAAATTTGCTTTAAAAAATTATTTATTTTTTTTTTTTATTATACTTTGTCGCTGTCTCCCACGTTAGCGAGGTAGCGCAAGGAAACAGATGAAAGAATGGCCCAACCCACCCATACAAGCCCACACATGCACATATACATACCTATACATTTCACCGTATACATAGATATACAGACACATGTACATATTCATACTTGCTGCCTTCATCCATTCCCATCACTACTCCACCACACATGAAATGGCACCCCCCCTCCCCCTGCATGCGCACGAGGTAGCACTAGTAAAAGACAACAAAGGCCACATTCATTCATACTCAGTCTCTAGCTGTCATGTGTAATTCACCGAAACCACAGCTCCCTTCCACATCTAGGCCCTACAAAACTTTGCATGGTTTACCCCAGATGCTTCTCATGCCCTAGTTCAATCCATTGACAATACGTTGGCCCCGGTATACCACATCAGTCCAATTCACTCTATTCCTTGCATGCCTTTCACCCTCCTGCATGTTCAGGCCCCGATCGCTCAAAATCTTTCTCACTCCATCCTTCCACCTCCAATTTGGTCTTCCACTTCTCGTTCCCTCCACCTCTGACACATATATCTTTGTCAATCTTTCCTCACTCATTCTCCCCATGTGACCAAACCAGTTCAATACACCCTCTTCTGCTCTCTCAACCACACTCATTATACTACCACACATCTCTCTTACCCTTTAATTACTTAATTACCTAACATCACATATTTTCCTCAAACGTCTCATTTCCAACACATCCACCCTCCTCCGCACAACCTTATATAGCCCATGCCTCGCAATTATATAACCTTGTTGGAACCACTATTCCTTCAAACATACCCATTTTTGCTCTCTGAGATAATGTTCTGGCCTTCCACACATTCTTCAATGCTCCCAGAACCTTCACCCCCTCCCCCACCCTGTGACTCACTTCCGCTTCTATGGTTCCATCCGCTGCTAAATTCACTCCCAGATATCTAAAACACTTCACTTCCTCCAGTTTTTCTCCATTCAAACTTACCTCCCAGTTGACTTGTCCCTCCACCCTACTGAACCTAATAACCTTGCTCTTATTTACATTTACTCTCAGCTTTCTTCTTTCACACACTTTACCAAACTCAGTCACCAGCTTCTGCAGTTTCTCACCCGAATCAGCCACCAGCACTGTATCATCAGCGAATAACAAATGACTGACTTCCCAAGCCCTCTCATCCACAACAGACTGCATACTTGCCGCTCTCTCCAAAACTCTTCCATTCACCTCCCTAACAACCCCATCCATAAACAAATTAAACAACCATGGAGACACCACGCACCCCTGCCGCAAACCAACATTCACTGGGAACCAATCACTTTTGTCTCTTCCTACTCATACACATGCCTTACATCCTCGATTAAAACTTTTCACTGCTTCTAGCAACTTACCTCCCACACCATATATTCTTAATAATACCTTACAGAGAGCATCTCTATCAACTCTATCAAATGCCTTCTCCAGATCCATAAATGCTACATACAAATCCATTTGTTTTTCTAAGTATTTCTCACATACATTCTTCAAAGCAAATGCCTGATCCATACATCCTTCTGAAACCACACTGCTCTTCCCCAATCTGATGCTCTGTATATGCCTTCACCCTCTCAATCAATACCCTCCCATATAATTTCCCAGGAATACTTAGCAAACTTATACCTCTGTAATTTGAACACTCACCTTTATCCCCTATGCCTTTGTACAATGGCACTATGCAGGCATTCCGCCAATCCTTGGGCATTTCACCATGAGCCATACATACATTGAATATCCTCACCAACCAGTCAACAACACTGTCATCCCCTTTTTAATGAATTCCTTTGCAATACCATCCAAACCTGCCACCTTGCTGGCTTTCATCTTGTGCAAAGCTTTCACTACCTCTTCTCTCTTTATCAAACCATTCTCCTTTATCAAACCATTCTCAATTCACACACCACCTCAACCAAAACACACTATATCTGCCACTCTATCATCAAACACATTCAACAAACCTTCAAAATACTCACTCCATCTCCCTCTCACATCACCACTACTTGTTATTACCTCCCCATTAGCCCCCTTCACTGATGTTCCCATATATATCATAATTATTTTTTATTTTTCATTATACTTTGTCGCTGTCTCCCGCGTTTGCGAGGTAGCGCAAGGAAACAGACGAAAGAAATGGCCCAACCCCCCCCCATACACATGTATATACATACGTCCACACACGCAAATATACATACCTACACAGCTTTCCATGGTTTACCCCAGACGCTTCACATGCCTTGCTTCAATCCACTGACAGCACGTCAACCCCGGTATACCACATCGCTCCAATTCACTCTATTCCTTGCCCTCCTTTCACCCTCCTGCATGTTCAGGCCCCGATCACACAAAATCTTTTTCACTCCATCTTTCCACCTCCAATTTGGTCTCCCTCTTCTCCTTGTTCCCTCCACCTCCGACACATATATCCTCTTGGTCAATCTTTCTTTAAAAAAGGTATTATATAAAAATGGCCATTCTTGGCTTATAAAGTGCCTCAAGACAGACGGTAAAAAAAAAAAAAAAAAACAGATTTGTTGAGTATTATGGAGCTCTCTTTAGCTCTGGACATTAAAAGGTAGCCATTGTTTGCTTTCAAGGCCTGGCACTTGTATCCTTAAATAACTACCTTTGATCCTGAGGTATCTTTGTTGCATTTCAAGGCTGCTGAACCACCTATTTTGAATGACTGCAGTGAACCAAGTGCAAGGTGTTTGTATTCTAGTGGTTTAATTGCAGTACTGTAGCCAGTGAGGTTACGAAGTGCTGCTATTGCAACAGAGAGCTCATCAATCAGGAAAAGTTAGAATTCAGTGCCTTGATGGGATACTCTAGTTTTCTAGAGTAACCAGGCCTCACCCCACCTTCCCATGATGACCTCGTCCGAAGGGTGGAACCAAAGGGAAAGTCATGGCCAAACTCCATCAAGGCAATTGTTTTTAAAACAGACAAACATTTAAGGTGCACTGAAATTCTAGTTTTTTTGGCAATCTGAGAACCCCACTGCTTCTGGGAGTCACTGCACTGGAGTTGCCCTCTGTTAGTGGCTTGTCAAGGGTGAGGCACTAAGGCTAAGAAGTGACACTAAAGTCCACCAGTTATGCCAGGGAGTAAATTGGATGATCAATTACGAGTGATGGATCTGATGTTAATGGGATAACTGATAAGAGTAAAAGGAAGGAACTTGTGGAGAAATTTAAAAGTTACTATTTGGATGTGCTGGGGATTGGGGAAACCCATATCCTTGGGCAGAGTGTATGAAGTAAATATGGAAATGATTAATGCAAGTTGGGATAGCATGGAAGGAGGAGTGGTATAAACAGGAATGAATGAAAATAATCAAAGAAGAGAGAAAGAAGGATGTGTAACTGTGCTATCATCAAGAGTATGGAAGGGTGTTACAGAGTATGGTTGAAATAAATCAAGAATACTTTGGATAAGAAAAATTGGAACTGTGAAGTTTACATGAACTTGTGACTATGAAGACTGTGCAAAGCAAGGATAAAATGAAGCATTTCTGGAGAAATTTGAAAGACTGTATAAACAAGTTTGAGAATGAGAGAAAGGTTGTTGCAAAGGGTAATATGAATGTGAGGGCAATGTGTGAATGCCTGGAGAAACACAATGGAAGTTATCTTTTGGACATCTGTGTTGAGAGGGGTTTATTCCTTGCAAACACCTTTTTCAGCACAAGATGATCAATGGATATACATGGATGAGAAATGATGGAAGGGAAGAACAAAAGGGTATGAATGACAATGTGGCAGTGGATTAAAGGCAGGTTGCTCTGGATAAAGTTGTGAGAGGCTTCTTTGGAGATTCTGACCATTATATAGTTCTTGTGGAAGTGAGGAGCAAGAAGTGGAGGTATGGTGTATGGAAGAATGGAGAGCTAAGAACGTTGGTAAGCAAGAGGATAAATCAGAAAGAAAGCCAGGACGATTATGAATGAAGAGTGACAGAAAATTTAGATGAAAGTGCAGTAAATGAATGGCAGCAGTCTTGTGTGAAAGTGTTTAAAATAATTATAGAAAGACTGTTAAAACGTTGCACAATTAGTAGTTGGATACAAGGTCATGGGATATATGAATTAAGGGGGAAATGGATGGTGGATGGATGAGACTAGAAATGCTATGGAAGAGAAGACAAAGGCATATGGTAGACTGATCAAAATGAATGTACCAGTGGAAGTTCAGCAAAGGAGGAAAAATATAAGATTTATCATTATTAATTATACTTAATCGCTCTTTCCTGCATCAGCCCATACAAGCACATATACATACATATACTTATGTACATATACATGCACATACACAGACATACACATATATACACATGTTCATATTCATACTTGCTTGCCTTCATCCATTCCTGGCGCTACCCCGCCCAACAGGAAACAGCACTGCTACCTTCCGCTTCACTGAGGTAGTGCCAGGAAAACAGACAAAAAAGGCCACATTCATTCACAGTCAGTCTCTAGCTGTCATGTGTAATGCACCAAAACCACAGCCCCCTATCCACAAACAGACCCCCACAAATCCTTCCATGGTTTACCCCAGACATTTCACATGCCGACCCCAGTATACTACATTGTTCCAATTCACTCTATTCCTTGCAAGCCTCTGACCCTCCTATATGTTCAGGCCCAGATTGCTCAAAATCTTTTTCACTCCATTCCTCAACCTCAAATTTGGTCTCCTGCTTCTCCTTGTTCCCTTCAACTCTGACACAGATATCCTCTTTGTCAATTTCTCCTCACTCATTCTCTCCATATGTCCAAACTATTTCAACACACCCTCTTCTGCTCTTTTTATTTTCACACATCTCTCTTACCCTTTCATTACTTACTTGATAAATACCGCCTCACACCACATATTGTTCTCCAACATTTCATTTCCAACACATCCACCCTCCTCCGTACAACCTATCTATAGCCCATGCCTCGCAACCATATGACAGTGTTGGAACTACTATTCCTTCAAACATACCCATTTTTGTAAACAAAATCTTAAGATGCTGAGAGAGGAGAGCAAAGGAAGAGTAGCTGAAGATTTTGTAAGAAAGTTAAGTGAAAAGTTTTGGGAAAATAAGCAATTGCACTAAAAGGAGATGGAAAAGGAAAGAAGCAAATGTAAGAATAGAAGTGTACATGTGAGAAGTAAGACAGGGAAGTAGCTGAATCAAAAGAAGAAAATAACAGGAAGATGGAAAGAGTAATATGAAAAACTGATAGATGTGGGAGAAGATGAGGCAGCAGTTGTTACATGCATGGGTATGGAGGATGTAAGGAAAAAGATACAAGCACAGGGGCCTATAGCACAAAAGGAGGTAAGAAGGGCAATAATGAGGTTGAAGATAGGAAAGACACCGAGAATGGATAGGATTACAGCTGAAATGCTGAAGTATGGAGAAGAAAGTGTGAGATAGTGGATGCATTTGATAAGTAATTTAGTGTAGAAGCAGAAAGTTGTGCCTGATGACTGGATGAAAGCTACTATTGCTCCTTTATTCAAAGGAAAAGGTGCTAAGGATGTATGTAGCAATTATAGAGGAATAAGTCTGCTAATCATACTAGATGTGTATAAAAGAGAGTTGATTGATACAGTGATGAAAGTGACTGAAAGCAGAATAAGTGAGGAAAGGTAGGGGATTTGTAGATCAGATTTCTGTGGTAAGAATGAATGGAAAAGTATACAGAAAGTTAAAAAGCTGTATGCAACTTTTATGAATCTGGGGAAAGTGTATGACAGAGTTGAGTAAGATGCTTTATGGGGTAACTGCTAAGGATACATGGAGTAGGGGAACAACTAAGGGATGGTGTCAATGCCTCTAAAAGAAGAGCAAATGCATGTAAGAGTGGACAAAGTTTAGCAAAAGTTTCAGTATCCATGTGGGTGTAAGGGATAGCTTTGTGGTGTCACCATGGTTTTTTAACAATATATGGATGGAGTGATAAGAGGGGTGAAAGCAAAACTAGGGAAAGGAGGGTGTGGAGATGGAGTGTGGTGAAGGGGTATGGTGGTTAAGGACAAGCCTGTTTGCAAATGATACTGTTATTGGCTGAGAGTGAGGAGGAGCTGCAGAAGGCTGTAAGTGTTTTATGATACAGGCATACCACCGATTTTCCAGCAACTGATGGTTCGGCACCTCCTTTAGTCCAGACAAAATTATGTGAAGGAACCTGAAATTACCATGGCCACCAAACTAGTTTACTAGGGGGCCACAGATGGCATTGTGAGTAGGGTGCGCTTATTTACATTCTTTACAATGCACTTGTAGGTGGTGATACCGTAATTCTGTGAGATTCTTAGCTTATTTTGTTTAAATTTAACTCTAGCTATGTCTTCTAAGACATATGAGTGTCAATCGGGGTGTCAAATGTAAATCCAAGATAAAGTAGAACTGTTGAAAAAATGGACCGTGGTGTTATGGTGTATAAGCTGTGTGACATCTACAGTATTGGTTCATCAACTGTTTATGATATAAAGAAGCAATGAGAGAAAGTACTGAAATTCTATGCAGACAGCAATTCCAAGGAGCAAATGACGATTAGAAAAACTATGAAAGGTTGTAAGAGTACTGAGCACGATCAAGTGATGATAGAATGGTTTTGACAGCGTCAGAGTGATGGAGTGGACTTGTCAGGTACCATGATAATGGACCATGCTAAGTTGTTCCAAAAAGAACTTAAATTACAACATGAGCATGACTATAGTGAAGGATGGCTTCAAAGATTCAAGAAGCATCATGGAATTTTCAGGAATAATGTGTGCAGAGAAAGGCAGTCAGCAAACCACAAAGGAGCTGCTGAGTATGTAAACGAATTTGTGAAACTCATAGCTGACGAACACCTCAGTGTTGAGCAGGTGTATAATGCAGACGAAACTGCATTATTCTGGCAATGCACACCTAGAAAAACACTAACAACAGAAGACCCCACAGGATTCAAACAATCTAAGGACAGACTTACCATCTTAGGGTGCTCAAACACTTAATATTTGTTTAATTTAAATTTCTAGCAGTCCGTGGTATACTGTAGACACATGGGAGATGTATAATTAGTGGGTTATAGGTGTGTTGATGAATCAATATTACATGACAATGGTTGGTCTGGCAAAATGGTTAATCCAGCAAGGTTTTGGAACTAAAAGTGATGGAAAATCGGTGGTGTACCTGTACATGTAAGTGTATGTGACTGAAGGTAAATGTAAGTATATAAGTAAAGCAATGTCATTTTCTAAAAGGAAATGCAGTGAAACTAGAGAGTTTGCTAAACCCCATAGTGTGAGAACAAAGCATACTAAACTGTGTTATAGATATGGGGAGGAAAAGATTGGAGAAGGTGACAGAATTTAAGTACATATTTATGAGATGTCTTTAGTAAGTCTGGTGATATGGATGGAGAAATAAAGGAGAGAACAGAACATGGTAGAAGAGTCATTGGGCCCTTTAACAGAATAATGAAGAGTAGAGTTGTAAGTAAGGATGTGAAGAAAGGATTAAGGGACAGCATAGTCCTCCTGACCATTACCTATGCAGCCAAAACACGGACATAGTATGATTCACAAAGGTCAGGAATCCAGGCTATGGAAATAAGCTATTCAAGAAAAGCATGGAGTATGAGTAGATGGAGTGAAGATAGAAATGAGGGGGTGCATGAGAGATTTGGTATGGCAGGGAGTGCAAAAGGAATGATTTGTGGAGTGGTTGAAAGAGTGAAACTTAATACTTCGAGGTGGTTTGGGTATGTGGAAAGAATGCAAGACAGGGAGTTTGCAAGAAGAGTGTATGGAAAGGGTTTTGGCCTGAGAAGACTCCCGTGACATTGAGGAATAAAGTGATGAATGCCACTTGAATCTCTTGCACATACCATCACTCCATCCCTAAATACCTCTCATTCCTCATCCACTCCCCTCATTTTACTTACTCTCATCTTTTGCCATTCTGCACTCAATCTTTCCTAAATTCTATTCACATAAATCTCTTTTCCAAGCTCGCTTAGTCTTACAACTCCCTTCTCTCCAACACTGTTTCCTCTTTTCCGAAAACCTATACAAATCTTCACACTCACCCTAACAAGAATGTGATTAGATTTCCCACTTGCTGCCCCTCTCAGCATATTTACATCCAATAATCTTGTCTTTTACATGCCTTTCATTACCATGTAATCTAATATTGCCCACTGACCATCTCTCCTATGCATATATGTATAGATGTTTATATCCACCTTTTTATACCAGGTATACCTAATCACCAGTCCTTTTTTGGCACACAACTCCAGAAGTTCTTCATTTCCATTCATAGCACTGAATACCCAAGGCATCCCAATTACACCCTCAACTGCTACATTACTCATATTTGCAAATGAATTACCCCTCACCAATACCTCATCTCTTACATCAAAACTACTGACACACTCACTCAGCTGCTCCCAAAACACTTGCCACTCTCGATCTTTCTTCTCATGGCTTGGTGCACAAGTACTAATAATCGCTCATCTCTCGCCATCCACTTTCAGGTTTACCCATATCAATTCAGAATTCACTTCCTTATATTCTATCACACATTCCCACAAATCCTGCTTCAAGAGTAGTGCTACTCTCTCCTTAGCTTTTATCCTATCACCAACTCCTGACTTTACACCCAAGACATTTCCAAACCATTCTTTTCTTGAGCTTTGTTTCACTAAGAGCCAGAATATCAAGATTTCTTTTCTCAAACATATTTCCTATCTCTTCTCATCTTGGTTTCATCCACACATATTTACAAACCCAAGCCTAAACCTTCAAGGAGGATAAAAAGTCCCTGCTTGGCTCCTTTTGTTCCATCTTTTAGAAACCGAAGTACGAGAGGGGGGTTCCAGCCCTCTTCAGTTGCCTTCTATGACATTCAAGAAATCTTTCTTTCTTTCATACTATTCGCCATCTCCCACATTAGCAAGGTTGCGTTAAGAACAGAGGACTGGACCTTTGAGGGAATATCCTCACCTGGCCCCCTTCTCTGTCCCTTCTTTCGGAAAATTAAAAAAAAACGAGAGGAGAAATATGGAGATGAATTCTTTCACTCTTACCTCTATCTACCTATCTATATCTCTAACACCCTTTCCCTCTGAGAACTGCCATCAAAGGGGTGGCCACGGCACCTTACATTACATGCCTCCCCCTCATACACCATTCCATGCAAACGTCCATCATTTCTCTCCGTGTAAACTCCCAGTCTTGCATTCTTTCCACATACCCAAATCACCTCAAAGTATTGCATCTCACCCACTCTACCACTCCATTATTTATTCCCTCTGCATTCCCTGCCACCTCCCAACTCTCATACACCCCCATCATTTCTTTCTTCATTCCATGTAGTCATAATACATGCTCCTCTCAAATAGCTCATTTCCATAGCCTGGATTTTTTACCTCTGTGATTCATTCCTTAATCCTTAATCCTCTCTTCACTTCCACAATAACACGTACACCCTTCATTATAATTAGGGGACCCAGTGACCTTTCTACCCTATACAGCTCTCTCCCTTCTGTCTCCTTCCATATTACCACATACAAGTACACCACCGAATTTCAAGCAATTGATGGTTTGGCAACTCCTTTAGTCCGGACAAAATTACATGAGGGAACTTGAAATTACCGCGGCCACCAGACTAGTTTACTGGGGGGCCACAGATGGTGTTGTGTGTAGGAGCGCTTAATCACATTCTTTACACTGCACTCGTTGGTGGTGATACCGCAATTCTGTGAGATTCTAAGCTTATTTTGCTTAAATCTAACCCTAGCTATGGCTTCTATGACATATAAGAGTGTCAGCCTTGGTGTCAAACATAAACACCAGGCCATATCAATCCAAGACGAAGTAGAACTGTTGAAAATAATGGACCACGGTGTTTTGGTGCATAAGCTGTGTGACATCTACAGTATTGGTTCATCAACTGTGTATGATATAAAGAAGCAAAGGTAGAAAATATTGAAATACTATGCAGACAGCGATTCCAAGAAGCAAATGACAATTAGAAAAACTATGAAAGATGGTAAGAGTACTGAACACGATCGAGTGATAATGAAATGGTTTCAACAGCACTGGAGTGATGGAGTGGACTTGTCAGGTGGCATGATGATGAACCAGGGTAAGTTGTTCCATAAAGAACTTAAATTACAACTTGAGCGTGACTATAGTGAAGGATGGTTTCAAAGATTCAAGAAGCATCATGGAATTTCCAGGAATAAAGTGTGTGGAGAAAAGCTGTCTGCAAACCATGAAGGAGCTGCCGAGTATGTGGAAGAATTTGCAAAACTCATAGCTGATGAGCACCTCAGTCCTGAGCAGAAGTATAATGCATAAGAAACTGCATTATTCTGGAGATGCTCACTTAGGAAAACCCTAGCAACAGAAAACGAAGAAGACCCTGCAGGATTTAAAGAGCGGCGTATCAAGGGGAAATAGCTCTTATGGAAAGCACTGAAACTGTGCCCATCCAAACATATGACACCAATATTTCCATTACCTCTGCCAAGGAGATTATGTTTTTACTGATTTGTTTGTTTGTCACTGAGCAACTTTCAACAAAAGTTATGAACAAATTTTGAAGAAATTTTTGGGGAAAGTCAGAAATGACACAAGGACCATTTATTAGATTTTGGGAGTGATCTGAATCATTGTCTGGATCCAGGACGCCATTATGGAAATATCAATTTTTGTGAATAACTATTGAACTAATAATGATATCAATGTGATTCCAAACACCAAAAATATGTTTTCATAGCCAAGAAATCTAAATCTTGAAGATCCAAATCATTGTCTGGATCCAGGATGCCATTACACCACTGGTGCCCCCTTCAAGTGGCACCCAGGGCACCTACCCTACCTGCCATACCATAGATAGGCCACTAGATTCAAACAATCTAAGGACAAACCTACCATCTTAGGGTGCTCAAACATTTAATATTTGTTTAATTTAAATTTCTAGCAGTCCATTGTATACTTTAGACACATGGGAGATGTATAATTAGTGGGGGGTTAGAGGTGTGTTGATGAATTATTATTACGTGACCATGGTTGGTCCAGCAAACTGATCAATCCGACAAGGCTTTGGAACCAAGAGTGCCGGAAAATCGATGGTGTTCATGTACTTTAACCCTCTCCCTCTTCCAGTCCCCCCCCTCCTTTATCCAAAGCACTCTTTAGAATACTTTCCCTTTTCATTCTCTATGGCTCTACAAAATCTATACTTTCATCCTGTTTCTTTTCAAACACCATTACTTTATTTTTACTCAAATATACCTTCAATCACCTACACTTACATACATCATAAAACACACTTGCAATCTTCTGCAACTCCTCTTCATTCTCAGCAAACAACACAGCATCATCCGCAAACAGGATTGCTACTAGCTACCTATCTCACCACCAAACTCTAGCTCTGCAACCCCTTTCCCTAGTTTTGCTTCCATCTCTCTTATCATTTCATTCATATATATATCAAGAAGCCATGGTGATATCACACATTCCCGCTTCACACCCACAAGTGTATCGCAATCTTTGCTCAACTCCATCCACTCTTACATGTGCATTTGCTCCTCTACAGAAGACTTTTACACTATCCAACAGTTATTCCCCTACCCCATATATCCTTAACATATCCCATAAAGCATTCCATTTGACTCAGTAGTATACTTTCTCCAAATCCGTAAAAGCTGCACAAAACTTCTTGACTTTTGCAAAATACTTTTCTAAAGTTATATTTACCACAAAAATCTGACCCATATATCCTCTTTGTCAATCTTTCCTCACTCATTCTCTTCATGTGACCACACCATTTCAATACACCCTCTTCTGCTCTCTCAACCACACTCTTTTTATTACTTTTGCAAAATACTTTTCTAAAGTTATATTTACCACAAAAATCTGACCCATATATCCTCTTTGTCAATCTTTCCTCACTCATTCTCTTCATGTGACCACACCATTTCAATACACCCTCTTCTGCTCTCTCAACCACACTCTTTTTATTACCATACATCTCTCTAACCCTTTCATTACTTACTCACTCAAACCAATTCACACCACATACTGTCCTCAAACATCTCATTTCCAACACATCAACCCTCCTCCGCACAACCCTATCTATAGCCCATGCCTCGTAACATATAACATAGTTGGAACCACTATTCCTTCAAAAATACCCATTTTTGCTCTCCGAGATAACATTCTCGCCTTCCAAACATTCTTCAATGCTCCCAGCATCTTCGCCTCCATCCCCACCCTGTGACTCACTTCTGCTTCCATGGTTCCATTCGCTGCTAAATCCACTCCCAGATATCTAAAACACTTCACTTTCTCCAGTTTTTTTCCATTCAAACTTAACTCTGAACTGACTTGTTTCTCAACCCTACTGAACCTAACTTTGCTCGAATTCACATTTACTCTCAACTTTCTTCTTTCACACACTTTCCCAAACTCAGTCACCAGTTTCTGCAGTTTCTCACCCGAATCAGCCACCAGCACTGTATCATGAGCGAACAACAACTAACTCACTTCCCAAGCCCTTTCATCCACAACAGACTGCATACTTGCCCCTCTCTCCAAAACTCTTGCATTCACCTCCCTAACAACCCCATCCATAAACAAATCAAACATCCATGAAGACATTATGCACCCCTGCTGCAAACCAACATTCACTAGGAACCAATCACTTTCCTCTCTTCTACTCGTACACATGCCTTACATCCTCGATAAAAACTTTTCATTGCTTCTATCAACTTACCTCCCACACCTTATACACTTAATACCTTCCACATAGTATCTCTATCAACTCTATCATATGCCTTCTCCAAATCCATAAATGTTACATACAAATCCATCTGTTTTTCTAAGGATCTCTCATATACATTCTTCAAAGCAAACACAGACATATACATATATACACACGTGCATATTCACATTTGCTCACCTTTATCCATTTCCCAGCACTACTCTGCCACATAGGAAACAGCATTGCCACTCCCAGCAACAGCAAGGTAATGCCAGGAAACATATGGAGAAAGGCAACATCTGCTCACATCCATTCCCCAGCAGTTATGTATAATGCACCAAAAGAGCAGCCCCAATCAACATCCAGCCCTCACAGACCATTCCACAGTTTACTAACAGCATGTGAACCCCAGTATATTATATTGTTCCAATTCACACTATTTCTTGCTTGTATTTCACCCTCCTGCATGTCCAGGCCTTGATCACTCAGTCTTTTTCACTCCTTCCTTCCACCTCCAATTTGGTCTCCCGCTTCTCCTTGTTCCCTCCACTTCTGACACAAATATCCTCTTTATTAGCCTTTCCTCTTTCCTCACTCATTCTCTCCATATGTCCAAACTATTTTGATACACCCTCATCTGCTCTCTTAACCACACTCTATTACCACACATTTCTCTTACCCTTTCATTACTTACTTAATTAAACCATTTCACACCACATATTGTCCTCAAACATTTCATTTCCAACACATCCACCCTCCTCTGTACAACCCTATCCACAGCCCATGCCTTGCAACCATATAATATAGTTGGATCTACTATTCCTTCAAACATACCCATTTTTGCTCTCCAAGATAACATACTCTCCATATATTCCTCATTGCTCTCAGAAACTTCGCACCCACATATTATTCTCATACATTTCATTTCCAACACATCCACCCTCCTCTGTACAACCCTATCTACAGCCCATGCCTTGCAACCATATAATATTGTTGGAACTACTATTCTTTCAAACATAACCATTTTTGTTCTATGAGATAACGTACTCTCCATACATTCTTCATTGCTCTCAGAAACTTTGCCCCCTTCCCCACCCTATGACTCATACTTCCACAGTTCCATTCACTGCCAAGTCCACTCTCAGATATCTAAAATGCTTCACTTCCTCCATTTTTCTTTATTCAAACTTACATCCTAACTACCCTGTCCCTCAACCATGCTGGAACTAATAACCCTGCTTTTATTCGCATTTACTCTCAGTTTTCTCTTTTTGCAAACTTTTCTAAGCTTAGTCACCAACCTCTGCAGTGTCTCACTCTAATCAGCACCCAGTGCTGTATCATCAGCGAACAAAAACTGACTCACTTCCCAAGCCCTCTCATCTCCCACAGACTGCATGCTCACCCTTCTGCATTCACCTCCCTGACCATCCAATCCATAAACTGACCTTCAGTGTAAACCAATCAGTCTCCTCTCTTCCTACTGGTACACATGTCTTACACCCTTGATAAAAACTCACTGCTCCATGCAGCTTACCTCCCACACCATATATTCTTAAGACTTTCCACAAAGCATCTCTATCAACCCTATCATATGCCTTCTTCAGATCCATAAACGCCACATAGAAATAAATCTGTTTTTGTAAGTATTTCTCACACACATTCTTCAAAGAAAACACATGATCCATACATCTTTTACTACTTCTAGAACCACTCTGCTCCTCCCCAATCTGATGCTCTATACTTGGCTTCACCCTCTCAATCAATACTGCCATTAAATTTTTCATGTAGTCAAAAAATTCATGCCACCACCTCTTCTATTTTCACTAAACCACTCTCACTGACTCTCTAACTTCCAATACCACCCCAACCAAAACATTCTACATCTGCCATCCTATCATCAAACACATTTAACAATCCTTCAAAATACTCACTCTATTTCCTCCTCATTCCATCACTACCTGTTATCACTTCCCCTTTTTCTCCCTTCACCGGTTTCCATTTGTTCTCTCATCTTTCCCACATTATTTTCCTCCTTCTAAAACACTGTTTTATTCTCCTTAAAGTTCAATGATACTCTCTCACCCCACCTCTCATTTACCCTCTTTTTCAAGCCCTGCACCTTCCTCTTCACCTCCAACTTTCTCTTACATATCTCCTAAACATATGCATTCCTTCCTTGTAAGTACCACCTAAACACCTCTCTTTTCTCTTTCACTAGCAACTTTACATCTTCACCCCACCACTCGCTATCCTTTTTCAATCTGCCCACCTCCCACATTTCTCATGCCACATGCATCTCTTGCACATGCCATCACTGCTTCACATGCATCTCTTACAAATGTCATCTCTGCTTCCCTAAATACCTCCCATTCCTTAACCAACCCCCTCACTTCATTTGCTCTCTCCTTTTGCCATCATACACTCAATTTTCCCTGATGCTCCTTCACATGTCTCCTTTCCAAGCTCACTTACTCTCAGATCTCTCTTTTCCCTGAGAGTGTCTCCTCTTTTTCGAAACCTCTATAAATCTTCACCCTCCCCTGCACAAGATAGTGTTCAGGCATCCCACCAGCTGCCCCTTTCAGCACATTTACACCCAAAAGTCTCTTTTACATGCCTATCAACTAATACATAATCTAATAATGCTTGCTTACCATCTCTCCTACTCTTTTTTTTTTTCTTTCATACTATTCGCCATTTCCCGCGTCAGCGAGGTAGCGTTAAGAACAGAGGACTGGGCCTCTGAGGAAACATCCTCATCCAGCCCCCTTCTCTGTTCCTTCCTTTGGAAAAAAAAAAAGGAAAAAAAAAATTCCAATCACTAATCTTTTTTCAGAACACAACTCCACAAGCTCATCCCCATTTCCTTCCATAACACTGAATACCCCTTGAGCACTAACTATATCCTCAACTGCTACATTACTTACCTTTGCATTTGAATCACCCATCACTAATACCTGGTCTCGTGTACCAAAACTGCTGACACACTCACTCAGCTGCTCCCAAAACACTTTTTATTTTCATAGGTCATAAAATGTAGTAATGTTGTGTGTATAGGAAAAGCAGACCACTTAACTAGCAGGTGCTCTGTGTGTTTGTTATGGTAGTTGCAACATAGGCAACAAGGGTCTTTGGACATGCTGAAATGGTATTTGTAGCATCGCTGGGATGGATGATGTCCTGCGCAAAGATAGGAAAGAATGACTTGTGTTTGTCTACAAAATGTAACTTGATGAGTGTGTCTTGTGGGTGGGAGTTTAAGACTGAGTTGGGAGGCCAGTTGTTTAGTGCTTGTTAGGTTATTTCAGTGGATGTGTGTTTTGTCAGTGCTATATTTGTTAGGGGTTGGGGCTCTGTAAGTTAAGGTTGATGAAGCGTGAGGCAGGAGTAAACATTTCATTTCTACATAGGGGTTGGTGGTTAATTATGGAGTAGTTTGGGTAGGAGGAACCTAGTTCTTTTGCACAGAATCAAATGCCAAGCTCATTGAGGTGGGTTTGTATTAGTATGAGCTTTTTTCCACTGTGCAAGTGTTGAGCACTTTTGTCAGCTAAGCAGCCAAGGATTTCTGAGTGCACTACTCTGTGTGGTTTGCCTTTTTGTTATAATTGCTTATGAGAGTATGGAAGATCAAGCAGGTGAGGTGTACTTTAAAGCCGAAGGGATGAAATGTTTGTAGAGGAGGTGGAGGGATTCTTTCTCTATGTGAATGTGTGCCAACTAGCATTCTGAGGGCATGTAATTTGTGTGTTGCTTTTATATTGACGTTATTGGAGTGAGAAATGAATGTCATGTGTGTTTTGTATGTGATACATAGAATGGTTGGTATTTTGTTCAGGGGGAGTAATTGTCCATTCAAGGTAACTGGAGGGTTTTAGCCATTGTTAGTGACTCTGCCATGGTGCCTGGCTATGAAATGGCCAACCACTTTTTGTCATAGTTGAGGTTACTGGTGTCACATATCTTTTGTAACAATATGTCAGGGAGTAGTGTAAAATGTTTTCTTGATGTCTGTTGCCACTAGGACTATGAGGAAGAGGGTCTGTGCTAAGTTGAACCCACCGCAGTTATGTTGTGTGAGGTCAATGTGTAGTGTGTTGGTTGAGTATTTGGGTCTGAAGCCATTCTGTGTGGGTGAGAGTGGGATATTTATTTGATTCTGTTATGGATAAGTTTTTATCAGTCTGGATACTGAGGACAGATGTGACATAGGGTGGTAGAAAGAGAGGGACTTGGATGGCCTGGAAGGTTTTAGGACTAGTATCATATTTGCAGGTTTCCAGATGCTAAGGATTTTGCAGAGTAACCAGGAGTGGTTGAAAGTATCTGTAATGCAAATAGGCCACAGTGTTTTATGTGAAAGTTTGATGTGCTGCCACAGCCTGCAGCAGGAGAGTCTTTTAAATTCTTATTGCAATGTTTGTATCAGTTGGAGTATGAGTGGTAAGCATTGTTTCTGGATGGATTTTGTGTGGTTTTTCCAAGCCTATCCTGTTTAAAGGTGAAGCTGGTTTGCAGCTGATTTCTATGTAGTATGTTTATTCTTTTAGAGAAGGGATTTCGCTGAAATGGGTCATGAGTGCTTTATTGGGGGGGAGGGATAGAAGCAGTAACTGTACATTTTCATCAATGTTTACCAAGGTCGATTTCTGTGGGTCCTGTCATTCATTTTGTTGAAGAAGGAATGCCAGTTTTCACTGTGTCTTTCAGGGATAAGGTCAGTGATGCTGATATCTGGAATTTGGATTTGTTCTCCGATTTCTGCTGATGGTGAGTGGTTTTCTCTGGGCAGGTTTCTTTGAGATACAAGGTGATATATGTGAGGAAAAGTTTTGATTGTATTTCTTTTTATGCTCTTGTGGTATGCGATTTTTGTTGGCTTAGCTGATGTAGAAGTGTTGGACTGCATTATCAAAGGATAGGAAGTCACTTATATTGAAGTTTCAGAGCTTTGTTTCCTTGTACTGTGTGTAGAATAGCCAGTCTGCTTTCCTGTAGTTTGTTTATGTCCTTTTGGTGACTGTGCTTTGAATGGGCCTGATGGATGACAATATATTTAGCATGCTCCAATTGGTCCTTGTGTGCAGTGCTGGCATACATAAGGAAACTTCTAGCACAGACACAAGTGCAGAGAGGGATTGTGATGCTGACTCAGGTATGGAAAGAGTTGGAGAGGAAAAAGGAGAAGCCAGGAAACTCTCTCAGGCCTGGTCAGACACATGGAGAGGTGAGTTACAATGCAGCAAATGGACAACAAATCCAAGGGATGGGCAAGGCCTGTACATACTATGCAAAGGGAAACCACTTGTATGGTAAGACTAGGGGTTGGTCAATAAAATAGGTACCAGGCTCAGGATGTGGATTGGGAGCTGTGGTTTTGGTGCATTAAAAATGAACAGGTAGAGAATGAGTGTGAATGAATGTGGCCTTTTTTATTATGTTTTTCTGGCTCTACTTCACTGAATTGGGGGTTAGCAATGCTGTTTCCTGTGGGGTGGGGTGGTGCCAGGAATGGATTGAAGGCAAGCAAGTATGAACATGTACATGTGTATGTATGTTTGTCTGTGTGTGTGTATGTGTATGTAAACTTGTATATGTTGATATGTATATGTACGTGTATGGGCGTTTATGTATATATATATATATATGTGTGTATGTGAGTGGATGGGTTATTCTTCATCTGTTTCTTGGTGCTACCTCGCTGACACGGGAAAACTTTCCATGGTTTACCCCAGATGTTTCACATGCCCTGGTTCAGTCCATTCTTCAAAGCAAACATCTGATTCACACATCCTCTACCACTTCTGAAACCACACTACTCCTCCCCAATCCACTGCTCTGTATATGTCTTCACCTTTGCAATCAATATCCTCCCATACAATTTTCCAGGAATACTCAACAAACTTATGCATCTGTAGTTTGAACACTCACCTTTATCCCCTTTGCCTTTGTACGATGGCACTATGCATACATTCCGCCATGATCCACACATACACTGAATATTGTTACCAACCAATCAACAACACAGTCACACCCTTTCTTGATAAATTCTACTGTAATACCATCCAAACCCATTGCCTTGCCAGATTTCATCTTCTGCAAGGCTTTCACCACCTCTTCTCTCTTAACCAAACCATTCTCCCTGACACTCTCACTTTGTATATCATCCCAACCAGAACACCCGACATCTGCCACTCTATCATCAAACACATTCAACAAACCATCAAAATACTCACTCCATCTCCATCTCACTTCATTAATACCTGTTATCACTTCCACCCTTGTCCCTTCACCTATGTTCCCATTTGTTCTCTTGTCCTTCACATGTTCTTTACCTCCTTCCAAAACATCTTTTTATTCTCAATAAAGTTTAATAATTCTCTCTCACCCCACTCTCATTTGCCCTCTTTTTCAACCCTTGCACCTTCCTCTTGACCTCCTGCCACTTTCTTTTATACATCTTGCAGTCATTTGCACTCCTTCCTTGTAAATATCATCTCTTTCACTAACAACTTTACTTCTTCATCCCACCACTTACTAACCTTTCTAATCTGCCCGCCTCCCACCTATCTCATGCCACGTGCATCTTCTGCACATGCCATCACTGCTTACCTAAATACATCCCATTCCTCACCCACTCCCCTCATGTCATTTGCTCTCACCTTTTGCCATTCTACACTCAATCTCTCCTGACACATGTGTCCTTTCCAGCTCACTCACTCTCACCACTCTCTTCTCCCCAACATTCTCTCTACTTTTCTGAAAACCTCTACAAATCTTCACTTGTGACCGCACAAGATAGTGATCAGACATCCCTCCAGATGCCCCTCTCAGCACGTAATATCTAAAAGTCTCTCTTGCATGCCTATCAATCAACACAAAATCCAATGATGCTTTCTGACCATCTCTCCTACTCATTCATTTTTTTCTTTCTTTTCTACATATTCGCTATTTCCTTTGTGAGCGAGGTAGCGTTAAGAACAGAGGACTGAGCCTAACAGGGAAAATCTTCACTTGACCCTCTTCTCTGTTCCTTCTTTTGGAAAAGAAAAAACTGGAGGGGAAGATTCCCAACACTCCACTCCCTCCCCTTTTAGTTGCCTTTTATGACATGCAGGGAACACGTGAGAAGCATTCTTTCTCCCCTATCCCCTGGGATATATGTTTTTTTTATTATACTTCGTCGCTGTCTCACACGTTAGCAAGGTAGCGCAAGGAAACAGATGAAAGAATGGCCCAACCCACCCACAAACACATGTATATACATACACGTCCACATACGCACATATATATACCTATACACCTCAACGTATACATATATATACACACACAGACATATACATATATACACATGTACATAATTCATACTGTCTGCCCTTATTCATTCCCGTCGCCACCCTGCCACACATGAAATGACAACTCCCTCCCCCCGCACGTGTGCAAGGTAGCACTAGGAAAAGACAACAAAGGCCACGTCCATTCACACTCAGTCTCTACCTGTCATGTATAATGCACCGAAACCACAGCTCCCTTTCCACATTCAGGCCCCACACAACTTTCCATGGTTTACCCCAGACGCTTCACATGCCCTGGTTCAATCCACTGACAGCACGTCGACCCCGGTATACCACATCATTGCAATTCACTCTATTCCTTGCACGCCTTTCACCCTCCTACATGTTCAGGCCCCGATCACTCAAAATCTTTTTCACTCCATCTTTCCACCTCCAATTTGGTCTCCCACTTCTCCTCGTTCCCTAAACCTCTGACACATATATCCTCTTTGTCAATCTTTCCGCACTCATTCCCTCCATGTGACCAAACCATTTCAAAACACCCTCTTCTGCTATCTCAACCACACTCTTTTTATTACCACACATCTCTCTTACCCTTTCATTATTTACTCGATCAAACCATCTCACACCACATACTGTCCTCAAACATCTCATTTCCAGCACATCCACCCTCATCCGCACGACTCTATCTATAGCCCACGCCTCGCAACCATATAACATTGTTGGAACCATTATTCCTCCAAACATACCCATTTTTACTTTCCAAGATAACGTTCTCAACTTCCACACATTTTTCAACGCTCCCAGAACTTTCGCCCCCTCCCCCACCCTATGATTCACTTCCACTTCCATGGTTCCATCCACTGCCAAATCCACTCCCAGATATCTAAAACACTTCACTTCCTCCAGTTCTTTTCCATTCAAACTTACCTCCCAATTAACTTATCCCTGAACCCTACTGTACCTAATAACCTTGCTCTTATTCACATTTACTCTCAGCTTTCTTCTTTCACACACTTTACCTAACACAATCACCAGCTTCTGCACTTTCTCACATGAATCAGCCACCAGTGCTGTATCATCAGCGAACAACAACTGACTCACTTCCCAAGCTCTCTCATCCAGAACAGACTGCAGACTTGCCCTCTTTCCAATACTCTTGCATTCATCTCCCTTACATCTCCATCCATAAAAAAATTAAACAAACATGGAGACATCACGCACCCCTGCCATAAACCAACATTCACTGAGAACCAGTTACTTCCCTCTCTTCCTAAACGAACACATGCCTTACATCCTCAATAAAAACTTTTCACTGCTTCTAACAACTTACCTCCCACACCATATATTCTTAGTACCCTCCACAGAGCATCTCTATCAATTCTATCATATGCTTTCTCCAGATCCATAAATGCTACATACAAATCCATTTGCTTTTCTAAGTATTTCTCACATACATTCTTCAAAGCAAACACCTGATCCACACATCCTCTACCACTTCTGAAACCACACTGCTCTTCCCCAATCTGATGCTCTATACATGCCTTCACCCTCTCAATCAATACCCTCCCATATAATTTACCAGGAATACTAAACAAATTTATACCTCTGTAATTTGAGCACTCACTCTTATCCTCTTTGCCTCTGTACAATGGCACTTTGCATATGCAAGCATTCAGCCAGTCCTCAGGCACCTCACCATGAGTCATACATACATTAAATAACCTTACCAACCAGTCAACAATACAGTCACCCCCCCTTTTTTAATAAATTCCACTGCAATACCATCCAAACCTACTGACTTGCCAGCTTTCATCTTCCGCAAAGCTTTTATTACCTCTTCTCTACCAAATTATTCTCCTTAACCCTCTCATTTTGCACACCACCTCGACCAAAACACCCTATATCTGCCACTCTATCATAAAACACATTTAACAAACCTTCAAAATACTCACTCCATCTCCTTCTCACGTCACCACTACTTGTTATCACCTCCCCATTTGCCCCCTTCACTGATGTTCCCATTTGTTCCCTTGTCTTATGCACTTTATCTACCTCCTTCCAAAACATCTTTTTATTCTCCCTAGAATCTAATGATAGTCTCTCACCGCAACTCTCATTTGCCCTCTTTTTTGCCTCTTGCACCTTTCTCTTGACCTCTTGCCTCTTTCTATTATACATCTCCCACTCATTTCCATTATTTCCCTGCAAAAATTGTCCAAATGCCTCTCTCTTCTCTTTCACTAATAATCTTACTTCTTCATCCCACCACTCACTACCCTTTCTAATCTGCCCACCTCCCACTCTTCTCATGCCACAAGCATCTTTTGCACAAGCCATCACTGCTTCCCTAAATACATCCCATTCCTCCACCACTCCCCTTACGTCCTTTGTTCTCACCTTTTTCCATTCTGTACTCAGTCTCTCCTGGTACTTCCTCACAAGTAACAAGTAGTGGCGATGTTATATCCCTCTTTTCAAACCATCTGCTCCCAATCACCAGTCTTTTTTTGGCACAAATCCACAGGCTCTTCACCATTTCCATTCACAACACTGAATACCCCATGCACACCAATCATACCCTCAACTGCCACATTACTTACTTTTGCATTTAATTCACCCATTTCTAATACCCAGTCTCATGCACCGAAGCTGCTGACACACTCACTCAGCTGCTCCCAAACTTGCTTCTCAAGATCTTTCTTCTCATGACCAGGTGCATAGGCCCCAATAATCACCCACCTCTCTCCATCAACTTTAAGTTTTAACCATGTCAATCTAGAAATTACTTTCTTACACTCCATCACACGCAACCGTAACTCCTTCTTCAGGAGTATTGCTATTCTTGTCCTCTCACCAACCCCTGACTTTAGTCCTAGGACTTTTCCAAACCATTCTTCCCCTATACCCTTGAGATTCATCTCACTCATAGCCAAAACATCAAGGGTTCTTTCCACAAACATACTACCTATCTCTCCTTTTTTCTCATCTTGGTTACATCCACACACATTCAGACACCCCACTCTGAGCCTTCGAGGAGGATGTGCACTTCCCACTTGACTCCATTTCCCTTTTTAGCACTAATGGGATGGCCTTGATTGGGGCTTCACTTGCCCGTGCCATCTCAGCTAAAAAAAAAAAAAAATGCACGAAAGGTCTAGGTTAAAAAGAGATAGACAAGCGCTTTCCAGAAGGTAAAAGAGAATTGCAGAATTTTTAAAGAAGGGACAGCTCACCCAGCAAAGGAAAGAAAGTCTATCAAATGAATTATCAGATATAAACCCTATATTAGGTACAGTAGGGTTGAGGGTCAAGTCAATTGGGAGGTAAGTTTGAATGGAGAAAAACTGGAGGAAGTAAAGTGTTTTAGATATCTGGGAGTGGATCTGGCAGCGGATGGAACCACGGAAGTGGAAGTGGATCATAGGGTGGGGGAGGTTGCGAAAATCCTGGGAGCCTTGAAGAATGTGTGGAAGTCGAGAACATTATCTCGGAGAGCAAAAATGGGTATGTTTGAAGGAATAGTGGTTCCAACAATGTTGTATGGTTGCGAGGCGTGGGCTATGGATAGAGTTGTGCGCAGGAGGATGGATGTGCTGGAAATGAGATGTTTGAGGACAATGTGTGGTGTGAGGTGGTTTGATCGAGTAAGTAACGTAAGGGTAAGAGAGATGTGTGGAAATAAAAAGAGCGTGGTTGAGAGAGCAGAAGAGGGTGTTCTGAAATGGTTTGGGCACATGGAGAGAATGAGTGAGGAAAGATTGACCAAGAGGATATATGTGTCGGAGGTGGAGGGAACGAGAAGTGGGAGACCAAATTGGAGGTGGAAAGATGGAGTGAAAAAGATTTTGTGTGATCGGGGCCTGAACATGCAGGAGGGTGAAAGGAGGGCAAGGAACAGAGTAAATTGGATCGATGTGGTATACCGGGGTTGACGTGCTGTCAGTGGACTGAATCAGGGCATGTGAAGCGTCTGGGGTAAACCATGGAAAGCTGTGTAGGCATGTATATTTGCGTGTGTGGACGTATGTATATACATGTGTATGGGGGTGGGTTGGGCCATTTCTTTCGTCTGTTTCCTTGCGCTGCCTCGCAAACGCGGGAGACAGCAATAAAAAAAAAAAAACCCTATGCTTAAAATGTCATATGAAATATAGGAAAATGAAGAAGAAAAAGCCACAAAGGATAAAGAAATAACACAAAATACTCTTACTAACATTCAAAAGGCAAATCCAGAACCACACACTCCACTGACCCACTCCAAACAGAAGGTAACTTTACAGATGATGTAAAGTGAGATTCTAAAAAGGCATTATGAATCAGTATTCAGAGAGCTAAAAACATTAAAAATAAATGACCTCACAGAGTTCTTCCTAAAATTCAATCCCCCTAGATATCACCTTCTTAACACAAGATTTCGAGCAGGCCATTGAAAGCATGCCCACACAAACAGCCTATGGCCCAGACTCATGGAACTCAGCCCTCATAAAAAAATGTAAGACACTTCTAACACTTGCACTAAATATCCTCTGGAGAAGTCTAGATGCTGGCATCATTCCAAAGAGTCTGAAACTGACCCACAAATTGTCCCACTTCATAAAGCTAAGCAATCCCAAAAAACTTTCACCCGATACCATTAACATTACACATCATTAAAATCTTCGAAAGAGTCCTAAAAGGCATGTTGAATGAATTTAAAGAAAAGAACAAGCCACATAACCCAGAACAATATAGTTTCAGGGTGGGAAGATCTTGCCTCTCTTAGTTGCTTGACCATTATGAGAGAATTGTTGAGGCTGTGGAAAACAAAGAAAATGCTGAAATAATTAACTTTGCAAAATCATTTGACAAGTGTGACCATATTGTCATTGTACATAAAATGCAAAAGATGGAAATAACCAGAAACATTGGGGGACATATATACAACTTTTCAACTAAAAGATCAGAGCAAACAGTTGTAAACCATGCCATCTCTAGGGCCTCTATAACATAAAGTTCATTCCCCAAGGAACTGTACTTGTACCCTTACTGTTCCTTATTCTGACATCTGACACTGACGCAAGCATGAGCCACAGTTCCATAATATCCTTTGCAGATGATATGAGAATAAGTATGAAAGCCTAAAAAGTAGCATAAATGAAGTTTTTAACCGGGCAACCGAGAACAACATGCTTTTTAATGGAGACAAATTTCACAGCCTATGGTATGGGGAAAATGAGTCAACAAACAACACAAAACCAGACAGAGACAGACACTATCATCAACTAGATGGGTGATGTGAAAGGCCTTGAAGTAATAATGTCTAACGACCTAATCATCAGTGAACAACAAAACAATGGTAGCCTCACACAGATGGAGGGCAGGCTATGTCCTGCAGACCTTAAAGACAAGGGAAGAAAAACCAATGACATTATTCAAGCTATAGATAGAGTTGTGTGGAGGAGGGTGGATGTCCTGCAAATGAGATGTTTAAGGACAATATGTGGTGTGTGGTGGTTTGATGAAGTAAGTAATGAAAGGGTAAGAGAGATGTGTGGTAATGAAAAGAGTGTGGTTGAGAGAGCAGAAAAGGGTGTTTTCAAATGGTTTGGTCACATGGAGAGAATGAGTGAGGAAAGATTGACAAAGAGGATATATGTGTCAGAGGTGAATGGAATGAGAAGTGGGAGACCAAATTGGAGGTGGAAAGATGGGGTGAAAAAGATTTTGAGTGATAGGAGCCTGAACATGCAGGAGGGTGAAAGGCATGCAAGGAATATAGTGAATTGGAACGATGTGGTATACTGGGGTCAACGTGCTGTCAATGGATTGAACCAGGGCATGTGAAGCGTCTGGGGTAAACCATGGAAAGTTCTGTGGGGCCTGGATGTGGAAAGGGAGCTGTGTTTTGGTGCATTATACATGACAGCTAGAGACTGAGTGTGAACGAATGTGGCCTTTGTTGTCTTTTCCTAGCACTACCTCGTGCACATTCGGGGGGAGGGGGTTGTTTTTTCATGTGTGGCGGGGTAGTGACGGGAATGAATAAGGGCAGACGGTATGAATTATGTATATGTGTAAATATGTTCCTATGAGTCCATGGGAAAATGAAACATGATAAGTTCCCAAGTGCACTTTCATGTAATAATCACATCATCAGGGAAGACACAAGAGAGAAATATAAGTCAGTTGATATACATCGAAGAGACGAAGCTAGGACGCCATCTGGTAAACATACAATTGTCCAAGACATAAAACGAGCGTTCATAAACTTATCATTTTACAAATTTTATCAACAATAAAGTTATTTGATTTGTATAGACCATCACTAATATTAAGATTATAATTCTTTGTGTATCTATTCATAGAAGATTCAATGATATTTCTCGTGGTAATAGAGTTGGAGTTGATAACTGAGATGGCATTACTCTAGTCAATACAATGATCATAGTTATTAAGGTGATTAAACAAGGCATTTGGTTCTCGTCCCGTTCTTATACTATATTTATGTTGCTTAAGTCTAACAGAAAGATCCTTACCAGTCTGCCCAACGTAAAATTTATCACAATTTCCACATGGCATTTTACAGATGCATCCAAGAGAATTTTCTGGTGAATTCCTGATTAAGATATTTTTTATAGTATTATTGTTGCTGAAGGCAACATTTACATTAAAGAATTTAAGCAACATGGGAAGTAAAGTGAAGTTATTATTAAAAGAGAGAACTTAAAGATTCTTAGTGTCAATGGGAGGTTTGAGCTCAACTCTATAAAATGATTTCTTTGCTAACTTAAGGGATTTATCAATGAAAGATCTAGGGTACTTTAACTTAGATCCAATAGAATGTATCTTCTCAAACTCATCATCAATAAACTCTGGACTGCAAATACGTAATGCCCTAAGGAACATAGATTGAGATGATGATGATTTAACTCTGTCATGTTGAGATGAGTAATAATGGATATATGAGCATACAAGATCAAGAGAGGCAAGTGTTTTGGGAGCAGCTGAATGAGTGTGTTAGTGGTTTTGATGCACGAGACCAGGTTATAGTGATGGGTGATTTGAATGCAAAGGTGAGTAATGTGGCAGTTGAGGGAATAATTGGTATACATGGGGTGTTCAGTGTTGTAAATGGAAATGGTGAAGAGCTTGTAGATTTATGTGCTGAAAAAGGACTGATGATTGGGAATACCTGGTTTAAAAAGCGAGATATACATAAGTATACTTATGTAAGTAGGAGAGATGGCCAGAGAGCGTTATTGGATTACGTGTTAATTGACAGGTGTGCGAAAGAGAGACTTTTGGATGTTAATGTGCTGAGAGGTGCAACTGGAGGGATGTCTGATCATTATCTTGTGGAGGCTAAGGTGAAGATTTGTATGGGTTTTCAGAAAAGAAGAGTGAATGTTGGGGTGAAGAGGGTGGTGAGAGTAAGTGAGCTTGAGAAGGAGACCTGTGTGAGGAAGTACCAGGAGAGACTGAGTGCAGAATGGAAAAAGGTGAGAACAATGGAAGCAAGGGGAGTGGGGGAGGAATGGGATGTATTTAGGGAATCAGTGATGGATTGCGCAAAAGATGCTTGTGGCATGAGAAGAGTGGGAGGTGGGTTGATTAGAAAGGGTAGTGAGTGGTGGGATGAAGAAGTAAGAGTATTAGTGAAAGAGAAGAGAGAAGCATTTGGACGATTTTTGCAGGGAAAAAATGCAATTGAGTGGGAGATGTATAAAAGAAAGAGACAGGAGGTCAAGAGAAAGGTGCAAGAGGTGAAAAAAAGGGCAAATGAGAGTTGGGGTGAGAGAGTATCATTAAATTTTAGGGAGAATAAAAAGATGTTCTGGAAGGAGGTAAATAAAGTGCGTAAGACAAGGGAGCAAATGGGAACTTCAGTGAAGGGCGCAAATGGGGAGGTGATAACAAGTAGTGGTGATGTGAGAGGGAGATGGAGTGAGTATTTTGAAGGTTTGTTGAATGTGTTTGATGATAGAGTGGCAGATATAGGGTGTTTTGGTCGAGGTGGTGTGCAAAGTGAGAGGGTTAGGGAAAATGATTTGGTAAACAGAGAAGAGGTAGTGAAAGCTTTGCGGAAGATGAAAGCCGGCAAGGCAGCAGGTTTGGATGGTATTGCAGTGGAATTTATTAAAAAAGGGGGTGACTGTATTGTTGACTGGTTGGTAAGGTTATTTAATGTATGTATGACTCATGGTGAGGTGCCTGAGGATTGGCGGAATGCGTGCATAGTGCCATTGTACAAAGGCAAAGGGGATAAGAGTGAGTGCTCAAATTACAGAGGTATAAGTTTGTTGAGTATTCCTGGTAAATTATATGGGAGGGTATTGATTGAGAGGGTGAAGGCATGTACAGAGCATCAGATTGGGGAAGAGCAGTGTGGTTTCAGAAGTGGTAGAGGATGTGTGGATCAGGTGTTTGCTTTGAAGAATGTATGTGAGAAATACTTAGAAAAGCAAATGGATTTGTATGTAGCATTTATGGATCTGGAGAAGGCATATGATAGAGTTGATAGAGATGCTCTGTGGAAGGTATTAAGAATATATGGTGTGGGAGGAAAGTTGTTAGAAGCAGTGAAAAGTTTTTATCGAGGATGTAAGGCATGTGTACATGTAGGAAGAGAGGAAAGTGATTGGTTCTCAGTGAATGTAGGTTTGCGGCAGGGGTGTGTGATGTCTCCATGGTTGTTTAATTTGTTTATGGATGGGGTTGTTAGGGAGGTAAATGCAAGAGTTTTGGAAAGAGGGGCAAGTATGAAGTCTGTTGGGGATGAGAGAGCTTGGGAAGTGAGTCAGTTGTTGTTCGCTGATGATACAGCGCTGGTGGCTGATTCATGTGAGAAACTGCAGAAGCTGGTGACTGAGTTTGGTAAAGTGTGTGGAAGAAGAAAGTTAAGAGTAAATGTGAATAAGAGCAAGGTTATTAGGTACAGTCGGGTTGAGGGTCAAGTAAATTGGGAGGTGAGTTTGAATGGAGAAAAACTGGAGGAAGTGAAGTGTTTTAGATATCTGGGAGTGGATCTGGCAGCGGATGGAACCATGGAAGCGGAAGTGGATCATAGGGTGGGGGAGGGGGCGAAAATTCTGGGGGCCTTGAAGAATGTGTGGAAGTCGAGAACATTATCTCGGAAAGCAAAAATGGGTATGTTTGAAGGAATAGTAGTTCCAACAATGTTGTATGGTTGTGAGGCGTGGGCTATGGATAGAGTTGTGCGCAGGAGGATGGATGTGCTGGAAATGAGATGTTTGAGGACAATGTGTGGTGTGAGGTGGTTTGATCGAGTGAGTAACGTAAGGGTAAGAGAGATGTGTGGAAATAAAAAGAGCGTGGTTGAGAGAGCAGAAGAGGGTGTTTTGAAGTGGTTTGGGCACATGGAGAGAATGAGTGAGGAAAGATTGACCAAGAGGATATATGTGTCGGAGGTGGAGGGAACGAGGAGAAGAGGGAGACCAAATTGGAGGTGGAAAGATGGAGTGAAAAAGATTTTGTGTGATCGGGGCCTGAACATGCAGGAGGGTGAAAGGAGGGCAAGGAATAGAGTGAATTGGAGCGATGTGGTATACCGGGGTTGACGTGCTGTCAGTGGATTGAATCAAGGCATGTGAAGCGTCTGGGGTAAACCATGGAAAGCTGTGTAGGTATGTATATTTGCGTTTGTGGACGTATGTATATACATGTGTATGGGGGGGGGGTTGGGCCATTTCTTTCGTCTGTTTCCTTGCGCTACCTCGCAAATGCCGGGAGACAGCGACAAAGTATAAAAAAAAAAAAAAAA
Organism: Panulirus ornatus; assembly: GCF_036320965.1. Classification (NCBI taxonomy): domain Eukaryota; kingdom Metazoa; phylum Arthropoda; class Malacostraca; order Decapoda; family Palinuridae; genus Panulirus; species Panulirus ornatus. The sequence goes on from NC_092249.1 coordinate 11,155,056, forward strand.
TAATAAAATGAGCATACATGGTCGGTTTTCTGTATATACTAAACTTAAACTTGTTTCCTTACCTATGAATCATGCAATCTAAAAATGGTAACATACCATTATTTTCATGTTCGACAGTAAATTTGATGGAAGGTACTAAATTGTTAAGTATGGGGAGAAATATTTGTAAATTTTCATTTGTTGGCCAAACACAAAGAACATCATCTACATACCTAAACCAAATTGCATTAGAAGGTAAGATATCCTTTAATAATTGTTTCAAAGAATTCCATATAGAGATTACTTAGTACAGGTGAAAGAGGGTTACCCATTGCCATACCAAATTTTTGAGCATCATAATCTCCATTGAATTGAAATACACAATCTTTTATACACAATTTTATCAGTTCAGTGAAAACAGACTTTGAAACAGGTATATGAATATCATCCAAGACATCAAATAAATATTCTAAAAGGTCATCAACTGGAACTTTAGTGAAAGGTGAGGAAACATTAAACCAAACTAATTCAAGAGAGAAGAAATGTGCCTTTCAAATGGCAATACCGACACACTGGAAGAACCAGATGTTGGACTATTGCTATGATGGATTAAGGAAAGAATGCAATAGGCTAAAAATGTCACTAAATTGTAAGTTGGACCGTCTTATTAAAAACAAGGACTGGACTAAGAACACAAACCCATCTTTTGTGATAAACCTGTCTAATAAATAATTAGATAAGGATTCCTTGTGTGCATTAGGCTATGGTTTAAGTTTTGTGTGCTCTAACAGGGAAGCCAGCTGTGTTGATGTCACAAAGTCTTTTTGTAATTTAGAGAAATACAGTAATTTAAGTAATGAAATTAATATCTGTAAGGGTTTAGTATATGCCAGTTTGTGAAAACCAGTGGAACCTAATTGCCCTAAAAGATTTACAAGAGCTATCAACACCTTAAAGAAAGACAAGGATATAGATATTACTAACGCAGATAAGGCTAACACTGTTGTAATTTTAGACAAAAGTAACTATTTATCTAAAATGAATGATCTTTTAAATGATGACACAACATATTCTAAACTTAGTAAAAATCCCTTAGAAGCAGTTAATTCCCATTTCAATAAGGAAATGAAGTTGTTGTTGAAAGGCAATAGTTCTCTTATTAAAAGTTTGTCATCTTTGTCCCCTTCAATGCCATATATGTATGGAATTATCAAAACACATAAACAGAATTTTCCAGCAAGATCTACAGTGAGTTCAGTAGGCTCCATCACATATAAACTGTCAAAATGGTTAGTTTCTTTATTAAGCCCTTTAGTGGGTAAGGTGTCAAATTCTAATATCATGAACAATGTAGACTTAGTCAACAAGCTAAACAATATCAATGTCAAGTTTGATTTCAAATTAGTTAGCTTTGATGTTTCCTCACTTTTCACTAAAGTTCCAGTTGATGACCTTTTAGAACATTTATTTGATGTCTTGGATGATATTCATTTACCTGTTTCAAAATCTATTTTCACTGAACTGGTAAAATTGTGTATAAAAGACTGTGTATTTCAATTTAATGGAGATTATTATGCTCAAAAACTTCGTATGGCAATGGGTAACCCTCTTTCACCTGTACTAAGTAATCTTTATATGGAATTTTTTGAAAGAGAATTACTAAAATATATCTTACCTTCTAATGCACTTTGGTTTAGGTATGTAGATGATATTCTTTGTGTTTGGCCAACAAATAAAAATTTACAAATATTTCTTCCTTTACTTAACAATTCTATCCCTGGGGATAGGGGAGAAAGAATACTTCCCACGTATTCCCTGAATGTCATAGAAGGCGACTAAAAGGGGAGGGAGCGGGGGGCTGGAAATCCTCCCCTCTCAATTTTTTTTTAATTTTCCAAAAGAAGGAACAGAGAAGGGGGCCAGGTGAGGATATCCCCTCAATGGCCCAGTTCTCTGTTCTTAATGCTACCTCGCTAACGTGGGAAATGGCGAATAGTTTGAAAAAAAAAAAAACTTAATTTAGAACCTTCCATCAAATTTACTGTAGAACATGATATTAATGGTTTGTTACCATTTTTAGATTGCATGATCCATAGGCAAGGAAACAAGTTTAAGTTTAGCAGATATAGAAAACCCATCAATGTATGCTCATTTTTTTTTTTTTTTTTTATACTTTGTCGCTGTCTCCCGCGTTTGCGAGGTAGCGCAAGGAAACAGACGAAAGAAATGGCGCAACCCCCCCCATACACATGTATATACATACGTCCACACACGCAAATATACATACCTACACAGCTTTCCATGGTTTACCCCAGACGCTTCACATGCCTTGATTCAATCCACTGACAGCACGTCAACCCCGGTATACCACATCGCTCCAATTCACTCTATTCCTTGCCCTCCTTTCACCCTCCTGCATGTTCAGGCCCCGATCACACAAAATCTTTTTCACTCCATCTTTCCACCTCCAATTTGGTCTCCCTCTTCTCCTGGCTCCCTCCACCTCCGACACATATATCCTCTTGGTCAATCTTTCCTCACTCATCCTCTGAATGTGCCCAAACCACTTCAAAACACCCTCCTCTGCTCTCTCAACGACGCTCTTTTTATTTCCACACATCTCTCTTACCCTTACGTTACTCACTCGATCAAACCACCTCACACCACACATTGTCCTCAAACATCTCATTTCCAGCACATCCATCCTCCTGCGCACAACTCTATCCATAGCCCACGCCTCGCAACCATACAACATTGTTGGAACCACTATTCCTTCAAACATACCCATTTTTGCTTTCCGAGATAATGTTCTCGACTTCCACACATTCTTCAAGGCCCCCAGAATTTTCGCCCCCTCCCCCACCCTATGATCCACCTCCGCTTCCATGGTTCCATCCGCTGCCAGATCCACTCCCAGATATCTAAAACACTTCACTTCCTCCAGTTTTTCTCCATTCAAACTCACCTCCCAATTGACTTGACCCTCAACCCTACTGTACCTAATAACCTTGCTCTTATTCACATTTACTCTTAACTTTCTTCTTCCACGAACTTTACCAAACTCAGTCACCAGCTTCTGCAGTTTCTCACATGAATCAGCCACCAGCGCTGTATCATCAGCGAACAACAACTGACTCACTTCCCAAGCTCTCTCATCCCCAACAGACTTCATACTTGCCCCTCTTTCCAAAACTCTTGCATTTACCTCCCTAACAACCCCATCCATAAACAAATTAAACAACCATGGAGACATCACACACCCCTGCCACAAACCTACATTCACTGAGAACCAATCACTTTCCTCTCTTCCTACACGTACACATGCCTTACATCCTCGATAAAAACTTTTCACTGCTTCTAACAACTTGCCTCCCACACCATATATTCTTAATACCTTCCACAGAGCATCTCTATCAACTCTATCATATGCCTTCTCCAGATCCATAAATGCTAAATACAAATCCATTTGCTTTTCTAAGTATTTCTCACATACATTCTTCAAAGCAAACACCTGATCCACACATCCTCTACCACTTCTGAAACCACACTGCTCTTCCCCAATCTGATGCTCTGTACATGCCTTCACCCTCTCAATCAATACCCTCCCATGTAATTTACCAGGAATACTCAACAAACTTATACCTCTGTAATTTGAGCACTCACTCTTATCCCCTTTGCCTTTGTACAATGGCACTATGCACGCATTCCGCCAATCCTCAGGCACCTCACCATGAGTCATACATACATTAAATAACCTTACCAACCAGTCAACAATACAGTCACCCCCTTTTTTAATAAATTCCACTGCAATACCATCCAAACCTGCTGCCTTGCCGGCTTTCATCTTCCGCAAAGCTTTCACTACCTCTTCTCTGTTTACCAAATCATTTTCCCTAACCCTCTCACTTTGCACACCACCTCGACCAAAACACCCTATATCTGCCACTCTATCATCAAACACATTCAGCAAACCTTCAAAATACTCACTCCATCTCCTTCTCACATCACCACTACTTGTTATCACCTCCCCATTTGCGCCCTTCACTGAAGTTCCCATTTGCTCCCTTGTCTTACGCACTTTATTTACCTCCTTCCAGAACATCTTTTTATTCTCCCTAAAATTTAATGATACTCTCTCACCCCAACTCTCATTATTACTCATCATTTCAATCTATGTTCCTTAGGGCATTACGTATATGCAGTCCAGAGTTTATTGATGATGAGTTTGAGAAGATATATTTTATTGGATCTAAGTTAAAGTACCCTAAATCTTTCATCGATAAATCCCTTAAGTTAGCAAAGAAATCATTTTATAGAGTTGAGCCCAAACCTTCCATTGACACCCAGAATCCTTTAGTTCTCCCTTTTAACAATAATTTCACTTTACTTTCCATGTTGCTTAAATCCTTTAATGTAAATGTTGCCTTCAGCAACAATTATACTATAAAGAATATCTTAATCAGGAATTCACCAGAAAATTCTCTTGGATGCATCTATGAAGTGCCATGTGGAAATTGTGATAAATTTTATGTTGGGCAGACTGGTAAGGATCTTTCTGTTAGACTTAAGCAACATAAATATAGTATAAGAATGGGACAAGAATCAAGTGCCTTGTTTAATCATGTTAAAAACTATGATCATTGTATTGACTGGAGTAATGCCATCTCAGTTATCAACTCCAACTCTATTAACACAAGAAATATCATTGAATCTTCTATTACTAAATACACAAAGAATTATGATCTTAATATTAGTGATGGTCTATACAAATTAAATAACTTTATTGTTGATAAAATTTGTAAAATGATAAGTTTATGAACGCTCGTTGTATGTCTTGGACAATCGCATGTTTACCAAATGGTGTCCTAGCTATGTCTCTTCGATGCATATCAACTGACTTATATTTCTCTCTTGTGTCTCCCCTGATGATGTGATTATTACACGAAAGTGCACTTGGGAACTTATCGTGTTTCATTTTCCCCGTGACTCATAGGAATATCTTCATCACACGCAAAATTGTGATACTTTCCAGCATGTGTATATGTATATGTCTGTGTGTGTATTTTTTTTTTTTTTTTGTCGCTGTCTCCCGCATTTGCAAGGTAGCGAAAGGCAACAGATGAAAGAAATGGCCCAACCCACCCCCATACACATATATATACATACGTCCACACACGCAAATATACATACCTACACAGCTTTCCATGGTTTACCCCAGACTCTTCACATGCCCTGATTCAATCCACTGACAGCACATCAACCCCGGTATACCACATCGATCCAATTCACTCTATTCCTTGCCCGCCTTTCACCCTCCTGCATGTTCAGGCCCCGATCACACAAAATCTTTTTCACTCCATCTTTCCACCTCCAATTTGGTCTCCCACTTCTCCTCGTTCCCTCCACCTCCGACACATATATCCTCTTGGTCAATCTTTCCTCACTCATTCTCTCCATGTGCCCAAACCATTTCAAAAACACCCTCTTCTGCTCTCTCAACCACGCTCTTTTTATTTCCACACATCTCTCTCACCCTTACGTTACTTACTCGATCAAACCACCTCACACCACACATTGTCCTCAAACATCTGGTCTGTGTGTGTATATATATATATATATGTATATGTTGAGATGTATCCATGGTTGTTTAATTTGTTTATGGATGGGGTTGTTAGGGAGGTGAATGCAAGAGTTTTGGAAAGAGGGGCAAGTATGAAGTCTGTTGGGGATGAGAGAGCTTGGGAAGTGAGTCAGTTGTTGTTCGCTGATGATACAGCGCTGGTGGCTGATTCATGTGAGAAACTGCAGAAGCTGGTGACTGAGTTTGGTAAGTGTGTGAAAGAAGAAAGTTAAGAGTAAATGTGAATAAGAGCAAGGTTATTAGGTACAGTAGGGTTGAGGGTCAAGTCAATTGGGAGGTGAGTTTGAATGGAGAAAAACTGGAGGAAGTGAAGTGTTTTAGATATCTGGGAGTGGATCTGGCAGCGGATGGAACCATGGAAGCGGAAGTGGATCATAGGGTGGGGGAGGGGGCGAAAATTCTGGGAGCCTTGAAGAATGTGTGGAAGTCGAGAACATTATCTCGGAAAGCAAAAATGGGTATGTTTGAAGGAATAGTGGTTCCAACAATGTTGTATGGTTGCGAGGTGTGGGCTATGGATAGAGTGGTGCGCAGGAGGATGGATGTGCTGGAAATGAGGTGTTTGAGGACAATGTGTGGTGTGAGGTGGTTTGATCGAGTAAGTAACGTAAGGGTAAGAGAGATGTGTGGAAATAAAAAGAGTGTGGTTGAGAGAGCAGAAGAGGGTGTTTTGAAATGGTTTGGGCACATGGAGAGAATGAGTGAGGAAAGATTGACCAAGAGGATATATGTGTCGGAGGTGGAGGGAACGAGGAGAAGAGGGAGACCAAATCGGAGGTGGAAAGATGGAGTGAAAAAGATTTTGTGTGATCGGGGCCTGAACATGCAGGAGGGTGAAAGGAGGGCAAGGAATAGAGTGAATTGGAGCGATGTGGTATACCGGGGTTGACGTGATGTCAGTGGATTGAATCAGGGCATGTGAAGCGTCTGGGGTAAACCATGGAAAGCTGTGTAGGTATGTATATTTGCGTGTGTGGACGTATGTATATACATGTGTATGGGGGTGGGTTGGGCCATTTCTTTCGTCTGTTTCCTTGCGCTACCTCGCAAACGCGGGAGACAGCGACAAAAAAAAAAAAAACAGGTTCTTCCTAAAATTCAACCCCCCTAGATATCACCTTTTAACACAAATTTGGGAGAGGCCTTTGAAAGCATCCCCAACAAAAACAGTAGGGCCCCGACTCAGGGAACCCCACCCTCAAAAAAAAAATGAAAGCCCCTTTCCCTAAACTTCACTAAATATTTCTGGAGGGGTCTAGATGCGGGCCCCCATTCCAAAGAGTCTGAAATGCCCAAAAAAATTTGTCCCACTTCTTTAAACTAAGAATCCCAAAAAACTTTAACCGATACCATTAAAAATTACAAACCCATTAAAATTTTCGAAAAAAGTCCAAAAAAGGCATGTTGAATGTTTTAAAAAAAAGAAAACCCAAAAACCCCAGAAAAATTTTGTTTCGGGGTTGGGAAGTTTCTTGCCTCTCTTAGTTTTGACCATTATGGAGAATTGTTGAGGCTGGGAAAACAAAGAAAATGTGAAAAAATTTAACTTTGCAAAATAAATTTGCCCAAGGTGTGCCCCAATGTAATTGTACAAAAAATGAAAAAGAGGGAATTTAACCAAAACATTGGGGGACTTTATTAAAATTTTTTCAATAAAAGATCAGGCAAAAGTTGTAAACCATCCATCTTTTGGGCCTCTATAAATAAAGTTTTTCCCCCAAGGAACTTTTATTGACCTTACTGTCCTTATTTAAATTTGGGACACTGACGCAAGTTTGACCCCCTTTCCCATAATACCCTTTGGGCAGTTGAAAAGGGGAATAAGTTTTTAAAAGAAAAAAGAAAGCATAAATAAATTTTTTAAACCCGGGGCCCCCCCGAGAAAAAAACATTTTTTTAAAATGGAGCCCAAATTTTCACACCCTAGGGTATGGGGAAAATGGGGTTCAAAAAACAACCAAAACCAGACAGAGACAGCCCAAAATTTCATAAATAGGGGGGTTAAAGTAAAAGGGCCCTTGAAGTAAAAAATTTCTAACGACCCTAATAAATCAGTGAACAACAAAACAATGGTAGCCTCAAACAGATGGAGGGGGCAGCCCTGCAAAATTTAAAAGACCAAAGGGAAAAAAAACCCAAATTAAATTTAAAACAAGCTTTTGTTTGAGTTGTGTGGGGGGAGGGGGATGCCCTGCAAAAGAGTTTTTAAAAGGACAATATGTGGTTGGGGGGTTTTGGGTGAAGTAAGTAATAAAAGGGTAAGAGAGATTTTGGTAATGAAAAGGTGGGGTTTGAAGAGAAGAAAAGGGGGTTTTTCAAAGGGTTTTGGTCACTGGAGAAAATGAGTGAGGAAAGATTGACAAAGGGGTTATATTTTGTCAAGGTGATGGAAATGAGAAAGGGGGAGCCCAAATTGGAGGGGGAAAGGGGGGTGAAAAAGATTTTGAGTGATAAGGGGGTAAAAAAACAGAGGGGGGTGAAAGGATGCGGAATAAGTAAAATTGGGAAAATTGGGGTTTATACGGGGGTTAAAGTGCTGTAATGGATTAAACCCAGGGCATGGGGAAGGGTCGGGGGGAAACCATGGAAAGTTCGGGGGGCCGGGTTGGTTGGGGAAAGGGAGCTGTTTTTTGGTGCATTATACATGCGTAGAGATGAGTTGGTAAAGAATGGGGCCCTTTGTTTTTTTTTTCCCTAGCACAAACCTCGGCCATTGGGGGGGGGGGTTTGTTTTTTCAGGTGTGGCGGGGAAAGTGAGGGAATGAATAAGGGCAGGGGTTTAAGAATTTGTAAAAGGTTAAATTTTTTTCCCTTTATGACCCCGGGGGAAAATGAAAAAAAAAAAATTTCCAAGTCATTTATGTAATAATAACCTCATAGGGAAGACAAAATGGGGAGAAAAAAAAGTTTGATTATAATAAAGAGAGGGAAGTTTGGGCCCCCATCGGGAAAAAACTTTTACAATTGTCCAAAGGGAAAAAAAGAGGTTCAAAAACCCTTATCATTTTAAAAATTTTATCAACAAAAAAGTTATTTGATTTTTTATAGACCATTTTTTAATATTAAGTTTAAATAATTTTTGTTATCTTTTCCATAGAAGATTCAAGATATTTCTGGGGTTTAATAGAGTTGGGGGGTTTGAAAAAATGAGAGGTCATTATTTAGTCAATAAATGATATGGTTATTAAGGTGATTAAAAGGCATTTGGTTTCGCCCCGTTTTATATATTTTTAAAATGTTCCCTTAAGTCAAAAAAAAAGACCCTTCCCGTCGGGCCCAAGAAAAATTTTTCAAAATTTCCCAGGGGCTTTTTTACAGATGCACCCAAAGAAAATTTTTTTGGTGAATTTGTTTAAGATTTTTTTATAGTATTTTTGTTGCTGAAGGCAACTTTTTAAATTTAAAAAAATTTAAACAACAGGGGAAGAAAAGTAAAGGGTTAAATTATTAAAAAGAAAAATTAAAGTTTTCTTAGTGTCAATGGGAGGTTTGAGCTAAACCCTTAAAAAAATGATTTTTTGCTAACTTAAGGGTTTTATCAAGAAAGATCTGGGGTACTTTTAATTAGATCCAATAGAATGATTTTCAAATAAATCATAAATTTAAATTTGGGACTAAAAATTTCGAAATTTGCCCTAAGGAACATAAATTAAAGATGATGAGGGAATTTAACTCTGTAAAGTTGAGATGAGTAATAAGGGATTATGAGCATAAAGATCAAAAAGGAAGTTTTTTGGGGCATTGAATGAGGGTGTTAGTGGTTTTGATGACGAGAAAAAAAAAGGGTTTATAGTGGGGGTGTTTTGAAGAAAAAGGTGGTAATGTGGGTTGAGGGAAATAATTGGTTTAATGGGGGGGTTTTCAGTGTTGAAAATGGAAATGGTAAAAGAGGTAGTTTTTATGGCTAAAAAAGGAGGATGTTTGGGGAAACCGGGTTTTTTAAAAAGCGGATATACAAAAGTTATTATGTAAGTAGGAGAAAAAGGGGCCAGAGAGGTTATTGGATAGTTTTAATTGAAAGGTGTGCGAAAAAAGAAAATTTTTGGATGTTAATGTGTGGAGGTGCAATGGGGGTGTTGTTTCCATTATTTGTGGAGGCAAAAGGGAAGTTTTGTAGGGGGTTTTAGAAAAGAAGAGTAAATGTTGGGGGGGAAGAGGGGGGTGAGAGAAGTGGCTTGAAAAGGGAAAGCCTTTTGGGAGGAAGTCCCAAGGGAGACTGATTTCCCGAAGGGAAAAAGGGGGTGAGAACAAGGGAAAGAAGGGGAGTGGGGGAGGAAGGGGATGATTTAGGGAATAGTAAAGGATTGGAAAAAAGATGCTTGGGGCATGGGGAAAGGGGGAGGGGGGGTTAAAATTAGAAAGGGAAATTTTTTGGATTTGGTGGGAGAAAAAGTAAAGTTTGTAAAAAGAGAAGAGAGAAGCTTTTGGGACGATTTTTCGGGGGAAAAAATGCAATTGATGGGGGGGTTTTAAAAGAAAGGGGACGGAGGTAAGGGGAAAGGTGCAAGGGTGAAAAAAAGGGGAAAATAGATTTGGGGTGAGAGAGTATCTTTAAAATTTTTAGGGGAATAAAAAATTTTTTTGGAAAGGGGAGGTAAAATAAAGTGCGAAAGAAAAGGGAGAAAATGGGAATTAAAGGGGAAGGGGCCAAATGGGGTTTTTGGATAACAAGTAGTTTTGAGGGTGAGAGGGGTTTGGATTTGGTATTTTGAAGGTTTTTTGAATGGTTTAAATGATAAGGGAGTTATGGGGTTTTTTGGTCGGGTGGGTGCAAAGGAAGGGTTGGGGAAAAATGTTTTGGTAAAAAGAGAAGAGGTAGTAAAAGCTTTGCGGAAGATGAAAGGGAAAGGCAGAGGTTTGGATGGTTTTTGAGTGGAATTTTTTAAAAAAAGGGGGGTGACGTATTTTTTAAAGGGTTTGGAAAGGGTTTTATTTAATGTATGTAAAATTGGGTGGGTCCCTGAGGTTTTGGGGAATGGTGTAGTGTTTTGAACAAAGGAAAAGGGGGAAAAGGGGGAGTGCTAAATTTTAAGAGGTTTTAAGTTTGTTGAGTTTTCATGGTAAATTATATGGGGGGTATTGATTGAGAGGGTGAAGGCTTGTCAGAGCATCAGTTGGGGGAAAGACCCTGTGGTTTCGAATTGGTGAGGATGTGGGGATCAGGTGTTTGCTTTGAAGAATGAAATGTGTGAAATATTAGAAAAGAAAATGGATTTGAAATGTGTTTTTAATGGTTTGGAGAAGGCATATGAAAAGTTAAATAGAGTTGCCCGGGGAAAGGGTTTTAAAAGAATATATGGTGTGGGGGGAAATTGTTAAAAACAGGGAAAAGTTTTTATCGGGGAAATTTTTTAAGGTTGGTACTTGTAGGAAGGGGAAAAGTGTTGGTTCTCAGTGAATTTTGGGTTTTGCGGGGGGGTGGTGTCTATGGTTTTTTTAAATTTTTTTTAAGGAGGGGGTTTTTTGGGGAGGAAAAATTTGCAAGATTTTTTAAAAAAGAGGGGCAAGTATGAAGTTGTTGGGGATGGGGAAAAGTTGGGGAAAAGTGAGCCCTTGTTGTTGTGATGAAAAGCGCTGGTGGTGATTTTTGGTGAAAAATGCAAAAGGGTAAAGGTTTTGGGGTAAAGTGGGGGTTGAAAAAAAAAGTTAAGAGTAAATGTGATAAGAGCAAGGTTATTAGGTACAGTGGGGTAGGGTCAAGTAAATTGGGAGGGGAGTTTGGGAAAGTAGAAAAATGGAGGGGAAAATGAAGTGTTTTTGATTTTTGGGGGTTGGGGGTTGGAGCGGGTGGAACCCTGGGAAAACGGAATGGATATAGGGTGGGGGAAGGGGGGGAAAAAAAATTTTGGGGGTTGAAGAAAGGTTTGGGAAATGAGAACATTATCTCGGAAACCAAAATGGGTTGTTTGAAAGGGAAAGTAGTTTCCCAAAAATGTTGTATGGTTTTGAGGGTTTGGGTTGGTAGATTTTTTTGGAGGAGGATGGATGTGTGGAAAAGAATGTTTTAGGAAATGTGTGGGGTGAGGTGGGTTTATGAGGAGTAAAAAATTTTAAAGGGGAAGAGAGAAAGTGTGGAAATAAAAAGAGCGTGGTTGAGAGAGCAGAAGAGGGTGTTTTGAAATGGTTTGGGCACATGGAGAGAATGAGTGAGGAAAGATTGACCAAAAGGGGGTATATGTGTCGGAGGGGGGGGGAAAAAGGAGAAGGGGAGGCCAAAAGGGGGTGGAAAAATGGATTTAAAAAGATTTTTTTTTGGGGGGATCGGGGCCCGAAAAATGCAGGGGGTGAAAAGGGGGGCCCGGGAAAAAGAGTGAAAAAGGGGGGATGTGGTATTTCCCGGGGGGGACGTGTGTAGTGGATTTAATCCAAGGAAGTGAAGCGTTGGGGTTAAAAAATGGAAAAACTGTGAGGGTTTTTATATTTGGGGTTTGTGGAGTATGTTTTTAATGTGTTTTGGGGGGGGGGGGGTTGGGCCATTTCTTTGTCTGTTTCCCTTTCGTTTCCCCCGCCCAAATGCCGGAGAAAAAGGGGCAAAGTTTAATAAAAAAAAAAAATAAAAAAATGAGCTTTAAAGGTGGTTTTTTTGTATTATAAATTAAAATTTTTTCCCTTTCCCATGTTTAAGCAATTTTAAAAAAGGTAAAAAACCTTTAAAATTTTATGTTTGACAGTAAATTTTTGGGTGGAAGGTTTTAAATTGTTAAGTATGGGGGGAAAAATTTTTTAAATTTTCATTTGTTGGCCAAACAAAAGAACATTATTACATCCTAAACCAAATTGGATTTGAAATTAAAATTTTTAATAATTTTTTCAAAGAAATTTCCAAAAGAGATTACTTAGTAAGGTTAAAGAGGGTTTTCCCCTTGCCATACCAAAAAATTTTTAGCATCATAATTCCCTTGGGAAATTTAATAAAAATTTTTAACCAATTTTTTAGTTCAGTGAAAAAACTTTGAAAAGGTTTTTTGAATATAACCCAAAATCAAATAAAAAATTCTAAAAAGGTCTAACTGGAACTTTATTTAAAGGTGAGGAAAATTAAACCAAAAAATTCAAGAGAGAAGAAATGTCCCTTTTTAAATGGAAATCCCAACAACGGGAAAAACCCAGATTTTGGGGACTTTTGGGAAATGATAGATTAAAAAAGAATGAAAAGGCAAAAAATGTCCTAAATTGAAAATTTGGGAAACCGTAAATTAAAAACAAGGAGGGATAAAAACCCAAAAAAACCCATTTTTTTGAAAAACCCTTTTAAAAAAATTTAATTTGGGAAAAAAGGGTTTCCCTTGTGTGCTTTGGCTATGGTTTTTGTTTTGTGTGTCTAAAGGGAAGCCAGGGGTTTTTGTTTTTCAAAAATTTCCTTTTTGAAATTTTAAAAAAAATACAGTAATTTAAGTATGAAATTAAATCTAAAAAGGGTTTATATACCCAGTTTGTAAAAACCCAGGGGAAACCCAAATTGCCCTAAAAGATTTACAAGAGAATCAACCCCTTAAAAAAGAAAAGGGATTTTGTTTAAAACAGAAATAAGGTAACATTTTTTAAATTTTTAAAACCAAATTTAATTTTTATTAAAATGAAGATTTTTTTAAAAGGGAGAACAACATATTCAAAAATTAGAAAACCCTTAAAAGCATTTTAATTTCCCCATTTCAATAAGGAAATAAAGTTGTTGTTGAAAGGAAATTTAGTTTTTATTAAAGTTTTTTATCTTTCCCCTTCAATGAATATTAGGGAAATTTATAAAACACATAAAAAATTTTTTAGCAAGTTCTACAGTGATTTCGTGGGGCTCCATACATAAAATGTAAAAATGGAAATTTTCTTTTTTAACCCCTTTAGTGGGTAAGGTGTCAAATTCTAATATCAGAAAATGAAGACTTAGTCAACAAGTAAAACAAATAATGTAATTTTGATTTAAAATTTAGTTAGCTTTGCTTTTTCCCTCACTTTTCATAAAGTTTCCCGGGTTGATACCCTTTTAGAAATTTATTTGATTTTTGGTTTTTGATATTCTTTTTCCTGTTTCAAAATTTTTTTCATGAACGGTAAAATTGTGTTAAAAGACTGTGTTTTTAAATTTTAAATTGGAGATTTAGGGCAAAAACTTTTTTTAGGGGAAATGGGTCCCCTTTTTTCCCCTTTATAAGTAATTTTATAGGGGAATTTTTAAAGAAAATTACTAAAAATATTTTAAACCTTTAATGCACTTTGGTTTTGGGTTTTATGTAGATGATATTTTTTGGGTGTTTGGCCAACAAAAAAAAATTTAAAAAATTTTTTTTCCCTTTACTTAAAATTTACCCCGGGGGAAATAGGGGGAAAGGGAAATTCCCCACGTTTTCCCGAATGTTATAGAAGGGGGACAAAAGGGGGGGGAGGGGGGGGCCCTGGAAATCCCCCTCAAAATTTTTTTTTTTTTTTTTTCCCCAAAAAAAGGGAACGAGAAGGGGGCGTGGGATATCCCCTCAAGGGCCCAGTTCTTGTTTTTTAATGCAAACCTCGCAAAACGGGGGAAAAAGGGCGAATAGTTTGAAAAAAAAAAAAAATTTTAATTTAAAACCCTTTAAAAAATTTACTGTAGAAATAAATATTAATGGTTTTTTAAATTTTTTTAAATTGCATGACCCATGGGAAAAGGAAAAAAGTTTAATTTTAGCAAAATTTTAAAAAACCCCATAAAGGGTTATTGCTCTTTTTTTTTTTTTTTTTTTTATACTTTGTCGGACCCCTGCGTTTGCGGGTAGCGCAGGGGAAAATAAAAAGAAAGAATGGCGAAACCCCCCCCTTTACACATGTATAAAATTTGTCCACCCCGGAAAAATATACATCCCTACACAGCTTTCCATGGTTTCCCCCGAGTTTTAATGCCTTGATTCAATTCCTGACAGGGGTAACCCCCGGGGTATCCCAATCGTCAATTCACTTTTTTCCTTTGGGCCCTTTTCACCCCCGGGCATGTTCGGGCCCCCCGATCAAAACAAAATCTTTTTCATCCTTTTTCCCCTCCTTTTTGGTCTCCCTCTTCCCCTGGCTCCCCCCCAACCCCCACAAATATTTCCTCTTGGTCAATTTTTCCCTTTTTTCCTGAATGTGCCCAAACCATTTAAAAAACCATCCTCTGCTCTTAAACGAGGGTTTTTTATTTCCCCCATCTCTCTTCCCCTTACGTTACTAACTCGTTAAAACCCCCTCACACAAAATTTGGGCCCCCAAACATTCTTTTCCCGCAAACCCCTTCCTCCTGCCCCAAAAACTTTTTCCATTGCCACCCCTCGAAACAAAAAACATTTTTGGGGAACCCATATTCCTTAAAAACAAAAATTTTTGCTTTCCGAGATAATGTTCTCGACTTCCCCCTTTTTAAAGGCCCCCCAAAATTTTTCCCCCCCTCCCCCCCCTTGCCCACCCTGGGTTTCCAGGGTTTCCCATCGTGCCGATCCACTCCCGATATTTTAAACCCTTCACTTCCCCCGGGGTTTTTCTCCTTTCCAAACTATAAAATTTGTTGCCCCTTAAAACCCCTGTATAAAAACCCTTGTTTCTTATTACTTTTATTTTAAAAACTTTTTTTCCCACAAAATTTTTTCCCAAAACCCCGTCCCCCGCTTCGCAGTTTTCAAATGAATCAGCCAAAGCGCTGTTTATAAGGAAAAACCCAACTGACCCTTCCCAAGTCTTACCCCCAACCCGGGACTTCATATTGCCCCTTTTTCCCAAAAAATTTTTTTTTTACCTCCAAAACAACCCCCCCTTTAACCCAAATTTAAAAAAACCATGGAGCTTCACACCCCCCTGCCAAAAAACCTAATTCACGGGAAAAACCAATCATTTCCCTTTTTCCCTTAACTTTAACGGGCCTTCACCCTCGATAAAAAAACTTTTCACGCTTCTAACAATTGCCCCACACCTTATATTCTTAAATTTCCCAAAAGAGCTTCTTTAAACTTTATCTTTATGCCTTTCCGACCCAAAAATGTAAATAAAAAACCCTTTTGCTTTTCAAAAGTATTTTCAATACATTTTCAAAGCAAACCCTGACCCAAAACCCCTTTACCATTCTAAAACCCCACATGCCCCTTCCCCCAAATTGAGGTTTTTCATCCCTTCCCCACCCTCTCAATCAATCCCCTAAGGGTTTTTTTCCAGGAATACTAAAAAATTAAAATTTCTGAAATTTGGGAGCATCACTTTACCCCCTTTCCCTTTGGGAAAAATGGCAAAATGCACGAATTCCCCAACCCTCAGGCCCCCTCACCATGAGTTACATACATTAAATAACTTCCAAAACAGTAAACCCAATACGGGTCCCCCCCTTTTTTAAATAATTTTTCCCTGCTTTCCCACCCAAAACCTGTGGCCGGCTTTCTTTTCCGATGTTTCATCCCTTTTCCCCGGGGTTTCCCAAATCATTTTCCCTAACCTTCACTTTGCAAAACCCCCTGGGGCCCAAAACCCCCTAATCTGCCACTTTTATCACCCAAACCCCAATCAGAAAATTCAAAAAAACTCCCATCCCCTTTACATAACCATACTTTTTAAATAAACCTCCCATTTGCGCCCTTAAAGGGAAGTTCCATTTGTCCCTTGTCTTACGCACTTTTTACCCCTTCAAAAACTTTTTTTTTTATTTCCCAAAAATTTAATAAACTCTCTCCCCCCCAAACTTATTATACTCATATTTAATTCTATGTTCCTTAAGGCATTCCCGTTTATCCCAGCCCAGGTTTTTTGATGATGAGTTTGAGAAGATATATTTTATGGATTTTAATTTAAATTTCCCAAAAATCTTTTCGAAAAACCCCTTAAAGTTAGAAAAGGAAAAATCATTTTATAGAGTTGACCAAAAACCCTTAAAACCCCCGAACCCTTTAGTTCTCCCTTTTAACAATAATTTCACTTTTATTTCCCATGTTGTTTAAAAATTTTTAATGTAAAATGTTCCCTTCGCAAAAATTAACTTTTAAAGAATTCTTAATGGAAATTCCCCAAAAAAATTCTTTGGATGATCTATAAATTTGCCTTTTGGGGAATTTTTAAAAAAATTTTTATTTTGGGGGAACTGGTAAGGATTTTTGTTAGATTTAAAAAAAAACATAAATATATTTAAAGAAGGGGAAAAGGGAATCAAGTCCCTTTTTTTTAAATCATTTTAAAAAAACTATGTTCATTGTGGGGGAGGGAGTAATCCCATCTAGTTATCAACTCCAACTCTATTAACACAAGAAATATCATTGAATCTTCTATTACTAAATACACAAAGAATTATGATCTTAATATTAGTGATGGTCTATACAAATTAAATAACTTTATTGTTGATAAAATTTGTAAAATGATAAGTTTATGAACGCTCGTTGTATGTCTTGGACAATCGCATGTTTACCAAATGGTGTCCTAGCTATGTCTCTTCGATGCATATCAACTGACTTATATTTCTCTCTTGTGTCTCCCCTGATGATGTGATTATTACACGAAAGTGCAATTGGGAACTTATCATGTTTCATTTTCCCCATGACTCATAGGAATATCTTCATCACACGCAAAATTGTGATACTTTCCAACATGTGTATATGTATATGTCTGTGTGTGTATTTCTTTTTTTTTTTTTTTGTCGCTGTCTCCCGCATTTGCAAGGTAGCGAAAGGAAACAGATGAAAGAAATGGCCCAACCCACCCCCATACACATATATATACATACGTCCACACACGCAAATATACATACCTACACAGCTTTCCATGGTTTACCCCAGACTCTTCACATGCCCTGATTCAATCCACTGACAGCACATCAACCCCGTTATACCACATCGATCCAAGTCACTCTATTCCTTGCCCTCCTTTCACCCTCCTCCATGTTCAGGCCCCGATCACACAAAATCTTTTTCACTCCATCTTTCCACCTCCAATTTGGTCTCCCACTTCTCCTCGTTCCCTCCACCTCCGACACATATATCCTCTTGGTCAATCTTTCCTCACTCATTCTCTTCATGTGCCCAAACCATTTCAAAAACACCCTCTTCTGCTCTCTCAACCATGCTCTTTTTATTTCCACACATCTCTCTCACCCTTACGTTACTTACTCGATCAAACCACCTCACACCACACATTGTCCTTAAATATCTGGTCTGTGTGTGTATATATATATATGTATATGTTGAGATGTATCCATGGCTGTTTAATTTGTTTATGGATGGGGTTGTTAGGGAGGTGAATGCAAGAGTTTTGGAAAGAGGGGCAAGTATGAAGTCTGTTGGGGATGAGAGAGCTTGGGAAGTGAGTCAGTTGTTGTTCGCTGATGATACAGCGCTGGTGGCTGATTCATGTGAGAAACTGCAGAAGCTGGTGACTGAGTTTGGTAAAGTGTGTGAAAGAAGAAAGTTAAGAGTAAATGTGAATAAGAGCAAGGTTATTAGGTACAGTAGGGTTGAGGGTCAAGTCAATTGGGAGGTGAGTTTGAATGGAGAAAAACTGGAGGAAGTGAAGTGTTTTAGATATCTGGGAGTGGATCTGGCAGCGGATGGAACCATGGAAGCGGAAGTGGATCATAGGGTGGGGGAGGGGGCGAAAATTCTGGGAGCCTTGAAGAATGTGTGGAAGTCGAGAACATTATCTCGGAAAGCAAAAATGGGTATGTTTGAAGGAATAGTGGTTCCAACAATGTTGTATGGTTGCGAGGCGTGGGCTATGGATAGAGTGGTGCGCAGGAGGATGGATGTGCTGGAAATGAGGTGTTTGAGGACAATGTGTGGTGTGAGGTGGTTTGATCGAGTAAGTAACGTAAGGGTAAGAGAGATGCGTGGAAATAAAAAGAGTGTGGTTGAGAGAGCAGAAGAGGGTGTTTTGAAATGGTTTGGGCACATGGAGAGAATGAGTGAGGAAAGATTGACCAAGAGGATATATGTGTCGGAGGTGGAGGGAACGAGGAAAAGAGGGAGACCAAATCGGAGGTGGAAAGATGGAGTGAAAAAGATTTTGTGTGATCGGGGCCTGAACATGCAGGAGGGTGAAAGGAGGGCAAGGAATAGAGTGAATTGGAGCGATGTGGTATACCGGGGTTGACGTGATGTCAGTGGATTGAATCAGGGCATGTGAAGCGTCTGGGGTAAACCATGGAAAGCTGTGTAGGTATGTATATTTGCGTGTGTGGACGTATGTATATACATGTGTATGGGGGTGGGTTGGGCCATTTCTTTCGTCTGTTTCCTTGCGCTACCTCGCAAACGCGGGAGACAGCGACAAAGCAAAAAAAAAAAAAAAATGTTGAGATGTATAGGTATGTATATGTGCGTGTGGACGTGTATGTAAATATATGTGTATGTGGGTGGGTTGGACCATTCTTTCGTCTGTTTCCCTGTGCTACCTCCCTAACACGGGAGACAGCGACAAAGTATAATAATAATAATATTATCATTCAAAGCACTAATTCTTTCACAAATAGAATACCATTGCATTCTAACATCAATCTACAAGGCAGGCAAGATTGCAGATTCAGAAACTGTCTAGAGATCTTTCATAGCTCACATAAATGTAATAAAGGAACAAAATTATTGCAAATGACTGAAACCACTGAGACTTTACTCCCAGGAGTTATACCATCATCTAAACCTGCAAAATCCTGGAGGGTAATGGTTCCCAACTTACATTCAGAAATAACAACCTAATGGCACGAAAGGCATAAAAGACTGTAAAGTACTACCTCTGAAATCCATAGATGTGATATGCACAAAAAAGAGAGAACACTTTAATCATCCAGAGCCCAAGACTCTTCAATACCATCAGAAACAGCATGGGATGCACAGCGGAGAAGTTCAAGAGTCTATTGGACAAGTACCTACATAGTGTATCATACCAGCCATGCTGTAGGTGCTATATAGGCCTGAGGATTGCAGCTTTTAACAGCTTGGTCAACTAACTACTTAATCCTTCAGCCTGGGCCCAGTTCGGGCTGTGGGGCTGAAGACCCCCCCAAAGACTCTGCCAGGTATCCATGAGGTAAAACTATGTCTGGCAAGGCAGGATGCCGAAGGTGGTGTGCTGAGAGTCAGGTTGGCTGGTTATGTAGGTTCGGAATACTGAGAGTGCAGTTGGTTTACGAGAAGGTTACCTCAAGATCATGGGTTTGATTGGTAAGCCAAGTGGAATGGTGTGCACTGCAATCCCCAAAAAGGTATAGGTGTTAGGTATGCTGATACGGTTTTGCTGTTGGGAAGCTTGTCTGGAGGGGCATGTGGGGAGAGGGCATATGTGGGTGTTGATTATCTTGCAGTCAGTACTGTGAAGTATGATTTCTATGGACTGTATTTCTAAATGTTGTCATTGTCTGTGAGTCATTTTGAAGTGTAAGTGATGTTGGAGGATGGTCTGGTCAGTTGGATGTGTGGAATGAATCTTCCTACTTGTACTTGTTGTCTGTCACCTTTCATGGTTGTGTAGCTGTACAAAGGTGGGAGGGCAGATCTGGATGTGGGTCTGGTTTCTTGGATGAGGGCACAGTGGAAGTTGCATCCTCTGAGTTGGTTTAGCATTATCTGTATTTGTTTCTGACAGCATTGGCATGGGTTTGCAATATGTCTGGTTTGTTACTATGGTTCTGTAGAGCAGAAGGGTTTGTTTCCGATGAATGAGAGAGTGTGTTCTGTGCTACGATTTGTTGGGTGTCTGTGCTAGGCGTAAAGAAGTTTGTAAGAGGGCTTGGGAGTTGCTGTCTGATTGACTGCTGCAATTCCAGTGCTTTGATATGTCCTTCATGGATAACAGTGATATGCAGAGGAGGTAATGCCAATACAAGCTGATGATATTAATTCTGTTCTGGACCGCCAATATACCTCTGCCCACACTGCCATAAAGCACTACTCCATTAGATGCTTCAGCAGCAATCATTGGCATTACCTCCTCTGCATATCACTGTTATCCATGAAGGACATATCAAAGCACTGGCATTGCAGCAGTCAATCAGACAGCAACCCCCAAGCCCCCTTATAGACATGTGTGAAAAGAATATGCAGAATACAGAATGAAGAGCATGATGTGATACAACATCCATTCTTTAAATTGAAATTGAATACTGAAGTTTCACTGCAGACCTAATTACGCAGTTACTCAGATATAAAATGCCACATTGTCTCCTTTGTGGCAATATCAAGCAGGAAAATGTGAATTATATTTTCCTCATCTATCTATAGGTTCACTTACCAGTGATATAAGAGGGTACTCTAACCCTCCAGTTTACATCTTCAATTTCAATTTTCAGTGTATGAAAATGAAGTTGTTCACGCAGGTCCCATGCTGCTAAGGAGCCATCCTCAAGTCCTGACAACACAAGGGATGGCCGAGATGGACTAAAAGTGGCAGCTGTTGGTGAGGCACGACAGCATAACAGATACTGTGGACGGGATGGTTCTTGTACTGACCATATGCATAAAAGTCCACTTTCATTTAACTCTCCACGATCTCCTTCATCCTGCAAATGAAAATGTAGGCTTATGTACTGATATGTTAACAAATTTTGAATAAACCTTAAACAGCAGAACTGGCTGAAAATTCCATCACCATGTGCACAATTGAAAAAATCTGAAAGATCTGTTTCTTTATAGACCAGCAGATTGACATGCAAAGGCAAATTACAAAATTAGTAATATAAACTACATTTTTGTCGCCCGGTGGAATGCTTAGTAAGTAGCAGGGTGGGGTATGGCTGATATGTCTGCCACCTTAAAATGAGAGAGGAAGACATAGGGGTGTTGTTTCTCTCTTTCTCATGAAACTGGTTTCACATTCTAGTCATATTACTTATGTAGGCACAGCACTGGTGATAAAATGGCATGAATAAATCTAAAGATATTACACTTTGAGCACTAAAAATGAGTGGGTGGTGGGGGTGGCTAGCATATTTGGGCCAGTCCTCACCTGGAGGTCCTCTGTTTGTATTACACTCAACTCTTACCATGATGGTGGTGGTATTGGTCATGGTGATCCTACATAAAGTCGGACCATTTAATATTTTGCTTTAATATCCTCTATCAGTTACAGAACAAATTCATTCTAATTCACAAAGTTCCACTATTAAATCAATAAAACTGTGAAATTAGGTAATCAAAAGTGACCTACTGCTGCAATCCCCAATCCTGGGTCAAAAATACCCAGCATGCAGCAAAAATGAGACAAGTAGTTGTGAAATGTTAAGAAACAGCATTACATCTTAAGTGAAATTAAATGTTTGAATTTTTAGACACTGGTGAAGCGGTGGGATAGCACTCAGTCTCTAGCTGTCGTGGGTAATTCCCTGAAACCACAACTCCTTTTCCACATCCAGGCCCCACAAAACTTTCTATGACTTATCAGAGATGCTTCACATGCTCTGGTTCAATCCATTGACAGCACGTCGAACCCAGCATTCCACATCGTTCCAATTCACTCTTTTCCTTCCATGCCTTTCACCCTCCTGTATGTTCAGGTCCTAATTGCTCAAAATCTTTTTCACTCCATCCTTCCACCTCCAATTTGGTCTCCCACTTCTCATTCCCTCCACCTCTGACATGTATATCCTCTTTGTCAATCTTTTCTCACTCATTCTCTTGATGTGACCAAACCATTTCAATACAACCTCTTCTGCTCTCTCAACTACACTCTTTTTATTATCACACACCTCTCTCACCCTTTCATTACTTAATCAAACCACCTCACACCACATATTGTCCTCAAACATCTCATTTCCAATACATCCACCCTCCTCCGCACAACCCTGTCTATAGCCAATGCCTTGCAACCATATAACATTGTTCGAACCACTATTCCTTCAAACATACCCATTCTTGCACTCCGATATAATGTTCTCGCCTTCCACAAATTCTTCAATGCTCCCAGAACCTTTACACCTTCCCTCATCCAGTGACTCACTTCCGCTTCCATGGTTCCATCCGCTGCTAAATCCACTCCCAGATACCTAAAACACTTCACTTCCTCCAGTTTTTCTCCATTCAGACTTACCTCCTAATTGAAATGCCCCTCAACCCTACTGAACCTAATAATCTTGCTCTTATTCCTATTCACTCTCAGCTTTCTTCTTTAACAAACTTTACCAAACTCAGTCACCAACTTCAGCAGTTTCTCACTCGAATCAGCCACTAACGCTGAATCATCAACGAAAAACAACTGACTCACTTCCCAAGCTCTCTCAACCACAACAGACTGCATACTTGCCCCTCTCTCCAAAACTCTTGCATTCACCTCCCTAACAATCCCATCCATAAACAAATTGAACAACCATGGAGACATCACGCATCCCTGCCGAAAACTGACATTCACTGGGAACCGCTCACTTTCCTCTCTTTCTACTTGTACACATGCAGTACATCCTTGTTATAACTTTTCACTGCTTCCAGCAGCTTACCTCCCAACCCATATACACTTAATACCTTCCACAGAGCATCTCTATCAACTCTATCATATGCCTTCTCCAGATCCATAAATGATAAATAAAAGTCGATCTGTTTTTCTAAGTATTTCCCACATACATTCTTCAAAGCAAACACCTGATCCACACATCCTCTACCACTTCTGAAACCACACTGCTCTTCCCCAGAATATTCATTTGATGTCTTGGATGATATTCATTTACCTGTTTCAAAGTCTAATTTAATTGAACTGATAAAATTGTGTATAAAAGACTGTGTATTTCAATTCAATGGAGATTATGATGCTCAAAAATTTGCTATGGCAATGGGTAACCCTCTTTCACCTGTAATAAGTAATCTTTATATGGAATTCTTTGAAAAAAAAATTATTAAAGGATATCTTATCTTCTAATGCAATCTGGTTTAGGTATGTAGATGATGTTCTTTGTGTTTGGCCAACAAATGAAAATATACAAATATTTCTTCCCTTACTTAACAATTTAGTACCTTCCATCAAATTTACTGTAGAAAATGAAAATAATGGTAGCTTACCATTTTTAGATTGCATGATCCCTAGACAAGGAAACAAGTTTAAGTTTAGCACATACAGAAAACCTACCAATGTATGCTCATATATCCATTATTACTCATCTCAACATGACAGAGTTAAATTATCATCATTTCAATCTATGTTTCTTAGGGCATTACATATTTGCAGTCCAGAGTTTATTGATGATGAGTTTGAGAAGATATAATCTATTGGATCTAAGTTAAAGTACCCTAGATCTTTCATTGATAAATCCCTTAAGTTAGCGAAGAAATCATTTTATAGAGTTGAGCCCAAACCTCACATTGACACCAAGAATCTTTTAGTTCACCCTTTTAATAATACTTTCACTTTGCTTCCCATGTTGCTTAAATCCTTTAATGTAAATATTGCCTTTAGCAACAATAATACTATAAATAATATCTTGATCAGGAATTCACAAGAAAATTCTCTAGGTTGCATCTATAAAGTGCCTTGTGGAAACTTTGATAAATCTTATGTTGGTCAGACTGGTAAGGATCTTTCTGTTAGACTTTAGCAACATAAATATAGTGTAAGAACGGGACAAGAATAAAATGCCTTGTTTAATCACGTTAAAAACTGATCACTGTATTGACTGGAGTAACGCTATCTCAGTTATTAACTCTAACTCTATTACCAAGAGAAATATCATCGAATCTTCTATTATCAAATGCACAAAGAATTATAATCTTAATATTAGTGATGGTCTATATAAATCAGATAACTGTATTTTTGATAAAATTTGTAAAATGATAAGTTTAAGAACACTCGTTGTATGTTTTGGACAATCACATGTTTACCAAATGGCGTCCTAGCTTCGTCTCTTCGATGTATATCAACTGACTGTTATATTTCTCTCTTGTGTCTCCCCTGATGATGTGATCATTACATGAAAGTGCACTTGGGAACTTATCATGTTTAATTTTCTCCGTGGACTCATAGGGGCTAGAAATCCTCCCCTCCCGTTTATAATTTTCCAAAAGAAGGAAAAGAGAGGTGGGCCAAGTGAGGACAGACCTTCTAAGGCTCACTCCTCTGTTCTTAACACTACCTCGCAAATGTGGGATAAGGCAAATATATTTCTATTTATCTATTTATATTGCTTTGTTGCTGTCTCCCATGTTAGCGAGGTAGCGCAAGGAAACAGACGAAAGAATGGCCCAACCCACCCACCTACACATGTATATACGTACACGTCCACATACGCAAATATACATACTATACATCCCAATATATACATATATATACACACACAGACATACACATATATACCCATGTACATAATTCATATTGTCTGCCTTTATTTATTCCCAACGCCACCTCGCCACACATGGAATAACAACACCCTTCCCCTTCATGTGTCCGAGGTAGTGATAGGAAAAGACAACAAAGGCCACATTCGTTCACACTCAGTCTCTAGCTGTCATGTAATAATACACCGAAACCACAGCTCCCTTTCCACATCCAGGCCCCACAGAATTTTCCATGGTTTACCTCAGATGCTTCATATGCCCTGGTTCAATCCATTGACAGCATGTCGACCCTGGTATACCACATCATTCCAATTCACTCTATTCCTTGCATGCCTTTCACCCTCCTGCATGTTCAGGCCCCGATCACTCAAAATCTTTTTCACTCCATCTTTCCACCTCCAATTTGGTCTCCAACTTCTCGTTCCCTCCACCTCTGACACATATATCCTCTTGGTCAATCATTACTCACTCACTCTCTCCATGTGACCAAACCATTTTAAGACACCCTCTTCTACTCTCTCAACCACACTCTTTTTATTTCCACACATCTCTCTTACCCTTACATTACTTACTCGATCAAACCACCTCACACCATATATTGTCCTCAAACATCTCATTTCCAGCACATCCACCCACCTCCGCACAACTCCATCCATAGCCCACGCCAAGCAACCATACAACATTGTTGGAACCAGTATTCCTTCAAACATAACCATTTTTGCTTTCCGAGATAATGTTCTCGACTTCCACACATTCTTCAAGGCTCCCAGAATTTTCGCCCCCTCCCCCACCCTATGATTCACTTCTGCTTCCATGGTTCCATCCACTGCCAGATCCACTTCCAGATATCTAAAACAATTTACTTCCTCCAGTTTTTCTAGATTCAAACTTACCTCCCAATTGACTTGACCCTCAATCCTACTGTACCTAATAACCTTGCTCTTATTCACATTTACTCTCAACTTTCTTCTTTCACACAATTCACCAAACTCAGTCACCAGCTTCTGCAGTTTCTCACATGAATCAGCCACCAGCGCTGTATCATCAGCGAACAACAACTGACTCACTTCCCAAGCTCTCTCATCCACAACAGACTGCATACTTGCCCCTCTTTCCAAAACTCTTGCATTCACCTCCCTAACAACCCCATCCATAAACAAATTAAACAACCATGGAGACATCACACACCCCTGCCGCAAACCTACATTCACTGACAACCAATCACTTTCCTCTCTTCCTACATGTACACATGCCTTACATCCTCGATAAAAACTTTTCACTGCTTCTAACAACTTGCCTCCCACACCATATATTCTTAATACCTTCCACAGAGCATCTCTATCAACTCTATCATATGCCTTCTCCAGATCCATAAATGCTACATACAAATCCATTTGCTTTACAAGTATTTCTTACATACATTCTTCAAAGCAAACACCTGATCCACACATCCTCTACCACTTCTGAAACCACACTGCTCTTTCCCAATCTGATGTTCTGTACATGCCTTCACCCTCTCAATCAATACCCCCCCATATAATTTACCAGGAATACTTAACAAACTTATACCTCTGTAATTTGAGCACTCACTCTTATCCCCTTTGCCTTTGTACAATGGCACTATGCAAGCACTCCACCAATCCTCAGGCACCTCACCATGAATCATTTCTTTTTTTCTTTTTAAACTATTCGCCATTTCCCGCATTAGCGAGGTAGCGTTAAGAACAGAGAACTGGGCCTTTGAGGGAATATCCTCACCTGGCCCCCTTCTCTGTTCCTTCTTTTGGAAAATTAATCATACATACATCAAATAACCTTACCAACCAGTCAACAACAGAGTCACCTCCGTTTTTGATAAATTCCACTGCAATACCATCCAAACCCGCTGCCTTGTCAACTTTCATCTTCCGCAAACCTTTTACTACCTCTTCTCTGTTTACCAAATATTTTCTTTCTTTTCTTTCAAACTATTCGCCATTTCCCACGTTAGCAAAGTAGCGTTAAGAACAGAGGGCTGGGCCTCTGAGAGAATATCCTCACCTGGCAACCTTCTCTGTTCCTTCTTTGGGAAAATATATATATATCTTTTTCTTTTTTTTCTTTCATACTATTTGCCATTTCCCATGTTAACAAGGTAGCGTTAAGAAAAGAGGATTGAACCTGTGAATGAATATCCTCAACTGGCCCCCTTCTCTGTTCCTTCTTTTGGAAAATCAAACAAAAGAAAAATAAACGAGAGGGGGAGGATTTCCAGCCCCCTTACCTTTTACTCGCCTTTTACGACACGCAGGGAATACATGGAAAGTATTCTTTCTCCCCTATCCCCAGGGAAGTAAAGTGTTTTAGATATCTGGGAGAGGATCTGGCAGCGGATGGAACCATGGAAGCGCAAGTGAATCATAGGGTGGGGGAGGGGGCGAAAATCCTGGGAGCCTTGAAGAATGTGTGGAAGTCGAGAACATTATCTCCGAAAGCAAAAATGGCTATATTTGAAGGAATAGTGGTTCCAACAATGTTGTAGGGTTGCGAGGCGTGGGCTATGGATAGAGTAGTGCGCAGGAAGGTGGAAGTGCTGGAAATGAGATGTTTGAGGACAATATGTGGTGTGAGGTGGTTTGATCAAGTAAGTAATGTAAGGGTAAGAGAGATGTGTGGAAATAAGAAGAGCGTCGTTGAGAGAGCAGAAGAGGGTGTTTTGAAATGGTTTGGGCATATGGAGAGAATGAGTGAGGAAAGATTGACCAAGAGGATATATGTCGGAGGTGGAGGGAACGAGGAGAAGTGGGAGACCAAATTGGAGGTGGAAAGATGGAGTGAAAAAGATTTTGAGTGATGGGGGCCTGAACATGCAGGAGGGTGAAAGGCATGCAAGGAATAGAGTGAATTGGATCGATGTGGTATACCGGGGTCGACGTGCTGTCAATGGATTGAATCAGGGCATGTGAAGCGTCTGGGGTAAACCATAGAGAGTTCTGTGGGGCCTGGATGTGGAAAGGGAGCTGTGGTTTCGGGCATTATTGCATGACAGCTAGAGACTGAGTGTGAACGAATGGGACCTTTGTTGTCTTTTCCTAACGCTACCTCGCACACATGAGGGGGGAGGGGGATGTTATTCCATGTGTGGCGAGATGGCGATGGGAATGAATAAGGGCAGACAGTGTGAATTGTGTGCATGTGTATATATGTATATGTCTGTGTGTGTATATGAATGTGTGCGTTGGGATGTATGGGTGTGTATATTTGAGTGTGGGGATGTGTATGTATATACATTTGTATGGGGGTGGGTTGGGCCATTTCTTTCGTCTGTTTCCTTGCGCTACCTCACAAACGCGGGAGATAGCAACAAAGCAAAATAATAATATTTATTTTTTTTTCTTTTTTTTTCTTTTTGCTTTGTCGCTGTCTCCCGCGTTTGCGAGGTAGCGCAAGGAAACAGACGAAAGAAATGGCCCAACCCACCCCCATACACATGTATATACATACGTCCACACACGCAAATATACATACCTACACAGCTTTCCATTGTTTACCCCAGACGCTTCACATGCCCTGATTCAATACACTGACAGCACATCAACCCCGGTATACCACATCGCTCCAATTCACTCTATTCCTTGCCCTCCTTTCACCCTCCTGCATGTTCAGGCCCCGATCACACAAAATCTTTTTCACTCATCTTTCCACCTCCAATTTGGTCTCCCTCTTCTCCTCGTTCCCTCCACCTCCGACACATATATCCTCTTGGTCAATCTTTCCTCACTCATTCTCTCCATGTGCCCAAACCATTTCAAAACACCCTCTTCTGCTCTCTCAACCACGCTCTTTTTATTTCCACACATCTCTCTTACCCTTACGTTACTTACTCGATCAAACCACCTCACACCACACATTGTCCTCAAACATCTCATTTCCAGCACATCCATCCTCCTGCGCACAACTCTATCCATAGCCCACGCCTCGCAACCATACAACATTGTTGGAACCACTATTCCTTCAAACATACCCATTTTTGCTTTCTGAGATAATGTTCTCGACATCCACACATTCTTCAAGGCTCCCAGAATTTTCGCCCCCTCCCCCACCATATGATCCACATC
The DNA here is from genome assembly GCF_036320965.1 of Panulirus ornatus. Classification (NCBI taxonomy): domain Eukaryota; kingdom Metazoa; phylum Arthropoda; class Malacostraca; order Decapoda; family Palinuridae; genus Panulirus; species Panulirus ornatus. The sequence continues at coordinate 11,183,987 of NC_092249.1, forward strand.
CGCTTGCATGGTTCCATCCGCTGCCAGATCCACTCCCAGATATCTAAAACACTTTACCAAATGGCGTCCTAGCTTCGTCTCTTCCATGTATATCAACTGACTGTTATATTTTTCTCTTGTGTCTCCCCTGATGATGTGATTATTACACGAAAGTGTAATAATAAATATATATATATATATATATATACTTCATACTTGCCCCTCTTTCCAAAACTCTTGCATTTACCTCCCTAACAACCCCATCCATAAACAAATTAAACAACCATGGAGACATCACACACCCCTGCCGCAAACCTACATTCACTGAGAACCAATCACTTTCCTCTCTTCCTACACGTACACATGCCTTACATCCTCGATAAAAACTTTTCACTGCTTCTAACAACTTTCCTCCCACACCATATATTCTTAATACCTTCCACAGAGCATCTCTATCAACTCTATCATATGCCTTCTCCAGATCCATAAATGCTACATACAAATCCATTTGCTTTTCTAAGTATTTCTCACATACATTCTTCAAAGCAAACACCTGATCCACACATCCTCTACCACTTCTGAAACCACACTGCTCTTCCCCAATCTGATGCTCTGTACATGCCTTCACCCTCTCAATCAATACCCTCCCATATAATTTACCAGGAATACTCAACAAACTTATACCTCTGTAATTTGAGCACTCACTCTTATCCCCTTTGCCTTTGTACAATGGCACTATGCACGCATTCCGCCAATCCTCAGGCACCTCACCATGAGTCATACATACATTAAATAACCTTACCAACCAGTCAACAATACAGTCACCCCCTTTTTTAATAAATTCCACTGCAATACCATCCAAACCTGCTGCCTTGCCGGCTTTCATCTTCCGCAAAGCTTTCACTACCTCTTCTCTGTTTACCAAATCATTTTCCCTAACCCTCTCACTTTGCACACCACCTCGACCAAAACACCTTATATCTGCCACTCTATCATCAGACACATTCAGCAAACCTTCAAAATACTCACTCCATCTCCTTCTCACATCACCACTACTTGTTATCACCTCCCCATTAGCGCCCTTCACTGAAGTTCCCATTTCCTCCCTTGTCTTACGCACTTTATTTACCTCCTTCCAGAACATCTTTTTATTCTCCCTAAAATTTAATGATACTCTCTCACCCCAACTCTCATTTGCCCTTTTTTTCACCTCTTGCAACTTTCTCTTGACCTCCTGTCTCTTTCTTTTATACATCTCCCACTCAATTGCATTTTTTCCCTGCAAAAATCGTCCAAATGCCTCTCTCTTCTCTTTCACTAATACTCTTACTTCTTCATCCCACCACTCACTACCCTTTCTAATCAACCCACCTCCCACTCTTCTCATGCCACAAGCATCTTTTGCGCAATCCATCACTGATTCCCTAAATACATCCCATTCCTCCCCCACTCCCCTTGCTTCCATTGCTCTCACCTTTTGTTTTGGAAAGAGGGGCAAGTATGAAGTCTGTTGGGGATGAGAGAGCTTGGGAAGTGAGTCAGTTGTTGTTCGCTGATGATACAGCGCTGGTGGCTGATTCATGTGAGAAACTGCAGAAGCTGGTGACTGAGTTTGGTAAAGTGTGTGGAAGAAGAAAGTTAAGAGTAAATGTGAATAAGAGCAAGGTTATTAGGTACAGTAGGGTTGAGGGTCAAGTCAATTGGGAGGTGAGTTTGAATGGAGAAAAACTGGAGGAAGTGAAGTGTTTTAGATATCTGGGAGTGGATCTGGCAGCGGATGGAACCATGGAAGCGGAAGTGGATCATAGGGTGGGGGAGGGGGCGAAAATTCTGGGGGATTGAAGAATGTGTGGAAGTCGAGAACATTATCTCGGAAAGCAAAAATGGGTATGTTTGAAGGAATAGTGGTTCCAACAATGTTGTATGGTTGCGAGGCGTGGGCTATGGATAGAGTTTTGCGCAGGAGGATGGATGTGCTGGAAATGAGATGTTTGAGGACAATGTGTGGTGTGAGGTGGTTTGATCGAGTGAGTAACGTAAGGGTAAGAGATGTGTGGAAATAAAAAGAGCGTGGTTGAGAGAGCAGAAGAGGGTGTTTTGAAGTGGTTTGGGCACATGGAGAGGATGAGTGAGGAAAGTTTGACCAAGAGGATATATGTGTCGGAGGTGGAGGGAGCAAGGAGAAGAGGGAGACCAAATTGGAGGTGGAAAGATGGAGTGAAAAAGATTTTGTGTGATCGGGGCCTGAACATGCAGGAGGGTGAAAGGAGGGCAAGGAATAGAGTGAATTGGAGCGATGTGGTATACCAGGGTTGACGTGCTGTCAGTGGATTGAATCAAGGCATGTGAAGCGTCTGGGTAAACCATGGAAAGCTGTGTAGGTATGTATATTTGCGTGTGTGGACGTATGTATATATATGTGTATGGCGGGGGAGGCTGGGCCATTTCTTTCATCTGTTTCCTTGCGCTATCTCGCAAACGCGTTAGACAGCGACAAAGTATAAAAAAAAAAATATATATATATATATATATATATATATTATATTTCATATTTTTTTTATTATACTTTGTCGCTGTCTCCCGCGTTTGCGAGGTAGCGCAAGGAAACAGACGAAAGAAATGGCCCAACCTCCCCCGCCATACACATATATATACATACGTCCACACACGTAAATATACATACCTACACAGCTTTCCATGGTTTACCCCAGACGCTTCACATGCCTTGATTCAATCCACTGACAGCACGTCAACACCGGTATACCACATTGCTCCAATTCACTCTATTCCTTGCCCCCCTTTCACCCTCCTGCATGTTCAGGCCCCGATCACACAAAATCTTTTTCACTCCATCTTTCCACCTCCAATTTGGTCTCCCTCTTCTCCTCGTTCCCTCCACCTCCGACACATATATCCTCTTGGTCAATCTTTCCTCACTCATTCTCTCCATGTGCCCAAACCACTTCAAAACACCCTCTTCTGCTCTCTCAACCACGCTCTTTTTATTTCCACACATCTCTCTTACCCTTACGTTACTCACTCGATCAAACCACCTCACACCACATATTGTCCTCACACATCTCATTTCCAGCACATCCATCCTCCTGCGCTCAACTCTATCCATAGCCCACGCCTCGCAACCATACAACATTGCTGGAACCACTATTCCTTCAAACATACACATTTTTGCTTTCCGAGATAATGTTCTCAACTTCCACACATTCTTCAAGGCCCCCAGGATTTTCGCCCCCTCCCCCACCCTATGATCCACTTCCGCTTCCATGGTTCCATCCGCTGCCAGATCCACTCCCAGATATCTAAAACACTTCACTTCCTCCAGTTTTTCTCCATTCAAAACTCACCTCCCAATTGACTTGACCCTCAACCCTACTGTACCTAATATCCTTGCTCTTATTCACATTTACTCTTAACTTTCTTCTTCCACACACTTTACCAAACTCAGTCACCAGCTTCTGCAGTTTCTCACATGAATCAGCCACCAGCGCTGTATCATCAGCGAACAACAACTGACTCACTTCCCAAGCTCTCTCATCCCCAACAGACTTCATACTTGCCCCTCTTTCCAAAACTCTTGCATTTACCTCCCTAACAACCCCATCCATAAACAAATTAAACAACCATGGAGACATCACACACCCCTGCCGCAAACCTACATTCACTGAGAACCAATCACTTTCCTCTCTTCCTACACGTACACATGCCTTACATCCTCGATAAAAACTTTTCACTGCTTCTAACAACTTTCCTCCCACACCATATATTCTTAATACCTTCCACAGAGCATCTCTATCAACTCTATCATATGCCTTCTTCAGATCCATAAATGCTACATACAAATCCATTTGCTTTTCTAAGTATTTCTCACATACATTCTTCAAAGCAAACACCTGATCCACACATCCTCTACCACTTCTGAAACCACACTGCTCTTCCCCAATCTGATGCTCTGTACATGCCTTCACCCTCTCAATCAATACCCTCCCATATAATTTACCAGGAATACTCAACAAACTTATACCTCTGTAATTTGAGCACTCACTCTTATCCCCTTTGCCTTTGTACAATGGCACTATGCACGCATTCCGCCAATCCTCAGGCACCTCACCATGAGTCATACATACATTAAATAACCTTACCAACCAGTCAACAATACAGTCACCCCCTTTTTTAATATATTCCACTGCAGTACCATCCAAACCTGCTGCCTTGCCGGCTTTCATCTTCCGCAAAGCTTTCACTACCTCTTCTCTGTTTACCAAATCATTTTCCCTAGCCCTCTCACTTTGCACACCACCTCGACCAAAACACCCTATATCTGCCACTCTATCATCAAACACATTCAACAAACCTTCAAAATACTCACTCCATCTCCTTCTCACATCACCACTACTTGTTATCACCTCCCCATTTGCGCCCTTCACTGAAGTTCCCATTTGCTCCCTTGTCTTACGCACTTTATTTACCTCCTTCCAGAACATCTTTTTATTCTCCCTAAAATTTAATGATACTCTCTCACCCCAACTCTCATTTGCCCTTTTTTTCACCTCTTGCACCTTTCTCTTGACCTTCTGTCTCTTTCTTTTATATATCTCCCACTCAATTGCATTTTTTCCCTGCAAAAATCGTCCAAATGCCTCTCTCTTCTCTTTCACTGGTACTCTTACTTCTTCATCCCACCACTCACTACCCTTTCTAATCAACCCACCTCCCACTCTTCTCATGCCACAAGCATCTTTTGCGCAATCCATCACTGATTCCCTAAATACATCCCATTCCTCCCCCACTCCCCTTACTTCCATTGTTCTCACCTTTTTCCATTCTGTACTCAGTCTCTCCTGGTACTTCCTCACACAGGTCTCCTTCCCACGCTCACTTACTCTCACCACCCTCTTCACCCCAACATTCACTCTTCTTTTCTGAAAACCCATACAAATCTTCACCTTAGCCTCCACAAGATAATGATCAGACATCCCTCCAGTTGCACCTCTCAGCACATTAACATCCAAAAGTCTCTCTTTCGCACACCTGTCAATTAACACGTAATCCAATAATGCTCTCTGGCCATCTCTCCTACTTACATAAGTATACTTATGTATATCTCGCTTTTTAAACCAGGTATTCCCAATCATCAGTCCTTTTTCAGCACATAAATCTACAAGCTCTTCACCATTTCCATTTACAACACTGAACACCCCATGTATACCAATTATTCCCTCAACTGCCACATTACTCACCTTTGCATTCAAATCACCCATCACTATAACCCGGTCTCGTGCATCAAAACCACTAACACACTCATTCAGCTGCTCCCAAAACACTTGCCTCTCATGATCTTTCTTCTCATGCCCAGGTGCATATGCACCAATAATCACCCACCTCTCTCCATCAACTTTCAGTTTTACCCATATCAATCGAGAATTTACTTTCTTACACTCTATCACATACTCCCACAACTCCTGTTTCAGGAGTATTGCTACTCCTTCCCTTGCTCTTGTCCTCTCACTAACCCCTGACTTTACTCCCAAGACATTCCCAAACCACTCTTCCCCTTTACCCTTGAGCTTCGTCTCACTCAGAGCCAAAACATCCAGGTTCCTTTCCTCAAACATACTACATATCTCTCCTTTTTTCACATCTTGGTTACATCCACACACATTTAGGCACCCCACTCTGAGCCGTCGAGGAGGATGAGCACTCCCCGCGTGACTCCTTCTTCTGTTTCCCATTTTAGAAAGTTAATACAAGGAGGGGAGGATTTCTGGCCCCCCGCTCCCGTCCCCTCTAGTCGCTTTCTACGACACGCGAGGAATACGTGGGAAGTATTCTTTCACCCCTATCCCCAGGGATAATATACATATATATATATATACATATACACATACACACACATACACATACATACACACATATACACACACACACACATACATATACATACATATGAAAAATGTAAGAAACAATTTAGAAAACTGAAACTTCTAGCTTGAAATGAACGAAAAACTGAATGTCACACAATGTTCAACCTCTGGCTATGGAAAAAGGAAATGCACAATTTATCCACACAAACGTCCATAGCAGTTCTCATCAATTTAACCACTGTATCAATAAGCTTCAATGTCTAAGCTACATTTTTCTCCAGTTTTCACTATTTTCTTGTCAAAACACCATGTATGAAAACTATCACTCCATATATATATATATATAGGTTTCTTTCTACCCTTTCTCCTCCACGCATTCCTCACGTGTCATAGAAGGCGACTAAAGGGGATGGGTGCGGGGGGGGGGGCCAGAAACCCTCCCCTCCTTGTATTTTAACTTTCTAAAAGGGGAAACGGAAGAAGGAGTCATGCGAGGAGTGCTCATCCTCCTCGAAGGCTCAGATTAGGGTGTCTAAATGTGTGTGGATGTACCCAAGATGAGAAAAAAGGAGAGATAGGTAGTATGTTTGAGGAAAGGAACCTGGATGTTTTGGCTCTGAATGAAACAAAGCTCAAGGGTAAAGGGGAAGAGTGGTTTGGGAATGTCTTAGGAGTAAAGTCAGGGGTTAGTGAGAGGACAAGAGCAAGGGAAGGAGTAGCACTACTCCTGAATCAGGAGTTGTGGGAGTATGTGATAGAGTGTAAGAAAGTAAATTCTAGATTGATATGGGTAAAACTGAAAGTTGATGGAGAGAGATGGGTGATTATTGGTGCATATGCACCTGGGCATGAGAAGAAAGATCATGAGAGAAAAGTGTTTTGGGAGCAGCTGAAAGAATGTGTTAGTGGTTTCGATGCACAAGACTGGGTTATAGTGATGGGTGATTTGAATGCAAAGGTGAGTAATGTGGAAGTTGAGGGAATAATTGGCATACATGGAGTGTTCAGTGCTGTAAATGGAAATGGTGAAGAGCTTGTAGATTTATGTGCTGAAAAAGGAGTGGTGATTGGGAATACCTGATTTAAAAAGCAAGATATACATAAGTATACGTATGTAAGTAGGAGAGATGGCCAGAGAGAGTTATTGGATTATGTGTTAATTGATAGAGGCACGAAAGAGAGACTTTTGGATATTAATGTGCTCAAAAGTGCAACTGGAGGGAATGTATGATCATTATCTTGTGGACGCGAAGGTGAAGATTTGTGGGGATTTTCAGAGAAGAAGAGAGAATATTGGGGTGAAGAGAGTGGTGAGAGTAAGTGAGCTTGGGAAGGAGACTTGTGTGAGGAAGTACCAGGAGAGACTGAGTAGGGAATGGAAAAAGGTGAGAACAAACGAGGTAAGGGGAGTGGAGGAGGAATGGGATGTATTTAGGGAAGCAGTGATGGCTTCCTCAAAAGATTCTTGTGGCATGAGAAGAGTGGGAGGTGGGTTGATTAGAAAAGGTAGTGAGTGGTGGGATGAAGAAGTAAGATTATTAGTGAAAGAGCAAAGAGAGGCATTTGGACAATTTTTGCAGGGAAAAAATGCAAATGAGTGGGAGAGGTATAAAAGAAAGAGGCAGGAGGTCAAGAGAAAGGTGCAAGAGGTGAAAACGAGGGCAAAAGAGAGTTGGGGTGAGAGAGTATCATTAAATTTTAGGGAGAATAAAAATATATTTTGGAAGGAGATAAATAAAGTGCGTAAGACAAGGGAGCAAATGGGAACTTCAGTAAAGGGGGCTAATGAGGAGGTGATAACAAGTAGTGGTGATGTGAGAAGGAGATGGAGTGAGTATTTTGAAGGTTTGTCGAATGTGTTTGATGACAGAGTGGCAGATATAGGGTGTTTTGGTCGAGGTGGTGTGCAAAGTGAGAGGGTTAGGGAAAATGATTTGGTAAATAGAGAAGAGGTAGTAAAAGCTTTACAGAAGATGAAAGCCGGCAAGGCAGCAGGTTTGGATGGTACTGCAGTGGAATTTATTAAAAAAGGGGGTGACTGTATTGTTGACTGGTTGGTAAGGTTATTTAATGTATGTATGATTTATGGTGAGGTGCCTAAGGATTGGCAGAATGCTTGCATAGTGCCATTGTACACAGGCAAAGGGGATAAGAGTGAGTGCTCAAATTACAGAGGTATAAGTTTGTTGAGTATTCCTGGTAAATTATATGGGAGGGTAGTGACTGAGAGGGTGAAGGCATGTTCAGAGCATCAGATTGGGGAAGAGCAGTGTGGTTTCAGAAGTGGTAGAGGATGTGTGGATCAGGTGTTTGCTTTGAAGAATGTATGTGAGAAATACTTAGAAAAACAAATGGATTTGTATGTAGCATTTATGGATCTGGAGACGGCATATGATAGAGTTGATAGAGATGCTCCGTGGAAGGTTTTAAGAATACCTGGTGTGGGAAGCAAGTTGTTAGAAACAGCGAAAAGTTTTATCGAGGATGTAAGGCATGTGTACATGTAGGAAGAGAGGAAAGTGATTGGTTCTCAGTGAATGTAGGTTTGCGGCAGGGGTGTGTGATGTCTCCATTGTTGTTTAATTTCTTTATGGATGGGGTTGTTACGGATGTGAATGCAAGAGTTTTGGAAAGAGGGGCAAGTATGCAGTCTGTTGTGGATGAGAGAGCTTGGGAAGTGAGTCAGTTGTTGTTCGCTGATGATACCGCGCTGGTGGGTGATTTGTGTAATAAACTGCAGAAGCTGGTGACTGAGTTTGGTAAAGTGTATGAAAGAAGAAAGTTAAGAGTAAATGTGAATAAGAGCAAGGTTATTAGGTGCAGTAGGGTTGAGGGTCAAGTCAACTGGGAGGTAAGTTTGAATGGAGAAAAACTGGAAGAAGTAAAGTGTTTTAGATATCTGGGAGTGGATCTGGCAGCGGATGGAACCATGGAAGCGGAAGTGAATCATAGGGTGGGGGAAGGGGTGAAAATCCTGGGAGCCTTGAAGAATGTGTGGAAGTCGAGAACATTATCTCGGAAAGCTAAAATGGGTATGTTTGAAGGAATAGTGGTTCCAACAATGTTGTATGGTTGCGAGGCGTGTGCTATGGATAGAGTTGTGCACAGGAGGGTCGATGTGCTGGAAATGAGATGTTTGAGGACAATGTGTGGTGTGAGGTGGTTTGATCGAGTAAGTATTGTAAGGGTAAGAGAGATGTGTGGAAATAAAAAGAGCGTGGTTGAGAGAGCAGAAGAGGGTGTTTTGAAATGGTTTGGGCACATGGAGAGAATGAGTGAGGAAAGATTGACCAAGAGGATATATGTGTCGGGGGTGGAGGGAACGAGGAGAAGTGGGAGACCAAATTGGAGGTGGAAAGATGGAGTGAAAAAGATTTTGTGTGATCCGGGCCTGAACATGCAGGAGGGTGAAAGGAGGGCAAGGAATACAGTGAATTGGATCGATGTGGTATACCGGGGTTGAAGTGCTGTCAGTGGATTGAATCAGGGCATGTGAAGCGTCTCGGGTAAACCATGGAAAGTTGTGTGGGGCCTAGATGTGGAAAGGGAGCTGTGGTTTCGGGCATTATTGCATGACAGCTGGAGACTGAGTGTGAACGAATGGGGCCTTTGTTGTCTTTTCCTACTGCTACCTCGCACACATGAGGGGGAGGGGGATGGTATTCCATGTGTGGCGAGGTGGCGATGGGAATGAATAAAGGCAGACTGTGAATTGTGTGCATGGGTATATATATATGTGTCTGTGTGTGTATATATATGTGTACATGTATATACATACGTCCACACACGCAAATATACATACCTACACAGCTTTCCATGGTTTACCCCAGACGCTTCACATGCCTTGATTCAATCCACTGACAGCACGTCAACCCCGGTATACCACATCGTTCCAATTCACTCTATTCCTTGCCCTCCTTTCACCCTCCTGCATGTTCAGGCCCCGATCACACAAAATCTTTTTCACTCCATCTTTCCACCTCCAATTTGGTCTCACTCTGCTCCTCGTTCCATCCACCTCCGACACATATATCCTCTTGGTCAATCTTTCCTCACTCATTCTCTCCATGTGCCCAAACCACTTCAAAACACCCTCTTCTGCTCTCTCAACCACGCTCTTTTTATTTCCACACATCTCTCTTACCCTTACGTTACTCACTCGATCAAACCACCTCACACCACACATTGTCCTCAAACATCTCATTTCCAGCACATCCATCCTCCTGCGCACAACTCTATCCATAGCCCACGCCTCGCAACCATACAATATTGTTGGAACCACTATTCCTTCAAACATACCCATTTTTGCTTTCCGAGATAATGTTCTCGACTTCCACACATTCTTCAAAGCCCAAAGAATTTTCGCCCCCTCCCCCACCCTATGATCCACTTCCGCTTCCATGGTTCCATCCGCTGCCAGATCCACTCCCAGATATCTAAAACACTTCACTTCCTCCAATTTTACTCCATTCAAACTCACCTCCCAATTGACTTGACCCTCAACCCTACTGTACCTAATAACCTTGCTTTTATTCATATTTACTCTTAACTTTCTTCTTCCACACACTTTACCAAACTCAGTCACCAGCTTCTGCAGTTTCTCACATGAATCAGCCACCAGCGCTGTATCATCAGCGAACAACAACTGACTCACTTCCCAAGCTCTCTCCTCCCCAACAGACTTCATACTTGCCCCTCTTTCCAAAACTCTTGCATTTACCTCCCTAACAACCCCATCCATAAACAAATTAAACAACCATGGAGACATCACACACCCCTGCCGCAAACCTACATTCACTGAGAACCAATCACTTTCCTCTCTTCCTACACGTACACATGCCTTACATCCTCGATAAAAACTTTTCACTGCTTCTAACAACTTTCCTCCCACACCATATATTCTTAATACCTTCCACAGAGCATCTCTATCAACTCTATCATATGCCTTCTCCAGATCCATAAATGCTACATACAAATCCATTTGCTTTTCTAAGTATTTCTCACATACATTCTTCAAAGCAAACACCTGATCCACACATCCTCTACCACTTCTGAAACCACACTGCTCTTCCCCAATCTGATGCTCTGTACATGCCTTCACCCTCTCAATCAATACCCTCCCATATAATTTACCAGGAATACTCAACAAACTTATACCTCTGTAATTTGAGCACTCACTCTTATCCCCTTTGCCTTTGTACAATGGCACTATGCACGCATTCCGCCAATCCTCAGGCACCTCACCATGAGTCATACATACATTAAATAACCTTACCAACCAGTCAACAATACAGTCACCCCCTTTTTTAATAAATTCCACTGCAATACCATCCAAACCTGCTGCCTTGCCGGCTTTCATCTTCCGCAAAGCTTTCACTACCTCTTCTCTGTTTACCAAATCATTTTCCCTAACCCTCTCACTTTGCACACCACCTCGACCAAAGCACCCTATATCTGCCACTCTATCATCAAACACATTCAACAAACCTTCAAAATACTCACTCCATCTCCTTCTCACATCACCACTACTTTTTATCACCTCCCCATTTGCGCCCTTCACTAAAGTTCCCATTTGCTCCCTTGTCTTACGCACTTTATTTACCTCCTTCCACAACATGTTTTTATTCTCCCTAAAATTTAATGATACTCTCTCACCCCAACTCTCATTTGCCCTTTTTTTCACCTCTTGCACCTTTCTCTTGACCTCCTGTCTCTTTCTTTTATACATCTCCCACTCAATTGCATTTTTTCCCTGCAAAAATCGTCCAAATGCCTCTCTCTTCTCTTTCACTAATACTCTTACTTCTTCTTACTTCTTCTTCATAAACGCGGGAGACAGCGACAAAGTATAAAAAAAAGAAAAAAATATATATATATATATATATATATATATATATATATATATATATATATATATTTTTTTTTTTTTTCATACTATTCGCAATTTCCCGCGATAGCGAGGTAGCGTTAAGAACAGAGGACTGGGCCTTTGAGGGAATATCCTCACCTGGCCCTCTTCTCTGTTCCTTCTTTTGGAAAATTAAAAAAAAAAAAACGAGAGGGGAGGATTTCCAGCACCCCGCTCCCTTCCCTTTTAGTCGCCTTCTACGACACGCAGGGAATACGTGGGAATTATTCTTTCTCCCCTATCCCCAGGTAATATATATATATATATATATATATATATATATATATATATATATATATATATATATATATATTTTTCTTTTTTTTTTTTTTGCCGCTGTCTCCCGCGTTTGCGAGGTAGCGCAAGGAGACAGACGAAAGAAATGGCCCAACCCACCCCCATACACATGTATATACAAATGTCCGCACACGCAAATATACATACCTACACAGCTTTCCATGGTTTACCCCAGACGCTTCACATGCCCTGATTCAATCCACCGACAGCACGTCAACCCCGGTATACCACATCGCTCCAATTCACTCTATTCCTTGCCCTCCTTTCACCCTCCTGCATGTTCAGGCCCCATTCACACAAAATCTTCTTCACTCCATCTTTCCACCTCCAATTTGGTCTCCCTCTTCTCCTCGTTCCCTCCACCTACGACACATATATCCTCTTGGTCAATCTTTCCTCACTCATTCTCTCCATGTGCCCAAACCATTTCAAATCACCCTCTTCTGCTCTCTCAACCACGCTCTTTTTATTTCCACACATCTCTCTTACCCTTACGTTACTCACTCGATCAAACCACCTCACACCACACATTGTCCTCAAACATCTCATTTCCAGCACATCCATCCTCCTGCGCACAACTCTATCCATAGCCCACGCCTCGCAACCATACAACATTGTTGGAACCACTATTCCTTCAAACATACCCATTTTTGCTTTCTGAGATAATGTTCTCGACTTCCACACATTCTTCAAAGCCCCCAGGATTTTCACCCCCTCCCCCACCCTATGATCCACTTCCGCTTCCATGGTTCCATCCGCTGCCAGATCCACTCCCAGATATCTAAAACACTTCACTTCCTCCAGTTTTTCTCCATTCAAACTCACCTCCCAATTGACTTGACCCTCAACCCTACTGTACCTAATAACCTTGGTCTTATTCACATTTACTCTTAACTTTCTTCTTCCACACACTTTTCCAAACTCAGTCACCAGCTTCTGCAGTTTCTCACATGAATCAGCCACCAGCGCTGTATCATCAGCGAACAACAACTGACTCACTTCCCAAGCTCTCTCATCCCCAACAGACTTCATACTTGCCCCTCTTTCCAAAACTCTTGCATTTACCTCCCTAACAACCCCATCCATAAACAAATCAAACAACCATGGAGACATCACACACCCCTGCCGCAAACCTACATTCACTGAGAACCAATCACTTTCCTCTCTTCCTACACGTACACATGCCTTACATCCTCGATAAAAACTTTTCACTGATTCTAACAACTTTCCTCCCACACCATATATTCTTAATACCTTCCACAGAGCATCTCTATCAACTCTATCATATGCCTTCTCCAGATCCATAAATGCTACATACAAATCCATTTGCTTTTCTAAGTATTTCTCACATACATTCTTCAAAGCAAACACCTGATCCACACATCCTCTACCACTTCTGAAACCACACTGCTCTTCCCCAATCTGATGCTCTGTACATGCCTTCACCCTCTCAATCAATACCCTCCCATATAATTTACCAGGAATACTCAACAAACTTATACCTCTGTAATTTGAGCACTCACTCTTATCTCCTTTGCCTTTGTACAATGGCACTATGCACGCATTCCGCCAATCCTCAGGCACCTCACCATGAGTCATACATACATTAAATAACCTTACCAACCAGTCAACAATACAGTCACCCCCTTTTTTAATAAATTCCACTGCAATACCATCCAAACCTACTGCCTTGCCGGCTTTCATATATATATATATATATATATATATATATATATATATATATATATATATATATATATATATATATGTATATATATATATGTATATATATGTATATATATATGTATATTATCCCTGGGGATAGGGGTGAAAGAATACTTCCCACGTATTCCTCGCGTATCGTAGAAAGCGACTAGAGGGGACGGGAGCAGGGGGCCAGAAATCCTCCCCTCCTTGTATTAACTTTCTAAAATGGGAAACAGAAGAAGGAGTCACGCGGGGAGTGCTCATCCTCCTCGAAGGCTCAGAGTGGGGTGCCTAAATGTGTGTGGATGTAACCAAGATGTGAAAAAAGGAGAGATAGGTAGTATGTTTGAGGAAAGGAACCTGGATGTTTTGGCTCTGAGTGAAACGAAGCTCAAGGGTGTTAGTGGTTTTGATGCACGAGACCGGGTTATAGTGATGGGTGATTTGAATGCAAAGGTGAGTAATGTGGCAGTTGAGGGAATAATTGGTATACATGGGGTGTTCAGTGTTGTAAATGGAAATGGTGAAGAGCTTGTAGATTTATGTGCTGAAAAGGACTGATGATTGGGAATACCTGGTTTAAAAAGCGAGATATACATAAGTATACTTATGTAAGTAGGAGAGATGGCCAGAGAGCGTTATTGGATTACGTGTTAATTGACAGGCGTGCGAAAGAGAGACTTTTGGATGTTAATGTGCTGAGAGGTGCAACTGGAGGGATGTCTGATCATTATCTTGTGGAGGCAAAGGTGAAGATTTGTATGGGTTTTCAGAAAAGAAGAGTGAATGTTGGGGTGAAGAGGGTGGTGAGAGTAAGTGAGCTCGGGAAGGAGACTTGTGTGAGGAAGTACCAGGAGAGACTGAGTACAGAATGGAAAAAGGTGAGAACAATGGAAGTAAGGGGAGTGGGGGAGGAATGGGATGTATTTATGGAATCAGTGATGGATTGCGCAAAAGATGCTTGTGGCATGAGAAGAGTGGGAGGTGGTTGATTAGAAAGGGTAGTGAGTGGTGGGATGAAGAAGTAAGAGTATTAGTGAAAGAGAAGAGAGAGACATTTGGACAATTTTTGCAGGGAAAAAATGCAATTGAGTGGGGGATGTATAAAAGAAAGAGACAGGAGGCCAAGAGAAAGGTGCAAGAGGTGAAAAAAAGGGCAAATGAGAGTTGGGGTGAGAGAGTATCATTAAATTTTAGGGAGAATAAAAAGATGTTCTGGAAGGAGGTAAATAAAGTGCGTAAGACAAGGGAGCAAATGGGAACTTCAGTGAAGGGCGCAAATGAGGAGGTGATAACAAGTAGTGGTGATGTGAGAAGGAGATGGAGTGAGTATTTTGAAGGTTTGTTGAATGTGTTTGATGATAGAGTGGCAGATATAGGGTGTTTTGGTCGAGGTGGTGTGCAAAGTGAGAGGGTTAGGGAAAATGATTTGGTAAACAGAGAAGAGGTAGTGAAAGCTTTGCGGAAGATGAAAACCGGCAAGGCAACAGGTTTGGATGGTATTGCAGTGGAATTTATAAAAAAAGGGGGTGACTGTATTGTTGACTGGGTTTGGGAAGGTTATTTAATGTATGTATGACTCATGGTGAGGTGCCTGAGGATTGGCGGAATGCGTGCATAGTGCCATTGTACAAAGGCTCTGGGGAAGGAATTAAAAATTTAATGGTGTGGGAGGAAAGTTGTTAGAAGCAGTGAAAAGTTTTTAGCGAGGATGTAAGGCATGTGTACGTGTAGGAAGAGAGGAAAGTGATTGGTTCTCAGTGAATGTAGGTTTGCAGCAGGGGTGTGTGATGTCTCCATGGTTGTTTAATTTGTTTATGGATGGGTTGTTAGGGAGGTAAATGCAAGAGTTTTGGAAAGAGGGGCAAGTATGAAGTCTGTTGGGGATAAGAGAGCTTGGGAAGTGAGTCAGTTGTTGTTCGCTGATGATACAGCGCTGGTGGCTGATTCATGTGAGAAACTGCAGAAGCTGGTGACTGAGTTTGGTAAAGTGTGTGGAAGAAGAAAGTTAAGAGTAAATGTGAATAAGAGCAAGGTTATTAGGTACAGTAGGGTTGAGGGTCAAGTCAATTGGGAGGTGAGTTTGAATGGAGAAAAACTGGAGGAAGTGAAGTGTTTTAGATGTCTGGGAGTGGATCTGGCAGCGGATGGAACCATGGAAGCGGAAGTGGATCATAGGGTGGGGGAGGGGGCGAAAATTCTGGGGGCCTTGAAGAATGTGTGGAAGTCGAGAACATTATCTCGGAAAGCAAAAATGGGTATGTTTGAAGGAATAGTGGTTCCAACAATGTTGTATGGTTGCGAGGCGTGGGCTATGGATAGAGTTGTGCGCAGGAGGATGGATGTGCTGGAAATGAGATGTTTGAGGACAATGTGAGCTGTGAGGTGGTTTGATCGAGTGAGTAACGTAAGGGTAAGAGAGATGTGTGGAAATAAAAAGAGGGTGGTTGAGACAGCAGAAGAGGGTGTTTTGAAGTGGTTTGGGCACATGGAGAGAATGAGTGAGGAAAGATTGACCAAGAGGATATATGTGTCGGAGGTGGAGGGAACGAGGAGAAGAGGGAGACCAAATTGGAGGTGGAAAGATGGAGTGAAAAAGATTTTGTGTGATCGGGGCCTGAACATGCAGGAGGGTGAAAGGAGGGCAAGGAATAGAGTGAATTGGAGCGATGTGGTATACCGGGGTTGACGTGCTGTCAGTGGATTGAATCAAGGCATGTGAAGCATCTGGGGTAAACCATGGAAAGCTGTGTAGGTGTGTATATTTACGTGTGTGGACGTATGTATATACATGTGTATGGGGGGGGTTGGGCCATTTCTTTCGTCTGTTTCCTTGCGCTACCTCGCAAACGCGGGAGACAGCGACAAAGTATAATAAAAGAAAATAATAATCCTCCCCTCCTTGTATTTTTTAACTTTCTAAAATGGGAAACAGAAGAAGGAGTCATGTGGGGAGTGCTCATCCTCCTCGAAGGCTCAGACTGGGGTGTCTAAACGTGTGTGGATGTAACCAAGATGTGAAAAAAGGAGAGATAGGTAGTATGATTGAGGAAAGGAACCTGGATGTTTTGGCTCTGAGTGAAATGAAGCTCAAGGGTAAAGGGGAAGAGTGGTTTGGGAATTTCTTGGGAGTAAAGTCAGGGTTAGTGAGAGGACAAGAGCAAGGGAAGGAGTAGCAGTACTCCTGAAACAGGAGCTGTGGGAGTATGTGATAGAATGTAAGAAAGTAAATTCTCGATTAATATGGGTAAAACTGAAAGTTGATGGAGAGAGATGGGTGATTATTGGTGCATATGCACCTGGGCATGAGAAGAAAGATCATGAGAGGCAAGTGTTTTGGGAGCAGCTGAATGAGTGTGTTAGTGGTTTTGATGCACAAGACCAGGTTATAGTGATGGGTGATTTGAATGCAAAGGTGAGTAACGTGGCAGTTGAGGGAATAATTGGTATGCATGGGGTGTTCAGTGTTGTAAATGGAAATGGTGAAGAGCTTGTAGATTTATGTGCTGAAAAAGGACTGGTGATTGGGAATACCTGGTTTAAAAAGCGAGATATACATAAGCATATGTATGTAAGTAGGAGAGATGGCCAGAGAGCATTACTGGAGTACGTGTTAATTGACAGGCACGCGAAAGAGAGACTTTTGGATGTGAATGTGCTGAGAGGTGCAACTGGAGGGATGTCTGATCATTATCTTGTGGAGACTAAGGTGAAGATTTGTATGGGTTTTCAGAAAAGAAGAGTGAATGTTGGGGCGAAGAGGGTGGTGAGAGTAAGTGAGCTTCGGAAGGAGACTTGTGTGAGGAAGTACCAGGAGAGACTGAGTACAGAATGGAAAAAGGTGAGAACAATGGAAGTAAGGGGAGTGGGGGAGAAATGAGATGTATTTAGGGAATCAGTGATGGATTGCGCAAAAGATGCTTGTGGCATGAGAAGAGTGGGATGTGGGTTGATTAGAAAGGGTAGTGAGTTGTGGGATGAAGAAGTAAGATTATTAGTGAAAGAGAAGAGAGAGGCATTTGGACGATTTTTGCTGGGAAATAATGCAATTGAGTGGGAGATGTATAAAAGAAAGAACAGGAGGTCAAGAGAAAGGTGCAAGAGGTGAAAAAAAGGGCAAATGAGAGTTGGGGTGAGAGAGTATCATTAAATTTTAGGGAGAATAAAAAGATGTTCTGGAAGGAGGTAAATAAAGTGCGTAAGACAAGAGAGCAAATGGGAACTTCAGTGAAGGGCGCAAATGGGGAGGTGATAACAAGTAGTGGTGATGTGAGGAGATGGAGTGAGTATTTTGAAGGTTTGTTGAATGTGTTTGATGATAGAGTGGCAGATATAGGGTGTTTTGGTCGAGGTGGTGTGCAAAGTGAGAGGGTTAGGGAAAATGATTTGGTAAACAGAGAAGAGGTAGTAAAAGCTTTGCAGAAGATGAAAGCCAGCAAGGCAGCAGGTTTGGATGGTATTGCAGTGGAATTTATTAAAAAAAAGGGGGTGACTGTATTATTGACTGGTTGGTAAGGTTATTTATTGTATGTATGACTCATGGTGAGGTGCCTGAGGATTGGCGGAATGCTTGCATAGTGTCATTGTACAAAGGCAAAGGGGATAAGAGTGAGTGCTCAAATTACAGAGGTATACGTGTAGGAAGAGAGGAAAGTGATTGGTTCTCAGTGAATGTAGGTTTGCGGCAGGGGTGTGTGATGTCTCCATGGTTGTTTGGTTTGTTTATGGATGGGGTTGTTGGGGAGTGAATGCAAGATTTTTGGGAAAAAAAGAGGGGCAAGTATGAGGTCTGTTGGGGATGAGAGAAGCTTGGAGAAGTGCGTCAGTTGTTGTTGAGATGATGCAGGCTGGGGGGCTGATTCGGGGTGGGGAAACTGCAGAAGCTGGTGACTGAGTTTGTAAAGTGTGTGAAAGAAAAAGTTAAGATTTAAATGTGAATAAGGGGCAAGGAAATTTGGGTCCCAGTGGGGTTGAGGGTCAAGTCAATTGGGGGGGGGTTTTTGAATGGAGAAAAATTTGTAGGAAGTAGAGTGTTTGGATGTCTGGGAGGTGATCTTGCATGCTTTTAAGGGGGTTTATTGGGGGGGGAGGGGGTTACCTTTTTGGGGGGGAAAAATTTTTAAAGAAAAATTTTTGTTTGAAGGGTTTTTGGGGGTTTAAAATGGTTTTATTTTAAAGGGGTTTTATTTTTTTCCCAAATGGATGTTTTTTTGAGTTATTAATGTTTTTTTTTTGATGTTTTTTTTATTATTGAGATTTATTATGTTTGGAAGATTTTTTTTTATTGTTTGGCAGGGGGGGAAGAGGGGGAGTGGGGGTTTTTTAATTTTTTTCCAATTTTACTATTTTGGAGGTGGAAAGGGGGGGGTTTAGAGAGATTTTGTGTGGTCGGGGCTTTACATGCGGGGGGGGTTTAGAGGGGGCAGGGATTAGAGTGAATTGGGTCGAGGGGGTATTTCCGGGGGACGTGCTGTCATGGATGAACAGGGCATGTGAAGCTTGGGGGAAAAAAAATGGAAAAAATGGTAGGATGTATATTTGCGTGTGTGGATGTATTAATTACATGTGTATGGGGGTGGGTTGGGAAATTTTTTTCGTCTGTTTCCTTGCGCTACCTCGCAAATGCGGGAGACAGCGGCAAAAAAAAAAAAAAAAAAGTTTGTTGAGTATTCCTGGTAAATTATATGGGAGGGTATTGATTGAGAGGGTGAAGGCATGTACAGAGCATCAGATTGGGGAAGAGCAGTGTGGTTTCAGAAGTGGTAGAGGATGTGTGGATCAGGTGTTTGCTTTGAAGACTGTATGTGAGAAATACTTAGAAAAGCAAATGGATTTGTATGTAGCATTTATGGATCTGGAGAAGGCATATGATAGAGTTGATAGAAATGCTCCGTGGAAGGTATTAAGAATATATGGTGTGGGAGGCAAGTTGTTAGAAGCAGTGAAAAGTTTTTATCGAGGATGTAAGGCATGTGTACGTGTAGGAAGAGATGAAAGTGATTGGTTCTCAGTGAATGTACGTTTGCGGCAGGGGTGTGTGATGTCTCCATGGTTGTTTAATTTGTTTATGGATGGGGTTGTTAGGGAGGTGAATGCAAGAGTTTTGGAAAGAGGGGCAAGTATGAAGTCTGTTGGGGATGAGAGAGCTTGGGAAGTGAGTCAGTTGTTGTTCGCTGATGATACAGCGCTGGTGGCTGATTCACGTGAGAAACTGCAGAAGCTGGTGACTGAGTTTGGTAAAGTGTGTGAAAGAAGAAAGTTAAGAGTAAATGTGAATAAGAGCAAGGTTATTAGATACAGTAGGGTTGAGGGTCAAGTCAATTGGGAGGTAAGTTTGAATGGAGAAAAACTGGAGGAAGTAAAGTGTTTTAGATATCTGGGAGTGGATCTGGCAGCGGATGGAACCATGCAAGCGGAAGTGGATCATAGGGTGGTGGAGGGGGCGAAAATCCTGGGAGCCTTGAAGAATGTGTGGAAGTCGAGAACACTATCTCAGAAAGCAAAAATGGGTATGTTTGAAGGAATAGTGGTTCCAACAATGTTGTATGGTTGCGAGGCGTGGGCTATGGATAGAGTTGTGCGCAGGAGGATGGATGTGCTGGAAATGAGATGTTTGAGGACAATGTGTGGTGTGAGGTGGTTTGATCGAGTAGGTAACGTAAGGGTAAAAGAGATGTGTGGAAATAAAAAGAGCGTGGTTGAGAGAGCAGAAGAGGGTGTTTTGAAATGGTTTGGGCACATGGAGAGAATGAGTGAGGAAAGATTGACCAAGAGGATATATGTGTCGGAGGTGGAGGGAACGAGGAGAAGTGGGAGACCAAATTGGAGGTGGAAAGATGGAGTGAAAAAGATTTTGTGTGATCGGGGCCTGAACATGCAGAAGGGTGAAAGGAGGGCAAGGAATAGAGTGAATTGGTTCGATGTGGTATACCGGGGTTGACGTGCTGTCAGTGGATTGAATCAGGGCATGTGAAGCGTCTGGGGTAAACCATGGAAAGCTGTGTAGGTATTCATATTTGCGTGTGTGGACGTATGTATATACATGTGTATGGGGGTGGGTTGGGCCATTTCTTTCGTCTGTTTCCTTGCGCTACCTCGCAAACGCGGGAGACCGACAAAGCAAAAAAAAAAAAAAAAAAAATCTTATTTCATCCTAAATTAGTCCTTTACAGTATTCTCTCCAATTCTTATACTGTATCCTTCATCACAATAAATTTTCCAGTCTTTTCTAGCACATCCTTATTTTTTACATATGCTTACCTCCTACTCCTATTTGCCTTCATCCAGAATGAGTGTCATATACAACTAAGAATTTCACTCAACCTTTTTCTAACACCCTCAACAGCTCTCCTTGTATCCATATGTATCATAATTTTCCTTCTTTTTTTAACAACACTTTATGTTGTATACATTTACCCTTTCAGTCAGGTGAACTGTATGAACATTTTGGGAGATAATTGTACCTGATCCATCCCAAGGAAGTGGAAGCATATCTACAGATGATAGGAAGATAGATATATATACTCATCCAAAGACAGGCTACCAAATGGATGGAATACTCAGCTCCCTTAGAACACAAGCCTACCTTAGGAACTGGCAATTCTTGCCTTTTGCAACCTGTAGGGTAAGGGCTGAAGACCCCAGTCTGAAAATATCATTTCCTAAAAACATGCAAGACTGTAGAAACTTGATTCATTCCATGCTTGTGAGACTGGAATTAATGATAAAAGATTAGAAGAGGAGTTTACTGAAAGATCAATTTCATCAAGAAGCAAGTGATGCTATAACTTAATGACAGAACTATATATTCCTAGCTAAAATATATATATTGCAATTGCTCTTACCAAGGGCTTATAACCATGGCCTGTGAGTAGCATTGTTGACTCTGTTGCACAAAATTGTACAAAGGGTATTAGCCGATGTTCTAGAAGAGATTTTACATTAGCACCCAATGGTACGGGAGGATGTGAGAAACCAAGTCCTTCTATTGCTGCAGTTGAAGAAGTTGCATTGTCTGATTCTGCTAAATCCCATATCAGCTCCTCTTCTAAGATTGCTAACATTACCTGTAATAAAAATCATTCATAAGAAATCAGATTCGGTACATAGTATCTGAGACAGTTGATCTATTACTACTATCATTATCATCACTTTTCAGGCATACATAAGACCTCACAACCCCTTTACTGAGGATCCTGTAACTTTGAGACTGCTAAATGAGAAGAAGGAAAAATGATGGACTCCTTTGGAGAAAGAGCTTCCTTGACAAGACTGTACTGTCTTTTGTTGGCTGATGATGATAGAGCCTCATTAAAGGTGATTATTCACTTGCGATGTAATCTCAAGCAGATGCGAGTCTCGTTACACCTTTAAATATATCAAATCTATCTATTACATCATGACTAAAGCAAGGTATCACTACGGAGTGTCATGTTTCAGGAGAGGAGAATTATATAGACCAGGTTAATGTTTCAAAAAAGTGTGAAAAATATTTGGAGAATAGGAGTGATTTGGATCTGGAAAATGTAATCAATAAAGTTGACAGAGATGCCTTTTGGAAAGAGCTAGAAATACAAATGGCAAGAGGAAGTTACTCAGGAATTCTTACTGTGAGGTGTGTCATAGATGGGCCATTTCACAGCATGTCAAACAATCAGGGCAAACCATGGAGTAGTTTGTGGGGCTATACTGTGAAAAGCAGACTCAGGTTTTGGTACACAGTATATGACAGCTAGAGACTGGATTTGTGTAAATAAGGTTGCTACTTTTAAGTTATTGTACCAGGTAAAGGTGTAAGTGCTTAAACATTATGAGGAGGTGAACAGACAGCAGATATCAAGCATGCCCTTGGGCTTAGTGAATTTACTTTACAGACTAAAGGAGACTGCCAAGAGTGGAATATTAACAGTGCATCAATGATCTTGTATCATACAGAGAATGGAATTTATTTTGAGCATATAGACTGAACATCAATTTCATGAAAATGTTCCCATCAGCATGCTTGTGATAAAAGCAAAGGCCCAGAATATATATGATGACTTTGCAGTGGAAGAAGGAGCAGCAAAGATATTTCAAGCTAGTCATGGCTGATTCACGAACTTCTGGAAATGCCACAAATATGACATCATCCAAGATGGTGAGGCTGCTTCTGCTGATGTTTTTGGAGCTGGAAATTTACCAGGAACCCCCAAGACCATTATGAAGAAATGTATTTATTCTCCTAAACAGACTTTTAAAGCAGACACACCAGGATTATCTTTGAAGAGAATTCCTTCGAGAATGTACATTTCCCATGAAAAGAAGCCAGCACCATGATTCTGTTTTTATGACCAGAATTCACTGCACAGTATTTACATTAAAGTATTTCATATTTCCTGGCACGTGCATGCTGTAGTTTTTCATTGGTATAACATTCATCATTGTCTTATCAATAATGAAATCCCCTAATATCCATTACTTACACTATTTGACATGAGTTTTGGGTTTACATGACAGTTTTCTTGAATGTAACTATTATGTAAATCAAAAGGTCCCTGTACTGTCTTTCATCAATTGACAAGGATATAACCTCACTCAAGGTGGCTTTTCCCTTGATACAGGTTGAGCATCCCTAATCTGAAAATCCAAAATGCTCCAAAATCCGAAACTTTTGGGAGCAGCAACATGATGTTACAAGTGGAAAATTTCACACATGACCTCGCTTGCCCGTACTGGTCTTTGATGCTCTGTTGGTGCCAGTTTGCTATAAACAATGGTCACTGCCAGGCCTACATGCATTACTTAATGTGTTTTTTGCTTATTCTCTGCTCTGGTACAAAGATGTTGAAAATGTCAAAAAGGCTTGCAGATTATGAGGCTCCAGTTCTTCATTCACTGAACAATAGTGATATAGCTGAAATGGTTCTGAATCAAGGTGATCGTTTTAAGAGACACTGAAGATGACTTTATTAACACTGCAGAAAAAGTGCCTCTAGATTATATGGTAAAAATGTATGATGAACTTATTGAAGGACTAGAGCAGCATGCATTCATAACATAACAAGAAATCATGCCAGTTAACAAAATCAAAGAAAGACTTCTAAGACAAAAACCATTGTTAGCAAGGCAGACAACTCTGGGGGAAACATTTAAAAAAGCCATTCAAAAAAGCTGAGGTTATAACACCTTAGCTTTCTGATGGTGCAGTGTTACACAATTTTTGTTTCATGCACAAAATTATCAAAAATATTGTATAAATTACCTTCAGGCTATGTGCATAAGGTGCATATGAAACATAAATGGATCATGTGTTCAGACTTGTGTCCCATCCCCAAGACATCTCGTTATCTATTAACCATAATGACAAATGTGGAAAATAGGATGGTATGAAAACAAACAGGTTAGAGCAGAGACATACCTCAACGTTTTGACCATTCAGCGGTCTTCCTTAGGAGATACTGACTCCAGCATTTGGCAGGACCAAATTCCCCAGCAAGTGATGGTCATCTGGATGGATACCTTGGCTTGTCGCTCTCTGATTGGATCAGTTGTCCTGCTGTCTCCACTGCTTCACAGCAATCCGAGACCTTGTGTTAATGTCATCTTTGGTAGCAATGTAAGTGGCTTCTAACTTCTTTGTTATTTGTTTGTTTAGGCCCTCGTCCAGTATTCTTGTCTCGTCCCACTATATGGATATACAGCAATCCAATCAGAGAACAACACCCCAAGGCATCCAACTGGGTGACCATCACTTGCAGGGGATATGGCCCAGCTGAACTCTGGAATCAGTATCTCTTGGAGAAGACCGTTGAATGGTCGAAATATTGCGGTAAGTCTCAGCTCTAACCTATTTGTTTCCATGCCATTCTGTTTTCCATAACTCACTGCTTTTTATCTTTTATTATACTTTGTCGCTGTCTCCCACATTAGCGAGATAATGCAAGGAAATAGACGAAAGAATGGCCCAACTCACCCACATATAATGTATATACATACATGCCCACATACACACATATGCATACCTATACATTTCAATGTATACATACATATACATACACAGACATATACATGTACATATTCATACTTGCTGCCCTCAGCCATTCCCATCACCACCCCGCCACACATGAAATGGCACCCCCCTCCCCCTGCACGCGTGCGAGGTAGCACTAGGAAAAGACAACAAAGGCCACATTCATTCACACTCAGCCTCTAGCTGTTATGTGTAATGTACCGAAACCACAGCTCCCATTCCACATCTAGGCCCCACAAAACTTTCCATGGTTTACCCCAGACACTTCACACACCCTGGTTCAATCCACTGACAGCACGTTGACCCCAGTATACCACATTGTTCCGATTCACTCTATTCCTTCCACGCCTTTCACCCTCCTGCATGTTCAGGCCCCAATTACTGAAAATCTTTTTCACTCCGTCTTTCCACCCCCAATTTGGTCTCCCACTTCTCGACCCCTCCACCTCTGACACTTATATCCTCTTTGTCAATCTTTCCTCACTCATTCTCTCCATGTGACCAAACCATTTCAATACACCCTCTTCAGCTCTTTCAACCACACTCTTTTTTTACCATACATCTCTCTTACCCTTTCATTACTTAGTCAATCAAACCACCTCGCACCACATATTGTTCTTAAACATCTCATTTCCAAAACATCCACCCTCCTCCATACAACCCTATCTATAGCCAATGCCTCACAACCATATAACATTGTTGGAACCACTATTCCTTCAAACATACCCATTTTTGCTTTCCGAGATAATGTTCTCACCTTCCACACATTCTTCAACACTCCCAGAACTTTCATCCCCTCCCCCACCCTGTGACTCACTTCCACTTTCATGGTTCCATCCGCTGTTAAATCCACTCTCAGATATATAAAACACTTCACTTCCTCCAGTTTTTCTCCATTCAAACTTACCTCCCAATTCACTTGTCCCTCAACCCTACTGTACGTAATAACCTTCTCTCACACACTTTACCAAACTCAGTCATCAGCTTCAGTAGTTTCTCAACCGAATCAGCCACCTGCACTGTATCATCAGCGAACAACAACTGACTCACTTCCCAAGCTCTCTCATCCACAACTGACTGCATACTTGCCCCTCTTTCCAAAACTCTTGCATTCACCTCCCTAACAACCCCATCCATTTACAAAGTAAACAACCATGGAGACATCACGCACCCCTGCCGCAAACAGACATTCCCTGAGGACCAATGACTTTCCTCTCTTCCTATTCATACACATGCCTTACATCCTCGATAAAAACTTTTCACTGCTCCTAGCAACTTGCCTCCCACACCACATACTCTTAATACCTTCCACAGAGCATCTCTATCAACTCTATCATATGCCTTCTCCAGACCTGTAAATGCTACATACAAATCCATTTGTTTTTCTAAGTATTTCTCACATACATTCTTCAAAGCAAACATCTGATCCACACATCCTCTACCACTTCTGAAACCACACTGCTCTTTCCCAATCTGATGCTCTGTACATGCCTTCACTCTCTCATTCAATACCCTCCCATATAACTTCCCCGGAATACTCAACAAACTTATACCTTTATTCCCTTTGCCTTTGTACAATGGCACTATGCACGCATTTTGCCAATCCTCAGGTACTTCACCGTGAGCCATACATACAGTGAATATCCTCACCAACCAGTCAACAGCACAGTCGCCCCCTTTTTCAATAAATTTCACTGCAATACCATCCAACTCTCATTTCCCCTCTCTTTCACCTCTAGCACCTTTCTCTTGACCTCTTGCCTCGTTCTTTTATACATCTCCCAGTCATTTGCACTATTTCCCTGCAAAAATCATCAAAATGCCTCTCTCTTCTCTTTCATAAATAATCTTACTCATTATGTATAAGCATATATTCCAAAATCCGAGAAATCCAAAATCCAAAACACTTCTGGTCCAAGGCATTTCGGATAAAATGCTAAACCTGTATAATCTCAGGCAGATGGAGTCCAGTCACACCTTTAAATTCATTATATCTATGAGAAATACTTAGAAACGTAAATGGATATGTATGAAGCATTTATGGATCTGGAGAAGGCATATGATAGAGATGATAGAGAATATATGGTGTGGAAAGCAAGTTGTTAGAAGCAGTGAAAAGTTTTTATCGAGGATGTAAGGCATGTGTACGAGTAGGAAGAGAGGAAAGTGATTGGTTCTCAGAGAATGTCAGGTTGCAACGGATGCATGATGTTTCCATGGTTGTTTAATTTGTTTATGGATGGGGTTGTTAGGGAGGTAAATGCAAGAGTTTTGGAGAGAGGAGCAAGTATGCAGTCTGTTATGGATGAGAGAGCTTGGTAAGTAAGTCAGTTGTTGTTCGCTTATGATACAGCGCTGGTGGCTGATTCGGGTGAGAAACTACAGAAACTGTTGACTGAGTTTGGTGAATAAGAGCAAGGTTATTAGGTACAGTAGGGTTGAGGGACAAGTCAACTGGGAGGTAAGTTTGAATGGAAAAACTGGAGGAAGTGAAGCGTTTTAGACATCTTGGAGAGGATTTGGCAGCAGATGGAACCATAGAAGCGAAAGTGAGTCATAGGGTGGGGAGGGGGCGAAAGTTCTGGGAGCGATGAAAAATGTGTAGAAGTCGAGAACGTTATCTTGGAAAGCAAAAATGGTAATGTTTGAAGGAATAGTGGTTCCAACAAAGTTATACGGTTGCGAGGCATGGGCTATAGGTAAAGTTGTGCGGAGGGTGGATGTGATGGAAATGAGATGTTTGAGGACAATATGTGGTGTGAGGTGGTTTGATTGAGTAAGTAATGAAAAGGTAAGAGAGATGTGTGGTAATAAAAAGCGTGGTTGAGAGAGCAGAAGAAGGTGTTTTGAAATAGTTTGGTCACATGGAGAGAATGAGTGAGGAAAGATTGACAAAGAGGATGTATGTGTCAGAGGTGGAGGGAACGAGAAGTGGAAGACCAAATTGGAGGTGGAAAGATGGAGTAAAAAAGATTCTGATTGATTGGGGCCTGAACATGCAGGAGGGTGAAAGGCATGCAAGGAATAGTGTGAATTGGAACGATGTGGTATACCGGGGTAGACGTGCTGTCAATTGATTGAACCAGGGCATCTGAAGCATCTGAGGTAAAACATGGAAAGTTCTGTGGGGTCTGGATGTGGAAAGGGAGATATGCTTTCGGTGCATTATACATGACAGCTAGAGACCGAGTGTGAACAAATTTGGCCTTTGTTGTCTACTCCTAGCACTACCTCGCACACATGCGGGGGGAGGGGGGGTTGTCATTTCATGTGTGGCGGGGTGGCGATGGGAATGAATAAGGGCAGACAACATGAATTATGTACACATGTAAATATGTATATGTCTGTGTGTGTATATAAATGTATACGTTGATATGTATAGGTATGTATAAGTGCGTGTGTGGATGTGTATGTATATGCATGTGTATGTTAGTGGGTTGGGCCATTCTTTTGTCTGTTTCCTTGTGCTACCTCCATTCAAACTTACTTCCCAACTGACTTGTCCCTCAACTCTACTGTACCTAATAACCTTGCTCTTATTCACATTTACTCTCAGCTTTCTTCTTTCACATACTTTACCAAACTCAGTCACCAACTTCTACAGTTTCTCACACGAATCAGCCACCAGCGCTGTATCATCAGTGAACAACAACTGACTTACTTCCCAAGCTCTCTCATCCACAACAGACTGCATACTTACCCCTCTTTCCAAAATTCTTGCATTCACCTCCCTAACAACCCCATCCATAAACAAACTAAACAACCATGGAGACATCATGCACCCCTGCCGCAAACCAACATTCACTGAGAACCAATCACTTTCCTCTCTTCCTCCTCATACACGTCTTACATCCTCGATAAAAACTTTTCCCTGCTTCTAACAACTTGCCCCCAACACCATATATTCTTAATACCTTCCACAGAGCATCTCTATCAACGCAATCATATGACTTCTTCAGATCCATAAATGCTACATACAAATCCATTTGCTTTTCTAAGTACTTCTCACATACATTCTTCAAAGCAAACACCTGATCCACACATCCTCTACCACTTCTGAAACCGCATTGCTCTTCCCCAATCTGATGCTCTGTACATGCCTTCACCCTCTCAATCAATACCCTCCCATATAATTTACCAGGAATACTCAACAAACTTATACCTCTGTAATTTGAGCACCCACTTTCATCCCCTTTGCCTTTGTACAATGGCACTATGCAAGCATTCCTCTAATCCTCAGGCACAGTCATACATACATTAAATAACCTTACCAACCAGTCAACAACACAGTCACCCCCTTTTTTAATAAATTCCACTGCAATACCATCCAAACCCGCTGCCTTGCTGGCTTTCATCTTCTGCAAAGCTTTTACTACCTCTTCTCTGTTTACCAAATCATTCTCCCTAACCCTCTCACTTTGCACACCACCTCAACCAAAACACCCTATATCTGCCACTCTGTCATCAAACACATTCATAAAACCTTCAAAATACTCATTTAATCTCCCTTTCACATCACCACTATTTGTTATCACCTCCCCATTAGCCCCCTTCACTAATGCTCCCATTTGTTCCCTTGTCTTACGCACTTTATTTACCTCCTTCCAAAACATCTTTTTATTCTCCCTAAAATTAAATGATACTCTCTCACCCCAACTCTCATTTGCCTTCTTTTTCACCTCTTGCATCCTTCTCTTGACCTCCTGCCTCCTTCTTTTATACATATCCCAGTCATTTGCATTATTTCCCTGCAAAAATCGTCCAAATGCCTCTCTCTTCTCTTTCACTAATAATCTTACTTCTTCATCCCACCACTCACTACCCTTTCTAATCTGCCCACCTCCCACGCTTCTCATGTCACAAGCATCTTTTGCGCTAGCAATCACTGCTTTCCTAAATACATCCCATTTCTCCCCCACTCCCCAAATGTCCTTTGTTCTCACCTTTTTCCATTCTGTACTTAGTCTCTCCTGGCACTTCCTCACACAAGTCTCCTTCCGAAGCTCACTTACTCTCACCACTCTCTTCACCCAAACATTCTCTCTTCTTTTCTGAAAACTTCTACAAATCTTCACCTTCACCTCCACAAGATAATGATCAGGCATCCTTTCAGTTGCACCTCTCAGCACATTAACATCCAAAAGTCTCTCTTTCGTGCGCCTACCAATTAACATGTAATCCAATAATGCTCTCTGACCATCTGTCCTACTTACATATGTATACTTATGTATATCTCTCTTTTTAAACCAGGTATTCCCAATCACCAGTCCTTTTTCAGCACATAAATCTACAAGCTCTTCACCATTACTATTTACATCACTGAACACCCCATGTACACCAATCATTCCCTCAACTGCCACATTACTCACCTTTGCATTCAAATCACCCATCACTATAACCCGGTCTCGTGCATCAAAACTACTAACACACTCACTCAGCTGCTCCCAAAACATGTGCCTCTCATGATCTCTCTTCTCATGCCCAGGTGCATATGCACCATCTCTCTCCATCCACTTTCAGTTTTACCCATATTAGTCTAGAGTTTACTTTCTTACTCTCTGTCACATACTCTCACCACTCCTGTTTCAGGAGTAGTGCTACTCCTTCTCTTGCTCTTGTCCTCTCACTAACCCCTGACTTTACTCCCAAGACATTCCAAAACCACATTTCCCCTTTACCCTGGAGCTTCCTTTCACTCAGAGCCAAAACATCCAGGTTCCTTTCCTCAAACATACTACCTATCTCTCCTTTTTTTCTCATCTTAGTTACATCCACACATTTAAACACCCCAATCTGAGTCTTCGAGGAGGATGAGCACTCCCCGTGTGTCTCCTTCTTCTGTTTCCCCTTTTAGAAAGTTAAAATACAAGGAGGGAAGGGTTTCTAGCCCTCGCTCCTGTCCCCTTTAATTGCCATCTACGACACGTGAGGAATGCGTGGGAAGTATTCTTTCTCCCCTTTCCCCTATCATCTCAAATGATAGGTAATTTTACAACTACCACAAAATCAAGATGGTGTGTCTACTTCTGTTGATGTCGTTCCTGGTGAAAATTTTCTGGAAACTTTTAAGACCATTATTGAAGAAGGGGTGATTTTCCTAAGTATATTCTTAATTTGGTAAAGAATGCATTCAAAAATATACATTTCCCTTCAAGAGAAGTCGGCACCAGGATTCAACGTCTCTTATTTTCAATTCTTAAAAACAAAATTCAGTGATGAGTTTGCAAATCATAATATTTTATAATTTTCTTGTATGTGTATACTGTAACTTTTCACTAGCATAACATTCATTACTGTATTATCGAATATGGAAACCGTAAATTGCCATTATCAACACCATTCAGTTTAAGAATTTTCAACTTAACCACTTTAAAGCATATAACTATTTCCTAAATTGAGAGATGGAGAGGGATGGATGATTAGTGGTGCCTATGCACCTGGTGATGAGAAGAAACATCATAAGAGGCAAATGCTTTGGGAGCAGCTGAGTGAATGTGTCAGCAGCTTTGATGAGCAAGAACAGGTTTTAGTAATGGGTGATTTACATGCGAAGGTGAGTAAAGTGGCACTTCAGGATATAATTGGTGTACATGGGGTGTTCAGTGTTATAAAAGAAAGTGGTGAAGAGCTTGTGGATTTGTGTGCTGAAAAAAGACTGGTGATTGGGAATACCTGGTTTAAAAATAGACATATATATAAGTATACGTATGTGAGTAGGAGAGATGGTCAGAGGGCATTACTGGATCACGTGTCAACTGACGTGTGTAAAAGAGAGACTTTTGGATGTTAATGTGCTGAGAGGAGCAGCTGGAGGGATGTCTGACTGTTATCTTCTGGAGGCAAAGGTGAAGATTTGTAGAGGTTTACAAAAAAGAAGAGAGAATGTTGGGGAGAAGAGAGTGGTGAAAGTAAGTGAGCTTGGAAGGGAGACTTATATATGGAAGTACCAGAAGAGACTATGTGTACAATGGCAAAAGGTGAGAACAAATGATGTGGGGAGAGTGGGTGAGGAATGGGACGCATTTAGGGAGGCAATAATGGCTTGTGCAAAAGATGCATATGGCATTAGAAAGGTGGGAGGTGGGCAGATTAGAAAGGGTAGTGAGTGGTGGGATGAAGAAATAAAGTTGTTAGTGAATGAGAAAAGAGAAGCATTTGGGCGATACTTACAAGGAAGGAGTGCAAATGACTGGGAGATGTATAAAAAAAAAAGTGGCGGGAGGTCAGGAGAAAGGTGCAAGAGTTGAAAATGAGGGCAAATCAGAGTTGGGGTGAGAAAGTATCATTAAACTCTAGGGAGAATAAAAAGATGTCCTGGAGGGAGTTAAAGAGTGTGCGCTATACAAGAGAACAAATGGGAACATAGGTGATGGGGTAAGTAGGGAAGTAATAACAGGTAGTGTTGAAGTGAGAATGAGATGGAGAGAGTATTTTGAAGGCTTGTTGAATGTGTTTGATTACAGAGTGGCAGATATAGGGTGTTTTGGTCGAGGTGGTGTGCGAAGTGAGAGGGTCAGGGAGAATGGTTTGGTTAAGAGAGAAGAGGTAGTGAAAGTTTTGTGGAAGATGAAATCTGGCAAGGCGGCAGGTTTAGATGGTACTGCAGTAGAATCTATTAAAAAAGGGGCGACAGCGTTGTTGATTTGTTGGTAAGGATATTGAAAGTAAGTATGGACCATGGTGAAGTGCCTGAGGATTAGAGGAATGCATGAACAGTGCCACTGTACAAAGGCAAAGGGTATAAGGTGAGTGTTCAAACTGTAAAGGCATAAATTTGTTGGGTATTCCTGGGAAATTATATGACATGGTAATCATTGAGAGGGTAAAGGTATGTACAGAGCATCAGGTTGGGGAGGAGCAGTGTAGTTTCAGAAGTGGTAGAGGATATGTGGATCAGGTGTTTGCTTTGAAAAATGTATGAGAAATACTTACAAAAACAGATGGATCTGTATGTAGCATTTATGTATCTGAAGAAGGAATATGATAGGGTTGATAGACATGATTTGTGGAGGTTTTAAGAGTATATGGTATGGGTTGGAGGTAAGTTGTTAGAAACAGTGAAAAGTTTTTACCAAGGATGTCAGGCATGTGTACGAGTGGGAAGAGAGGAGAGTGACTGGTTCCCAGTGAATATAGGTCTGTGGCAGGAGTGTGTCATGTCCCCATGGTTGGTTGATATATTTATGGATGGGGTGGTTTTGAAGAGAGGGGTGAGTATGCAGTCTGTCAGGGATCAGAAGGCCTGGGAAGTGAGTCACTTGTTTTCGCTGATGATACAGCTCTCGTGACTGATTCGAGAGAGAAACTGCAGAAGTTGGTGGCTGAGTTTGGAAAAGTGTATGAAAGGAGAAAGTTGAGAGTAAATGTGAATAAGAGCAAGGTTATTAGGCTCAGTAGGGTTGAGGGCCAATTTAATTGGGATGTAAGTTTGAATGGATTGAATTGGAGAAAGTGATGTGTTTTAGATATCTGGGAGTGGAGTAAGCAGCGAATGGAACCATGGAAACAGAAGTGAGTCACAGGGTGGGGGAGGGAGTGATGAAGAATGTGTGGAAAGAGAGAATGCTATCTCGGAGAGCAAAAATAGGTATGTTTGAAACAATAGTGGTTTTGGAAAATTTTGGAAAGAGGGGTGAGTATGCAGTCTGTTGGGATCAGAAGGCCTGGGAAGTGAGTCTGATGATACAGCTCTAGTGACTGATTCGAGTGAGAAACTGCAGAAGTTGGTGGCTGAGTTTGGAAAAGCGTATGAAAGGAGAAAGTTGAGAGTAAATGTGAATAAGAGTAAGGTTATTAGGTTCAGTAGGGTTGAGGGACAAGTTAATTGGAATGTAAGGTTGAATTGATTGAATTGGAGAAAGTGATGCGTTTTAGATATCTGGGAGAGGAGTAAGCAGCAAATGGAACCAAGGAAGCAGAAAAGAGTCACAGGGTGGGGGAGGGGAGGAAGGTTCTGGGAGTGATGAAGAATGTGTAGAAGGAGAGAACGTTATAGCGGAGAGCAAAAATAAGTATGTTTCAAAGAAAAGTGGTTCTAACAATGTTATGTGCTTGCAAGGTATGGGCTATAGATAGGGTTGTAGGGAGGAGGGTGGATGTGTTGGAAATGAAATGTTTGAGAAAAATATGTGGTGTGAGGGGGTTTGATCGAGTAAGTAATGAAACGGAAACAGAGATGGGTGGAAATAAAAAAAAGTGTGGTTGCCAGAGCAGAAGAGGGTGTTTGAAATGGTTTGGACATATGGAGAGAATGAGTGAGGAAAGATTGACAAAGGGGATATATGAGTTAGAGGTGGGAACAAGGATAAGTGGGAGACCAAATTGGAGGTGGAAGGATGGAATGAAAAGATTTTGAGCAATTTGGGCCTAAACATACAGGAGGGTGTGAGGCATGCAAGGAATAGTGAACTGAAAAGATGTAGGATACCAGGGTCAACATGCCATCAATGGACTGAAACAGGGCATATAAAATGTCTGGGGGATCATGGAAAGGTCTGTGGGCCCTGGATTTGGATAGGGAGCTATGGATTTGGTGCATTAAACATGACAGCTAAATATGAGTGTGAATGAATGTGGCCTTTTTATGTTTTCCTGGTGCTTCTTCATTGAAGCAGAGGGTGGCGATGCTGTTTCCTGTGGGACGGGGTAGCACCAGGAATGGATAAAGGCAAGCAAGTATGAATATGTATTTATGTATGTATGTATGTATGTATGTATGTATGTATGTAGTAGCTGCGTATGTGTACGTATACGTATGTATATGTTGATATTTATAAGTATGTATATGTGCGTATGTGGGCATTTATGTAAATATATGTAAATATGAGTGGATGGACCATTCTTCATCTGTTTCCTGGTGCCACCTCGCTGATGCAGAAAACCGATTTTGTATAATAAAATAAAATAATATATTTTCTTTATTATCTAAATAGGATTATACTTAAATGCTGTTTCTCACATCAGCAAGGTGGTGCAAGGAAACAGACAAAGAATGGCCCCGCTACTCAAATACACAATATCATTATTACATTATTATACTTAATCGCTGTCTCCTGTGTTACCAAGGCACTGCAAAGAAACAGGCAAAAGAATGGCCCAACAAACCCACATACACATGTTTATACATAAACGCCCACACATGTACATATACATACCTATACATATCAACGTATATATACATATACATACACAGTCATATACATATACACATCATTCATTATACTTTGTTGCTGTATCCTGCATGAGCGAGGTAGCGCAAACAAACAAATGAAACAATGGACCAACCCACCCACATACACACACACATATATATCTTTTTTTTCAAACTATTTGCCATTTCCCACGTTAGCGAGGTAGCGTTAAGAAGAGAGGGCTGGGCCTTTGAGGGAATATCCTCACCTGGCCCCCCTCTGTTCAATCTTTTAAAAAAAAAAAAAAAAAAAAAAAAAAAAAAAAAAAGGGAGGGGAGGATTTCCAGCCCCCCGCTCCCTCCCCTTTTAGTCGCCTTCTACTACACGCAGGAAATACGTGGGAAGTATTCTTTCTCCCCTATCCCCAGGGATATATATATATATATATATATATATATATATATATATATATATATATATATATATTTTTTTTTTTTTTTTTTTTTTTTTTATACTTTGTCGCTGTCTCCCGCGTTTGCGAGGTAGCGCAAGGAAACAGACGAAAGAAATGGCCCAACCCCCCCCCAATACACATGTACATACACATGTCCACACACGTGTATACATACCTACACAGCTTTCCATGGTCCACCCAAGACGCCTCACATGCCTTGATTCACTCCACTGACAGCACGTCAACCCCTGTATACCACATCGCTCCAATTCACTCTATTCCTTGCCCTCCTTACACCCTCCTGCATGTTCAGGCCCCGATCACACAAAATCTTTTTCACTCCATCTTTCCACCTCCAATTTGGTCTCCCTCTTCTCCTCGTTCCCTTCACCTCCGACACATATATCCTCTTGGTCAATCTTTCCTCACTCATTCTCTCCATGTGCCCAAACCATTTCAAAACACCCTCTTCTGCTCTCTCAACCACGCTCTTTTTATTTCCACACATCTCTCTTACCCTTACGTTACTTACTCGATCAAACCACCTCACACCACACATTGTCCTCAAACATCTCATTTCCAGCACATCCATCCTCCTGCGCACAACTCTATCCATAGCCCACGCCTCGCAACCATACAACATTGTTGGAACCACTATTCCTTCAAACATACCCATTTTTGCTTTCCGAGATAATGTTCTCGACCTCCACACATTTTTCAAGGCTCCCAAAATTTTCGCCCCCTCCCCCACCCTATGATCCACTTCCGCTTCCATGGTTCCATCCGCTGACAGATCCACTCCCAGATATCTAAAACACTTCACTTCCTCCAGTTTTTCTCCATTCAAACTTACCTCCCAATTGACTTGACCCTCAACCCTACTGTACCTAATAACCTTGCTCTTATTCACATTTACTCTTAACTTTCTTCTTTCACACACTTTACCAAACTCAGTCACCAGCTTCTGCAGTTTCTCACATGAATCAGCCACCAGCGCTGTATCATCAGCGAACAACAACTGACTCACTTCCCAGGCTCTCTCATCCCCAACAGACTTCATACTTGCCCCTCTTTCCAGGACTCTTGCATTCACCTCCCTAACAACCCCATCCATAAACAAATTAAACAACCATGGAGACATCACACACCCCTGCCGCAAACCTACATTCACTGAGAACCAATCACTTTCCTCTCTTCCTACACGTACACATGCCTTACATCCTCGATAAAAACTTTTCACTGCTTCTAACAACTTGCCTCCCACACCATATATTCTTAATACCTTCCACAGAGCATCTCTATCAACTCTATCATATGCCTTCTCCAGATCCATAAATGCTACATACAAATCCATTTGCTTTTCTAAGTATTTCTCACATACATTCTTCAAAGCAAACACCTGATCCACACATCCTCTACCACTTCTGAAACCGCACTGCTCTTCCCCAATCTGATGCTCTGTACATGCCTTCACCCTCTCAATCAATACCCTCCCATATAATTTACCAGGAATACTCAACAAACTTATACCTCTGTAATTTGAGCACTCAGTCTTATCCCCTTTGCCTTTGTACAATGGCACTATGCACGCATTCCGCCAATCCTCAGGCACCTCACCATGAGTCATACATACATTAAATAACCTTACCAACCAGTCAACAATACAGTCACCCCCTTTTTTAATAAATTCCACTGCAATACCATCCAAACCTGCTGCCTTGCCGGCTTTCATCTTCCGCAAAGCTTTTACTACCTCTTCTCTGTTTACCAAATCATTTTCCCTAACCCTCTCACTTTGCACACCACCTCGACCAAAACACCCTATATCTGCCACTCTGTCATCAGACACATTCAACAAACCTTCAAAATACTCATTCCATCTCCTTCTCACATCATCACTACTTGTTATCACCTCCCCATTTATGCCCTTCACTGAAGTTCCCATTTGCTCCCTTGTCTTACGCACCCTATTTACCTCCTTCCAGAACATCTTTTTATTCTCCCTAAAATTTACTGATAGTCTCTCACCCCAACTCTCATTTGCCCTTTTTTTCACCTCTTGCACCTTTCTCTTGACCTCCTGTCTCTTTCTTTTATACTTCTCCCACTCAATTGCATATATATTGCATATATATTGCATATATATATATATATATATATTTTTTTTTTTCCAAACTATTCGCCATTTTCCGCGTTAGCG
This sequence comes from Panulirus ornatus, assembly GCF_036320965.1. Lineage (NCBI taxonomy): Eukaryota > Metazoa > Arthropoda > Malacostraca > Decapoda > Palinuridae > Panulirus > Panulirus ornatus. The sequence goes on from NC_092249.1 coordinate 11,221,549, forward strand.
AGGTAGCGTTAAGAACAGAGAACTGGGCCACTGAGGGAATATCCTCACCTGGCCCCCTTCTCTGTTCCTTCTTTTGGAAAATTAAAAAAAAATGAGAGGGGAGGATTTCCAGCCCCCAGCTCCCTCCCCTTTTAGTCGCCTTCTACGACACGCAGGGAATATGTGGGAAGTATTCTTTCTCCCCTATCCCCAGGGATATATATATATATATATATATATATATATATATATATATATATATATATATATATATATATATATACACATATATATACATACACATACACACGCACACACACACACACACACACATACACACATATACATGTGAAAAAAGTAAGAAACAATTTAGAAAACTGAAACTTCCAGCTCGAAATGAAATGAGAAAACGAATGTCACACAATGGCCCAACCTCTGGCTATGGAAAAGGGAAATGCATAATATAATATATGGTGTGCAAAGTGAGAGGGTTAGGGAAAATGATTTGGTAAACAGAGAAGAGGTAGTGAAAGCTTTGCGGAAGATGAAAGCCGCCAAGGCAGCAGGTTTGGATGGTATTGCAGTGGAATTTATTAAAAAAGGGGGTGACTGTATTGTTGACTGGTTGGTAAGGTTATTTAATGTATGTATGACTCATGGTGAGGTGCCTGAGGATTGGCAGAATGCGTGCATAGTGCCATTGTACAAAGGCAAAGGGGATAAGAGTGAGTGCTCAAATTACAGAGGTATAAGTTTGTTGAGTATTCCTGGTAAATTATATGGGAGGGTATTGATTGAGAGGGTGAAGGCATGTACAGAGCATCAGATTGGGGAAGAGCAGTGTGGTTTCAGAAGTGGTAGAGGATGTGTGGATCAGGTGTTTGCTTTGAAGAATGTATGTGAGAAATACTTAGAAAAGCAAATGGATTTGTATGTAGCATTTATGGATCTGGAGAAGGCATATGATAGAGTTGATAGAGATGCTCTGTGGAAGGTATTAAGAATATATGGTGTGGGAGGAAAGTTGTTAGAAGCAGTGAAAAGTTTTTATCGAGGATGTAAGGCATGTGTACGTGTAGGAAGAGAGGAAAGTGATTGGTTCTCAGTGAATGTAGGTTTGCGGCAGGGGTGTGTGATGTCTCCATGGTTGTTTAATTTGTTTATGGATGGGGTTGTTAGGGAGGTAAATGCAAGAGTTTTGGAAAGAGGGGCAAGTATGAAGTCTGTTGGGGATGAGAGAGCTTGGGAAGTGAGTCAGTTGTTGTTCGCTGATGATACAGCGCTGGTGGCTGATTCATGTGAGAAACTGCAGAAGCTGGTGACAGAGTTTGGTAAAGTGTGTGGAAGAAGAAAGTTAAGAGTAAATGTGAATAAGAGCAAGGTTATTAGGTACAGTAGGGTTGAGGGTCAAGTCAATTGGGAGGTGAGTTTGAATGGAGAAAAACTGGAGGAAGTGAAGTGTTTTAGATATCTGGGAGTGGATCTGGCAGCGGATGGAACCATGGAAGCGGAAGTGGATCATAGGGTGGGGGAGGGGGCGAAAATTCTGGGGGCCTTGAAGAATGTGTGGAAGTCGAGAACATTATCTCGGAAAGCAAAAATGGGTATGTTTGAAGGAATAGTGGTTCCAACAATGTTGTATGGTTGCGAGGCGTGGGCTATGGATAGAGTTGTGCGCAGGAGGATGGATGTGCTGGAAATGAGATGTTTGAGGACAATGTGTGGTGTGAGGTGGTTTGATCGAGTGAGTAACGTAAGGGTAAGAGAGATGTGTGGAAATAAAAAGAGCGTGGTTGAGAGAGCAGAAGAGGGTGTTTTGAAGTCGTTTGGGCACATGGAGAGAATGAGTGAGGAAAGATTGACCAAGAGGATATATGTGTCGGAGGTGGAGGGAACGAGGAGAAGAGGGAGACCAAATTGGAGGTGGAAAGATGGAGTGAAAAAGATTTTGTGTGATCGGGGCCTGAACATGCAGGAGGGTGAAAGGAGGGCAAGGAATAGAGTGAATTGGAGCGATTTGGTATACCGGGGTTGACGTGCTGTCAGTGGATTGAATCAAGGCATGTGAAGCGTCTGGGGTAAACCATGGAAAGCTGTGTAGGTATGTATATTTGCGTGTGTGGACGTATGTATATACATGTGTATGGGGGGGGGTTGGGCCATTTCTTTCGTCTGTTTCCTTGCGCTACCTCGCAAACGCGGGAGACAGCGACAAAGTATAATAAAAAATATATATATATATATATATATATATATATATATATATATATATATATATATATATATATATATATATATATATATATATATATATCTTTTCTTTTCTTTTAAACTATTCGCCATTTCCCGCGTTAGCGAGGTAGCATTAAGAACAGAGGACTCGGCCTTTGAGGGAATACCCTCACCTGGCCCAATTCTCTGTTCCTTCTTTTGGAAAAAAAAAAGAAAAAAAAAAATATATATATATATATATATATATATATATATATACATACATGTTCAAACGCACATGTACATAACTACACATTTCAACGTATACATATATATACAAACAGAGACATATTTATATTTATTATACTTTGTCACTGTCTCCCGCGTTACCAAGGCAGCGCAAGGAAATAGACAAAAGAATGGCCCAACCCACCCACATACACATGTATATACATACACGTCCACAAACACACATATACATAAATATACATCTCAACGTATACATATATATACAAACACAGACATATAGATATATACACGTACATATTTCATACTGTCTGCCTTTATTCATTCCCATCGCCACCCTGCCGCAAATGAAATGACAACACCCTCCCACTGCATGTGTGCAAGGTAGCTTTAGGAAAAGACAAAAAAGGCCACATTCATTCACACTCAATCTCTAGTTGTCATGTATAATGCACTGAAATCACAGCTCCATTTCCACACCAAGCCCCACAAAACTTTCTATGGTTTACCCCAGACTCTTCACGTGCCCTGGTTCAATCCATTGCCAGCACGTCAACCCCGGTAAACCACATCGTTCCAATTCACTCTATTCCTTGCAAGCCTTTCACCCTCCTGCATGTTCAGGCTCCAATCAGTCAAAATCTTTTTCACTCCATCCTTCCACCTCCAATTTGGTCTCCAAATTCACCTCGTTCACTCCACCTCTGACACATGTATCCTCTCTGTCAATCTTTCCTCACTCATTCTCTCCAGGTGACCAAACCATTTCAAAACACCCTTTTCTGCTCTCTCAATCACATTCCTTTTATTACCACACATCTCTCTTACCCTATTATTACTTACTCGATCAAACCACCTCACACCACATATTGTCCTCAAAAATCTCATTTCCAGCACATCCACCCTCCTCCGCACAACTCTATCCATAGCCCACGCCTCGCAAGCATATAACATTATTGGAACCACTATTCCTTCAAACACACCCCATTTTTCCTTTCCAAGATAACGTTCTCGATTTCCAAACATTCTTCAACGCTCCCAGAACTTTTGCCCCCTCCCCCACCCAATGATTCACTTCCACTTCCATGGTTCCATCTGTTGCCAAATTCACTCCCAGATATCTAAAACACTTCATTTCCTCAAGTTTTTCTCCATTCAAACTTACCTCTCAATTCACTTGTCCCTCAACCCTACTGTACCTAATAACCTTGCTCTTATTCACATTTACTCTTAACTTTCTTCTTTCACACACTTTATCAAACTCAGTCACCACCTTCTGCAGTTTCTCATCCGAATCAGCCAACAGCGCTATATCATCAGCGAACAACAAGTGACTCACTTCCCAAAGTCTCTCATCCATAACAGACTGCATACTTGCCCCTCTTTCCAAAACTCTTGCATTCACCTTCCAAACAACACCATCCGTAAACAAATTAAACATCCATGGAGACAACGCACACCCCTACCGCAAACCAACATTCATTGAGAACTAATCACTTTCCTCTCTTCCTACATGTACACATGCCTTGCATCCTCGATAAAAATTTTTCACTGTTTGTAACAACTTACCTCCCACACCATATATTCTTAATACCTTCCACAGAGCATCTCTATCAACGCAATCATATGCCTTCCCCAGATCCATAAATGCTACATACAAATCTAAGTATTTCTAAGTATTTCTCACATACATTCTTCAAAGCAAACACCTGATCCACACATCCTCTACCACTTCTGAAACCACACTGCTCTTCCCCAATCTGATGCTCTGTACATGCCTTCACCCTCTCAATCAATACCCTCCCATATAATTTACCAGGAATACTCAACAAACTTGTACCTCTGTAATTTGAGCACTCACTTTTATTCCCTTTGCCTTTGTACAATGGCACTATGCAAGCATTCTGCCAATACTGTCTTTTAATAAAGTCCACTGCAATACCATCTAAACCCGCTGCCTTGCCAGCTTTCATCTTCTGCAAACCTTTTACTACCTCTTCTCTGTTTACCAAATCATTCTCCCTAACCCTCTCACTTTGCACATGACCTCGACAAAACATCCTATATCTGCCACTCCATCATCAAACACATTCAACAAACCTTCAAAAGAATCACTCCATCTCCTTCTCACATCACCACTAATTGTTATTACCTCCCCATTAGCCCCCTTCACTGATGTTTCCCTTATCTTACACACTATATTTACCTCCTTCCAAAACATCTTTTATTCACCATAAAATTTAATGATACTCTCTCACCTCAACTCTCATTTCCTTCTTTTTCACGTCTTGCACCTTTCTCTTGACCTCCTGCCTCTTTCTTTTATACATCTCCCACTCATTTGAATTACTTCTCTGCAAAAATCATCCAAATGCCTCTCTCTTCTCTTTCACTAATAATCTTACTTCTTCATCCCACCACTCCCTACCCTTTCTAATCTGCCAACCTCCCACGCTTCTCATGCCACAAGCATATTTTGCACAAGCCATCACTGCTTCCCTAAATACATCCCATTCCTCCCCAACTCCACTTCCCTCCTTTGTTCTCACCTTTTTCCATTCTGTACTCAGTCTCTCCTGGTACTTCCTCACACAAGTCTCCTTCCCAGGCTCACTCACTCTCAACACTCGCTTCACCCCAATATTCTTTCTTCTTTTCTGAAAACCTCTACAAATCTTCACCTTCGCCTCCAAAAGCTAATGATCGGACATCCCTACAGTTGCACCTCCCAGCATATCAACATCCAAAAGTCTCTCTTCTGTGTGCCTATCAATTAACACGTATTCCATAACGCTCTCTGGCCATCCCTCCTACTTGCATACATATACTTATGTATATCCCTCTTTTCAAACCAGGTATTCCCAATCACCAGTCATTTCTCAACACAAATCTACAATCTCTTCACCATTTCCATTTACAACACTGAACACCCCATGTATACCAATTATTCCCTCAACTGCCACTTTACTCACCTTTGCATTCAAATCACCCATCAATATAACCCCCTCTTGTGCATTAAAACTACTAACACACTCACTTAGCTGCTCCCAAAACTTGCCTCTCATGATGTCTCTTCTCATGCCCAGGTGCATATGCACCATCTCTCTCCATCCACTTTCAGTTTTACCCATATCATTTTAGAGTTTACTTTCTTACACTCTATCACATACTCCCACCACTCCTGTTTCAGGAGTAGTGCTACTCCTTCCTTTGCTCTTGTCCTCTCACTAACCCCTGACTTTACTCCCAAGACATTCCCAAACCACTCTTTCCCTTTACCCTTGAGCTTTGTTTCACTCAGAGCCATAACATCCAGGTTCCTTTCCTCAAACATACTACGTATCTCTCCTTTTTTCTCATCTTGGTTACATCCACACACATTTAGACACGCCAATCTGAGCTTTCGAGGAAGATGAGCACTCCCCGCATGACCATTCTTCTGTTTCCCCATTTAGAAAGTTAAAATACAAGGAGGGAATGGTTTCTAACCCACCCGCTCCCATCCCCTTTCGTCGCCTTCTACGACACAAGAAGAATGCATAGGAAGTATTCTTTCTCCCCTATCCCCAGGGATAGGAAAAGACAACAAAGGCCACATTCGTTCACACTCAGTCTCTAGCTGTCATGTATAATGCATCGAAACCACATCTCCCTTTCAACATCCAGGCCCCACACAACTTTCCATGGTTTACCCCAGACGCTTCACTTGCCCTGGTTCAATCCACTGACAGCACGTCGACCCCGGTATACCACATCATTCCAATTCACTCTATTCCTTGCACTCCTTTCACCCTCCTGCATGTTCAGGCCCCGATCACTCAAAATCTTTTTCACTCCATCTTTCCACCTCTAATTTGGTCTCCCACTTCTCGTTCCCTCCACCTCAGACACATATATCCTCTTGGTCAATCTTTCCTCACTCATTCTCTCCATGTGAAAACCATTTAAAAACTCCCTCTTCTACTCTCTCAATCACACTCTTTTTATTACCACACATCTCTCTTACCCTTTCATTACTTACTAGATCAAACCACCTCACACCACATATTGTCCTCAAACATCTCACTTCCAGCACATCCACTGTCCACCACACAACTCTATCTATAGCCCATGCTTCGCAACCATATAACATTGTTGGAACCACTATTCCTTCAAACATACCTATTTTTGGTTTCCAAGAACACGCTCTTGAGTTCCACATATTTTTCAACGCTCCTAGAACTTTCACCCCCTCCCCCACCCTATGATTCACTTGTGCTTCCATGGTTCCATCCACTGCCAAATCCACTCACAGATATCTACAACACTTCATTTCCTCCAGTTTTTATCCATTCAAACTTACCTCCCCATTCACTTGTCCCTCAACCCTACTGTACCTAATTACCTTGCTCTTATTCACATTTACTCTCAGCTTTCTTCTTTCACACACTTTACCTAACTCAGTCACCAGCTTCTGCACTTTCTCACCTGAATCAGCCACCAGCACTGTATCATCAGCAAAGAACAACTGATTCACTTCCCAAGCTCTCTCATCCACAACAGACTACATGCTTGCCCCTCTTTCTATAACCCTTCCATTCACCTCCCTAGCAACCCCATCCATAAACAAATTAAACAACCATGGAGACACCACGTACCCCTGCAGCAAACCAACATTCACAAAGAACCAGTCACTTTCCTCTCTTCCTACACGTACATATGCCTTACATTCTTGATAAAAACTTTTCACTGCTTCCAACAACTTTCCTCCCACACCATATATTCTTAATACCTTCCACAGAGCATCTCTATCAACTCTGTCATATGCCTTCTCCAGATCCATGAATGCTACATACAAATTTATTTGCTTTTCTAGGTATTTCTTACCTACATTCTTCAAAGCAAACACCTGATCCACACATCCTCTACCACTTCTGAAACCACACTGCTCTTCCCCAGTCTGATACTCTGTACATGCCTTCACCCTCTCAGTCAATAACCTCCCATATAATTTCCCAGGAATACTCAAACAAACTTATACCTCTGCAATTTGAGCACTCTGCTTTGCCTTTGTACAATGGCACTATGCAAGCATTCCACCAATCCTAAGGCATCTCACCATGAGTCATACATACATTAAATAATCTTACCAACCAGTCAACAATACAGTCACCCCCCTTTTTAATATATATAATACAGCGCTGGTGGCTGATTCATGTGAGAAACTGCAGAAGCTGGTGACAGAGTTTGGTAAAGTGTGTGGAAGAAGAAAGTTAAGAGTAAATGTGAATAAGAGCAAGGTCATTAGGTACAGTAGGGTTGAGGGTCAAGTAAATTGGGAGGTGAGTTTGAATGGAGAAAAACTGGAGGAAGGGAAGTGTTTTAGATATCTGGGAGTGGATCTGGCAGCGGTTGGAACCATGGAAGCAGAATTGGACCATAGGGTGGGGGAGGGGGCGAAAATTCTGGGAGCCTTGAAGAATGTGTGGAAGTCGAGAACATTATCTCGGAAAGCAAAAATGGGTATGTTTGAAGGAATAGTGGTTCCAACAATGTTGTATGGTTGCGAGGCGTGGGCTATGGATAGAGTTGTGCGCAGGCGGATGGATGTGCTGGAAATGAGATGTCTGAGGACAATGTGTGGTGTGAGGTGGTTTGATCGAGTAAGTAACGTAAGGGTGAGAGAGATGTGTGGAAATAAAAAGAGCGTGGTTGAGAGAGCAGAAGAGGGTGTTTTGAAATGGTTTGGGCACATGGAGAGAATGAGTGAGGAAAGGTTGACCAAGAAGATATATGTGTCGGAGGTGGAGGGAACGAGGAGAAGAGGGAGACCAAATTGGAGGTGGAAAGATGGAGTGAAAAAGATTTTGTGTGATCGGGGCCTGAACTTGCAGGAGGGTGAAAGGAGGGCAAGGAATAGAGTGAATTGGAGCAATGTGGTATACCGGGGTTGACGTGCTGTCAGTGGATTGAATCAAGACATGTGAAGCGTCTGGGGTAAACCATGGAAAGCTGTGTAGGTATGTATATGTGCGTGTGTGGACGTATGTATATACATGTGTATGGGGGGGGGTTGGGCCATTTCTTTCGTCTGTTTCTTTGCGCTACCTCGCAAACGCGGGAGACAGCGACAAAGTATAAAAAAAAAAAAAAAAAAATATATATATGCAATTGAGTGGGAGATGTATAAAAGAAAGAGACAGGAGGTCAAGAGAAAGGTGCAAGAGGTGAAAAAGAGGGCAAATGAGAGTTGGGGTGAGAGAGTATCACTAAATTTTAGGGAGAATAAAAAGATGTTCTGGAAGGAGGTAAATAAAGTGCGTAAGACAAGGGAGCAAATGGGAACTTCAGTGAAGGGCGCAAATGGGGAGGCGATAACAAGTAGTGGTGATGTGAGAAGGAGATGGAGTGAGTATTTTGAAGGTTTGTTCAATGTGTTTGATGATAGAGTGGCAGATATAGGGTGTTTTGGTCGAGGTGGTGTGCAAAGTGAGAGGGTTAGGGAAAATGGTTTGGTAAACAGATAAGAGGTAGTAAAAGCTTTGCGGAAGATGAAAGCCGCCAAGGCAGCAGGTTTGGATGGTATTGCAGTGGAATTTATTAAAAAAAGGGGGTGACTGTATTATTGACTGGTTGGTAAGGTTATTTAATGTATGTATGACTCATGGTGAGGTGCCTGAGGATTGACGGAATGCATGCATAGTGCCATTGCACAAAGGCAAAGGGGATAAGAGTGAGTGCTCAAATTACAGAGGTATAAGTTTGTTGAGTATTCCTGGTAAATTATATGGAAGGGTATTGATTGAGAGGGTGAAGGCATGTAAAGAGCATCAGATTGGGGAAGAGCAGTGTGGTTTCAGAAGTGGTAGAGGATGTGTGGATCAGGTGTTTGCTTTGAAGAATGTATGTGAGAAATACTTAGAAAAGCAAATGGATTTGTATGTAGCATTTATGGATCTGGAGAAGGCATATGATAGAGTTGATAGAGATGCTCTGTGGAAGATATTAAGAATATATGGTGTGGAAGGCAAGTTGTTAGAAGCAGTGAAAAGTTTTTATCGAGGATGTAAGGCATGTGAATGTGTAGGAAGAGAGGAAAGTGATTGGTTCTCAGTGAATGTAGGTTTGCGGCAGGGGTGTGTGATGTCTCCATGGTTGTTTAATTTGTTTATGGATGGGGTTCTTAGGGAGGTGAATGAAAGAGTTTTGGAAAGAGGGGCAAGTATGAAGTCTGTTGGGGATGAGAGAGCTTGGGAAGTGAGTCAGTTGTTGTTCGCTGATGATACAGCGCTGGTGGCTGATTCATGTGAGAAACTGCAGAAGCTGGTGACTGAGTTTGGTAAAGTGTGTGAAAGAAGAAAGTTAAGAGTAAATGTGAATAAGAGCAGGGTAATTAGGTACAGTAGGGTTGAGGGTCAAGTCAATTGGGAGGTAAGTTTGAATGGAGAAAAACTGGAGGAAGTAAAGTGTTTTAGATATCTGGGAGTGGATCTGGCAGCGGATGGAACCATGCAAGCGGAAGTGGATCATAGGGTGGTGGAGGGGGCGAAAATCCTGGGAGCCTTGAAGAATGTGTGGAAGTCGAGAACATTATCTCGGAAAGCAAAAATGGGTATGTTTGAAGGAATAGTGGTTCCAACAATGTTGTATGGTTGCGAGGCGTGGGCTATGGATAGAGTTGTGCGCAGGAGGATGGATGTGCTGGAAATGAGATGTTTGAGGACAATGTGTGGTGTGACGTGGTTTGATCGAGTAAGTAACGTAAGGGTAAGAGAGATGTGTGGAAATAAAAAGAGCGTGGTTGAGAGAGCAGAAGAGGGTGTTTTGAAATGGTTTGGGCACATGGAGAGAATGAGTGAGGAAAGATTGACCAAGAGGATATATGTGTCGGAGGTGGAGGGAACGAGGAGAAGTGGGAGACCAAACTGGAGGTGGAAAGATGGAGTGAAAACGATTTTGTGTGATCGGAGCCTGAACATGCAGGAGGGTGAAAGGAGGGCAAGGAATAGAGTGAATTGGATCGATGTGGTATACCGAGGTTGACGTGCTGTCAGTGGATTGAATCAGGGCATGTGAAGCGTCTGGGGTAAACCATGGAAAGCTGTGTAGGTATGTATATTTGCGTGTGTGGACGTATGTATACACATGTGTATGGGGGTGGGTTGGGCCATTTCTTTCGTCTGTTTCCTTGCGCTACCTCGCAAACATGGGAGACAGCGACAAAGCAAAAAAAAAAATATATATATATATATATATATATATATATATATATATATATATATATATATATATATATATTCACTGAGAACCAATCACTTTCCTCTCTTCCTACACGTACACATGCCTTACATCCTCGATAAAAACTTTTCACTGCTTCTAACAACTTTCCTCCCACACCATATATTCTTAATACCTTCCACAGAGCATCTCTATCAACTCTATCATATGCCTTCTCCAGATCCATAAATGCTACATACAGATCCATTTGCTTTTCTAAGTATTTCTCACATACATTCTTCAAAGCAAACACCTGATCCACACATCCTCTACCACTTCTGAAACCACACTGCTCTTCCCCAATCTGATGCTCTGTACATGCCTTCACCCTCTCAATCAATACCCTCCCATATAATTTACCAGGAATACTCAACAAACTTATACCTCTGTAATTTGAGCACTCACTCTTATCCTCTTTGCCTTTGTACAATGGCACTATGCACGCATTCCGCCAATCCTCAGGCACCTCACCATGAGTCATACATACATTAAATAACCTTACCAACCAGTCAACAATACAGTCACCCCCTTTTTTAATAAATTCCACTGCAATACCATCCAAACCTGCTGCCTTGCCGGCTTTCATGTAGGTTTGCGGCAGGGGTGTGTGATGTCTCCATGCTTGTTTAATTTGTTTATGGATGAGGTTGTTAGGGAGGTAAATGCAAGAGTTTTGGAAAGAGGGGCAAGTATGAAGTCTGTTGGAGATGAGAGAGCTTGGGAAGTGAGTCAGTTGTTGTTCGCTGATGATACAGCGCTGGTGGCTGATTCATGTGAGAAACTGCAGAAGCTGGTGACTGAGTTTGGTAAAGTGTGTGGAAGAAGAAAGTTAAGAGTAAATGTGAATAAGAGCAAGGTTATTAGGTACAGTAGGGTTGAGGGTCAAGTCAATTGGGAGGTGAGTTTGAATGGAGAAAAACTGGAGGAAGTGAAGTGTTTTAGATATCTGGGAGTGGATCTGGCAGCGGATGGAACCATGGAAGCGGAAGTGGATCATAGGGTGGGGGAGGGGGCGAAAATTCTGGGAGCCTTGAAGAATGTGTGGAAGTCGAGAACATTATCTCGGAAAGCAAAAATGGGTATGTTTGAAGGAATAGTGGTTCCAACAATGTTGTATGGTTGCGAGGCGTGGGCTATGGATAGAGTTGTGCGCAGGAGGATGGATGTGCTGGAAATGAGATGTTTGAGGACAATGTGTGGTGTGAGGTGGTTTGATCGAGTGAGTAACGTAAGGGTAAGAGAGATGTGTGGAAATAAAAAGAGCGTGGTTGAGAGAGCAGAAGAGGGTGTTTTGAAGTGGTTTGGGCACATGGAGAGAATGAGTGAGGAAAGATTGACCAAGAGGATATATGTGTCGGAGGTGGAGGGAACGAGGAGAAGAGGGAGACCAAATTGGAGGTGGAAAGATGGAGTGAAAAAGATTTTGTGTGATCGGGGCCTGAACATGCAGGAGGGTGAAAGGAGGGCAAGGAATAGAGTGAATTGGAGCGATGTGGTATACCGGGGTTGACGTGCTGTCAGTGGATTGAATCAAGGCATGTGAAGCGTCTGGGGTAAAACATGGAAAGCTGTGTAGGTATGTATATTTGCGTGTGTGGACGTATGTATATACATGTGTATGGGGGGGTTGGGCCATTTCTTTCGTCTGTTTCCTTGCGCTACCTCGCAAACGCAGGAGACAGCGACAAAGTATAATAAATAAATAAAAAAATATATATATATACCAGAGAAGCCCACCTTAACTTTTCTCACATTTGAAGTGCTGCTTGAAGCAGCAAGAACCTCGTTGTAGAGGTCTAAGGGTTTCATGATAATAATGATATTAATGATAAAGATAATGATAATAATACTGAGTATATAATTATATATTGAAGCTTGTTGATACAGTGGTTAAATTGATGAGAACTACTATTGATGTTTGTGTAAATAAATTATACATTTCCCTTTTCCATAGCCAGAGGTTGAACCATTATGTGACATTCATTTTCTCATTTCATTTCAAGCTAGAAGTTTCAGTTTTCTAAATTATTTCTTACATTTTTAATATGTATATATACGTATGTGTGTATGTGTGTGTGTATATGTGCATGTGTATGTGCATGTATATATATGTGTATATATATATATATATATATATATATTATCCCTGGGGATAGGGGTGTAAGAATACTTCCCACGCATTCCTCGCGTGTCGTAGAAGGCGACTAGAGGGGACAGGAGCGGGGGGCCGGAAATCCTCCCCTCTTTGTATTTCTTAACTTTCTAAAATGGGAAACAGAAGAAGGATTCACGCGGGGAGTGCTCATCCTCCTCGAAGGCTCAGACTGAGGTGTCTAAATGTGTGTGGATGTAAACAAGAAGTGAAAAAAGGAGAGATAGGTAGTATGTTTGAGGAAAGGAACCTGGATGTTTTGGCTCTGAGTGAAACGAAGCCAGAGGGTAAAGGGGAAGAGTGGTTTGGGAATGTCTTGGGAGTAAAGTCAGGGGTTAGTGAGAGGACAAGAGCAAGGGAAGGAGTAGCAGTACTCCTGAAACAGGAGTTGTGGGAGTATGTGATAGAATGTAAGAAAGTAAATTCTCGATTAATATGGGTAAAACTGAAAGTTGATGGAGAGAGATGGGTGATTATTGGTGCATATGCACCTGAGCATGAGAAGAAAGATCATGAGGCAAGTGTTTTGGGAGCAGCTGAATGAGTGTGTTAGTGGTTTTGATGCACGAGACCAGGTTATAGTGATGGGTGACTTGAATGCAAAGGTGAGTAATGTGGCAGTTGAGGGAATAATTGGTATACATGGGGTGTTCAGTGTTGTAAATGGAAATGGTGAAGAGCTTGCAGATTTATGTGCTGAAAAAGGACTGATGATTGGGAATACCTGGTTTAACAAGCGAGATATACATAAGTATACGTATGTAAGTAGGAGAGATGGCCAGAGAGCGTTATTGGATTACGTGTTAATTAACAGGCGTGCCAAAGAGAGACTTTTGGATGTTAATGTGCTGAGATGTGCAACTGGAAGGATGTCTGATCATTATCTTGTGGAGGCTGAGGTGAAGATTTGTAAGGGTTTTCAGAAAAGAAGAGTGAATGTTGGGGTGAAGAGGGTGGTGAGATTAAGTGAGCTTGGGAAGGAGACTTGTGTGAAGAGGTACCACAATACTGAGTACAGAATGGAAAAAGGGGAGAACAATGGAAGTAAGGGGAGTGGGGGAGGAATGGGATGTATTTAGGGAATCAGTGATGGATTGCGCAAAAGATGCTTGTGGCATGAGAAGAGTGGGAGGTGGGTTGATTAGAAAGGGTAGTGAGTGGTGGGATGAAGAAGTGAGATTATTAGTGAAAGAGAAGAGAGAGGCATTTGGATGATTTTTGCAGGGAAAAAATGCAATTGAGTGGGAGATGTATAAAAGAAAGAGACAGAAGGTCAAGAGAAAGGTGCAAGAGGTGAAAAAGAGGGCAAATGAGAGTTGGGGTGAGAGAGTATCATTAAATCTTAGGGAGAATAAAAAGATGTTCTGGAAGGAGGTAAATAAAGTGTGTAAGACAAGGGAACAAATGGGAACTTCAGTGAAGGGTGCAAATGGGGAGGTGATAACAAGTAGTGGTGATGTGAGGAAATGGAGTGAGTATTTTGAAGGTTTGTTGAATGTGTTTGATGACAGAGTGGCAGATATAGGGTGTTTTGGTTGAGGTGGTGTGCAAAGTGAGAGGGTTAGGGAAAATGATTTGGTAAACAGAGAAGAAGTAGTAAAAGCTTTGTGGAAGATGAAAGCCGGCAAGGCAGCAGGTTTGGATGGTATTGCAGTGGAATTTATTAAAAAAGGGGGTGATTGTATTATTGACTGGTTGGTAAGGTTATCTAATGTATGTATGACTCATGGTGAGGTGCCTGAGGATTGGCGGAATGCGTGCATAGTGCCATTGTACAAAGGCAAAGGGGATAAGAGTGAGTGCTCAAATTATAAAGGTATAAGTTAATTGAGTATTCCTGGTAAATTATATGGGAGGGTATTGATTGAGAGGGTGAAGGCATGTACAGAGCATCAGATTGGGGAAGAGCAGTGTGGTTTCAGAAGTGGTAGAGGATGTGTGGATCAGGTGTTTGCTTTGAAGAATGCATGTGAGAAACACTTAGAAAAGCAAATGGATTTGTATGTAGCATTTATGGATCTCGAGAAAGCATATGATAGAGTTGATAGAGATGCTCTGAGGAAGGTATTAAGAATATATGGTGTGGGAAACAAGTTATTAGAAGCAGTGAAAAGTTTTTATCGAGGATGAAAGGCATGCATACGTGTAGGAAGAGAGGAAAGTGATTGGTTCTCAGTGAATGTAGGTCTGCGGCAGGGGTGTGTGATGTCTCCATGGTTGTTTAATTTGTTTATGGATGGGGTTGTTAGGGAGGTGAATGCAAGAGTTTTGGAAAGAGGGGCAAGAATGAAGTATGTTGGGGATGAGAGAGCTTGGGAAGTGAGTCAGTTGTTGTTAGCTGATGATACAGCGCTGGTGGCTGATTCATGTGAGAAACTGCAGAAGCTGGTGAATGAGTTTAGTAAAATGTGTGAAAGAAGAAAGTTAAGAGTAAATGGGAATAAGAGCAAGGTAATTAGGTACAGTAGGGTTGAGGGTCAAGTCAATTGGGAGGTAAGTTTGAATGGAGAAAAACTGGAGGAAATAAAGTGTTTTAGATATCTGGGAGTGGATCTGGCAGTGGATGGAACCATGGAAGTGGAAGTGGATCATAGGGTGGGGGAGGGGGCGAAAATCCTGGAAGCCTTGAAGAATGTGTGGAAGTCAAGAACATTATCTCGGAAAGCAAAAATGGGTATGTTTGAAGGAATAGTGGTTCCAACAATGTTGTATGGTTGCGAGGCATGGGCTATGGATAGAGTTGTGCGCAGGAGGATGGATGTGCTGGAAATGAGATGTTTGAGGACAATGTGTTGTGTGAGGTGGTTTGATCGAGTAAGTAACGTAAGGGTAAGAGAGATGTGTGGAAATAAAAAGAGCGTGGTTGAGAGAGCAGAAGAGGGTGTTTTGAAGTGGTTTGGGCACATGGAGAGAATGAGTGAGGAAAGATTGACCAAGAGGATATATGTGTCCGAGGTGGAGGGAACAAGGAGAAGTGGGAGACTAAATTGGAGGTGGAAAGATGGAGTGAAAAAGATTTTGTGTGATCGGGGACTGAACATGCAGGAGGGTGAAAGGAGGGTAAGGAATAGAGTGAATTAGATCGATGTGGTATACTGGGGTTGACGTGCTGTCAGTGGATTGAATCTGGGCAAGTGAAGCGTCTGGGGTAAACCATGGAAAGCTGTGTAGGTATGTATATTTGCGTGTGTGGACGTATGTATATACATGTGTATGGGGGTGGGTTGGGCCATTTCTTTCGTCTGTTTCCTTGCGCTACCTCACAAACAAGGGAGACAGCGACAAAGCAAAAGTGGTTTGGGCACATGGAGAGAATGAGTGAGGAAAGATTGACCAAGAGGATATATGTGTCGGAGGTGGAGGGAACGAGGAGAAGAGGGAGACCAAATTGGAGGTGGAAAGATGGAGTGAAAAAGATTTTGTGTGATCGGGGCCTGAACATGCAGGAGGGTGAAAGGAGGGCAAGGAATAGAGTGAATTGGAGCAATGTGGTATACCGGGGTTGACATGCTGTCAGTGGATTGAATCAAGGCATGTGAAGCGTCTGGGGTAAACCATGGAAAGCTGTGTAGGTATGTATATTTGCGTGTGTGGACGTATGTATATACATGTGTATGGGGGGGGTTGGGCCATTTCGTTCGTCTGTTTCCTTGCGCTACCTCGCAAACGCGGGAGACAGCGACAAAGTATAATAAAAAACAAATGATATAATATATATATATATATATATATATATATATTTTTTTTTTTATACTTTGTCGCTGTCTCCCGTGTTTGCGAGGTAGCGCAAGGAAACAGACGAAAGAAATGGCCCAACCCCCCCCCATACACATGTATATACATACGTCCACACATGCAAATATACATACCTACACAGCTTTCCATGGTTTACCCCAGACGCTTCACATGCCTTGATTCAATCCACTGACAGCACGTCAACCCCGGTATACCACATCGCTCCAATTCACTCTATTCCTTGCCCTCCTTTCACCCTCCTGCATGTTCAGGCCCCGATCACACAAAATCTTTTTCACTCCATCTTTCCACCTCCAATTTGGTCTCCCTCTTCTCCTTGCTCCCTCCACCTCCGACACATATATCCTCTTGGTCAATCTTTCCTCACTCATCCTCTCCATGTGCCCAAACCACTTCAAAACACCCTCTTCTGCTCTCTCAACCACGCTCTTTTTATTTCCACACATCTCTCTTACCCTTACGTTACTCACTCGATCAAACCACCTCACACCACACATTGTCCTCAAACATCTCATTTCCAGCACATCCATCCTCCTGCGCACAACTCTATCCATAGCCCACGCCTCGCAACAATACAACATTGCTGGAACCACTATTCCTTCAAACATACCCATTTTTGCTTTCCGAGATAATGTTATCGACTTCCACACATTCTTCAAGGCCCCCAGAATTTTCGCCCCCTCCCCCACCCTACGATCCACTTCCGCTTCCATGGTTCCATCCGCTGCCAGATCCACTCCCAGATATCTAAAACACTTCACTTCCTCCAGTTTTTCTCCATTCAAACTCACCTCCCAATTGACTTGACCCTCAACCCTACTGTACCTAATAACCTTGCTCTTATTCACATTTACTCTTAACTTTCTTCTTCCACACACTTTACCATATATATATATATATATATATATATATATATATATATATATATATATGTACTTGCCCCTCTTTCCAAAACTCTTGCATTCACCTCCCTAACAACCCCATCCATAAACAAATTAAACAACCATGGAGACATCACACATCCCTGCCGCAAACCTACATTCACTGAGAACCAATCACTTTCCTCTCTTCCTACACATACACATGCCTTACATCCTCGATAAAAACTTTTCACTGCTTCTAACAACTTGCCTCCCACACCATATATTCTTAATACCTTCCAAAGAGCATCTCTATCAACTCTATCATATGCCTTCTTCAGATCCATAAATGCTCCATACAAATCCATTTCCTTTTCTAAGTATTTCTCACATACATTCTTCAAAGCAAACACATGATCCACACATCCTCTACCACTTCTGTTGGGGATGAGAGAGCTTGGGAAGTGAGTCAGTTGTTGTTCGCTGATGATACAGGGCTGGTGGCTGATTCATGTGTGAAACTGCAGAAGCTGGTGACTGAGTTTGGTAAAGTGTGTGAAAGAAGAAAGTTAAGAGTAAATGTGAATAAGAGCAAGGGATTTAAGTACAGTAGGGTTGAGGGTCAAGTCAATTGGGAGGTGAGTTTGAATGGAGAAAAACTGGAGGAAGTAAAGTGTTTTAGATATCTGGGAGTGGATCTGGCAGTGGATGGAACCATGGAAGCGGAAGTGGATCATAGGGTGGGGGAGGGGGCGAAAATCCTGGGAGCCTTGAAGAATGTGTGGAAGTCGAGAACATTATCTCGGGAAGCAAAAATGGGTAAGTTTGAAGGAATAGTGGCTCCAACAATGTTGTATGGTTGCGAGGTGTGGGCTATGGATAGAGTTGTGCGCAGGAGGATGGATGTGCTGGAAATAAGATGTTTGAGGACAATGTGTGGAGTGAGGTGGTTTGATCGAGTAAGTAACGTAAGGGTAAGAGAGATGTGTGAAAATAAAAAGAGCATGGTTGAGAGAGCAGAAGAGGGTGTTTTGAAATGGTTTGGGCACATGGAGAGAATGAGTGAGGAAAGATTGACCAAGAGGATATATGTGTCAGAGGTGGAGGGAACGAGGAGAAGTGGGAGAACAAATTGGAGGTGGAAAGATGGAGTAAAAAAGATTTTGTGTGATCGGGGCCTGAACATGCAGGAGGGTGAAAGGAGGGCAAGGAATAGAGTGAATTGGATCGATGTGGTATAACGGGATTGACGTGCTATCAGTGGATTGAATTAGGGCATGTGAAGCGTCTGGGGTGAACCATGGAAAGCTGTGTAGGTATGTATATTTGCGTGTGTGGACGTATGTATATACATGTGTATGGGGGTGGGTTGGGCCATTTCTTTCGTCTGTTTCGTTGCGCTACCTCGCAAACGCGGGAGACAGCGACAAAGCAAAGAAAAAAAATATATATATATATATATATATATATATATATATATATATATATATATATATATATACATATATATATATATAAATATATATATATACATATATATATATATTGTCCCTGGGGATAGGGGTGAAAGAATACTTCCCACGCATTCCTCGCGTGTTGCAGAAGGCGACTAGAGGGGACGGGAGCGGGGGGCCAGAAATCCTCCCCTCCTGGTATTTTTAACTTTCTAAAATGGGAAACAGAAGAAGGAGTCATGCAGGGAGTGCTCATCCTTCTCGAAGGCTCAGACTGGGGTGTCTAAATGTATGTGGATGTAACCAAGATGTGAAAAAAGGAGAGATAGGTAGTATGTTTGAGGAAAGGAACCTGGATGTTTTGGCTCTGAGTGAAACGAAGCTCAAGGGTAAAGGGGAAGAGTGGTTTGGGAATGTCTTGGGAGTAAAGTCAGGGGTTAGTGAGAGGACAAGAGCAAGGGAAGGAGTAGCAGTACTCCTGAAACAGGAGTTGTGGGAGTATGTGATAGAATGTAAGAAAGTAAATTCTCAATTAATATGGGTAAAACTGAAAGTTGATGGAGAGAGATGGGTGATTATTGGTGCATATGTACCTGGGCATGAGAAGAAAAATCATGAGAGGTAAGTGTTTTGGGAGCAGCTGAATGAGTGTGTTAGTGGTTTTGATGCACGAGACCGGGTTATAGTGATGGGTGAATTGAATGCAAAGGTGAGTAATGTGCCAGTTGAGGGAATAATTGGTATACATGGGGTGTTCAGTGATGTAAATGGAAATGGTGAAGAGCTTATAGATTTATGTGCTGAAAAAGGACTGGTGATTGGAAATACCTGGTTTAAAAAGCAAGATATACATAAGTATACGTATGTAACTAGGAGAGATGGCCAGAGAGCGTTATTGGATTCAGTGTTAATTGACAGGCGCGCGAAAGAGAGACTTTTGGATGTTAATGTGCTGAGAGGTGCCACTGGAGGGATGTCTGATCATTATCCTGTGGAGGCTAAGGTGCAGATTTGTATGGATTTTCAGAAGAGTGAATGTTGGGGTGAAGAGGGTGGTGAGAGTAAGTGAGCTTGGGAAGGAGACTTGTGTGAGGAAGTACCAGGAGAGACTGAGTTCAGAATGGAAAAAGGTGAGAACAATGGAAGTAAGGGGAGTGGGGGAGGAATGGGATGTATTTAGGGAATCAGTGATGGATTGCGCAAAAAAAGATGCTTGTGGCATGAGAAGAGTGGGAGGTGGGTTGATTAGAAAGGGTAGTGAGTGGTGGGATGAAGAAGTAAGATTATTAGTGAAAGAGAAGAGAGAGGCATTTGGACAATTTTTGCAGGGAAAAAATGCAATTGAGTGGGAGATGTACAAAAGAAAGAGACAGGAGGTCAAGAGAAAGGTGCAAGAGGTGAAAAAGAGGGCATATGAGAGTTGGGGTGAGAGAGTATCATTAAATTTTAGGGAGAATAAAAAGATGTTCAGGAAGGAGGTAAATAAAGTGCGTAAGACAAGGGAGCAAGTGGGAACTTCAGTGAAGTGCGCAAATGGAGAGGTGATAACAAGTAGTGGTGATGTGAGAAGGAGATGGAGTGAGTATTTTGAAGGTTTGTTCAATGTGTTTGATGATAGAGATGCAGATATAGGGTGTTTTGGTCGAGGTGGTGTGCAAAGTGAGAGGGTTAGGGAAAATGATTTGGTAAACAGAGAAGAGGTAGTAAAAGCTTTGCGGAAGATGAAAGCCGCCAAGGCAGCAGGTTTGGATGGTATTGCAGTGGAATTTATTAAAAAAGGGGGTGACTGTATTGTTGACTGGTTGGTAAGGTTATTTAATGTATGTATGACTCATGGTGAGGTGCCTGAGGATTGGCGGAATGCATGCATAGTGCCATTGTACAAAGGCAAAGGGGATAAGAGTGAGTGCTCAAATTACAGAGGTATAAGTTTGTTGAGTATTCCTGGTATATTATATAGGAGGGTATTGATTGAGAGGGTGAAGGCATGTACAGAGCATCAGATTGGGGAAGAGCAGTGTGGTTTCAGGAGTGGTAGAGAATGTGTGCATCAGGTGTTTGCTTTGAAAAATGTATGTGAGAAATACTTAGAAAAGCAAATGGATTTGTATGTAGCATTTATGGAGCTGGAGAAGGCATATGATAGAGTTGATAGAGATGCTCTGTGGAAGGTATTAAGAATATATGGTGTGGGAGGAAAGTTGTTAGAAGCAGTGAAAAGTTTTTATCGAGGATGATGTAAGGCATGTGTACGTGTAGGAAGAGAGTAGAGTGATTGGTTCTCAGTGAATGTAGGTTTGCGGCAGGGGTGTGTGATGTCTCCATGGTTGTTTAATTTGTTTATGGATGGGGTTGTTAGGGAGGTGAATGCAAGAGTTTTGGAAAGAGGGGCAAGTATGCAGTCTGTTGGGGATGAGAGAGCTTGGGAAGTGAGTCAGTTGTTGTTCGCTGATGATACAGTGCTGGTGGCTGATTCATGTGAGAAACTGCAGAAGCTGGTGACTGAGTTTGGTAAAGTGTGTGAAAGAAGAAAGTTAAGAGTAAATGTGAATAAGAGCAAGGTTATTAGGTACAGTAGGGTTGAGGGTCAAGTCAATTGGGAGGTAAGTTTGAATGGAGAAAAACTGGAGGAAGTAAAGTGTTTTAGATATCTGGGATTGGATCTGGCAGCGGATGGAACCATGGAAGCGGAAGTGGATCATAGGGTGGGGGAGGGGGCGAAAATCCTGGGAGCCTTGAAGAATGTGTGGAAGTCGAGAACATTATCTCGGAAAGCAAAAATGGGTATGTTTGAAGGAATAGTGGTTCCAACAATGTTGTATGGTTGCGAGGCATGGGCTATGGATAGAGTTGTGCGCAGGAGGATGGATGTGCTGGAAATGAGATGTTTGAGGACAATGTGTTGTGTGAGGTGGTTTGATCGAGTAAGTAACGTAAGGGTAAGAGAGATGTGTGGAAATAAAAAGAGCGTGGTTGAGAGAGCAGAAGAGGGTGTTTTGAAGTGGTTTTGGCACATGGAGAGAATGAGTGAGGAAAGATTGACCAAGAGGATATATGTGTCGGAGGTGGAGGGAACGAGAAGTGGGAGACCAAATTGGAAGTGGAAAGATGGAGTGAAAAAGATTTTGTGTGATCGGGGCCTGAACATGCAGGAGGGTGAAAGGAGGGCATGGAATAGAGTGAACTGGATCGATGTGGTATACCGGGGTTGACGTGCTGTCAGTGGATTGAATCAGGGCATGTGAAGCATCTGGGGTAAACCATGGAAAGCTGTGTAGGTATGTATATTTGCGTGTGTGGACGTATGTATATATATGTGTATGGGGTGGGTTGGGCCATTTCTTTCATCTGTTTCCTTGCGCTACCTCACAAACGTGGGAGACAGTGACAAAGCAAAAAAAAAAAAGAAATATATCTATATATATTCCTCACGTGTCGTAGAAGGCGACTAGAGGGGACGGGAGCGGGGTGGCCAGAAATCCTCCCCTCCTTGTATTTTAACTTTCTAAAATGGGAAACAGAAGGAGTCACGCGGGGAGTGCTCATCCTCCTCGAAGGCTCAGATTGGGGTGTCTAAATGTGTGTGGATGTAACCAAGATGTGAAAAAAGGAGAGATAGGTAGTATGTTTGAGGAAAGGATCCTGGATGTTTTGGCTCTGAGTGAAACGAAGGTCAAGGGTAAAGGGGAAGAGTGGTTTGGGAATGTCTTGGGAGTAAAGTCAAGGGTTAGTGAGAGGACAAGAGCAAGGAAGGGAAGGAGTAGCACTACTCCTGAAACAGGAGTTGTGGGAGTATGTGATAGAATGTAAGGAAGTAAATTCTAGATTAATATGGGTAAAACTGAAAGTTGGTGGAGAGAAATGGGTGATTATTGGTGCATATGCACCTGGGCATTAGAAGAAAGCTCATGAGAGGCAAGTGTTTTGGGAGCAGCTGAATGAGTGTGTTAGTGGTTTTGATGCACAAGACCGGGTTATAGTGATGGGTGATTTGAATGCAAAGGTGAGTAATGTGCCAGTTGAGGGAATAATTGGTATACATGGGGTGTTCAGTGTTGTAAATGGAAATGGTGAAGAGCTTGTAGATTTATGTGCTGAAAAAGGAATGGTGATTGGGAATACCTGGTTTAAAAAGCGAGATATACATAAGTATACGTATGTAAGCAGGAGAGATGGCCACAGAGCGTTATTGGATTACGTGTTAATTGACAGGCGTGCGAAAGAGAGACTTTTGGATGTTAATGTACTGAGAGGTGCAACTGGAGGGATGTCTGATCATTATCTTGTGGAGCCGAAGGTGAAGATTTGTATGGGTTTTCAGAAAAGAAGAGAGAATGTTTGGGTGAAGAGGGTGGTGAAAATAAGTGAGCGTGGGAAGGAGACTTGTGTGAGGAAGTACCAGGAGAGACTGAGTACAGAATGGGAAAAGGTGAGAACAAAGGAGGTAAGGGGAGTGGGGGAGGAATGGGATGTATTTAGGGAAGCAGTGATGGCTTAGTCAAAAGATGCTTGTGGCATGAGAAGCGTGGGAGGTGGGTTGATTAGAAAGGGTAGTGAGTGGTGGGATGAAGAAGTAAGATTATTAGTGAAAGAGAAGAGAGAGGCATTTGGACGATTTTTGCAGGGAAAAAATGCAAATGAGTGGGAGATGTATAAAAGAAAGAGGCAGGAGGTCAAGAGAAAGGTGCAAGAGGTGAAAAAGAGGGCAAATGAGAGTTAGGGTGAGAGAGTATCATTAAATCTTAGGGAGAATAAAACGATGTTCTGGAAGGAGGCAAAGAAAGTGCTTAAGACATGGGAGCAAATGGGAACTTCAGTGAAGGGCGCTAATGGGGAGGTGATAACAAGTAGTGGTGATGTGAGAAGATGGAGTGAGTATTTTGAAGGTTTGTTGAATGTGTTTGATGATAGAGTGGCTGATATAAGGTGCTTTGGTCGAGGTGGTGTGCAAAGTGAGAGGGTTAGGGAAAATGATTTGGTAAACATAGAAGAGGTAGAAAGAGCTTTGCGGAAGATGAAAGCCGGCAAGGCAGCAGGTTTGGATGGTATTGCAGTGGAATTTATTGAAAGAGGGGTGACTGTATTGTTGACTGGTTGGTAAGGTTATTTAATGTATGTATGATTCATGGTGAGGTGCCTGAGGATTGGTGGAATGCATGCATAGTGCCATTGTACAAAGGCAAAGGGGATAAGAGTGAGTGCTCAAATTACAGAGGTATAAGTTTGTTGAGTATTCCTGGTAAATTATATGGGAGGGTATTGATTGAGAGGGTGAAGGCATGTACAGAGCATCAGATTGGGGAAGAGCAGTGTGGTTTCAGAAGTGGTAGAGGATGTGTGGATCAGGTGTTTGCTTTGAAGAATGTATGTGAGAAACACTTAGAAAAGCAAATGGATTTGTATGTGGCATTTATGGATCTGGAGAAGGCATATGATAGAGTTGATAGAGATGCTCTGTGGAGGGTACTAAGAATATATGGTGTGGGAGGCAAGTTGTTAGAAGCAGTGAAAAGTTTTTATCGAGGATGTAAGGCATGTGTACGTGTAGGAAGAAAGGAAAGTGATTGGTTCTCAGTAAATGTAGCTTTGCGGCAGGGGTGTGTGATGTCTCCATGGTTGTTTAATTTGTTTATGGATGGGGTTGTTAGGGAGGTGAATGCAATAGTTTTGGAAAGAGGGGCAAGTATGCAGTCTGTTGGGGATGAGAGAGCTTGGGAAGTGAGTCAGTTGTTGTTCGCTGATGATACAGTGCTGGTGGCTGATTCATGTGAGAAACTGCAGAAGCTAGTGACTGAGTTTGGTAAAGTGTGTGAAAGAAGAAAGTTAAGAGTAAATGTGAATAAGAGCAAGGTTATTAGGTACAGTAGGGTTGAGGGTCAAGTCAATGGGAGGTAAGTTTGAATGGAGAAAAACTGGAGGAAGTAAAGTGTTTTAGATATCTGCGAGTGGATCTGGCAGCGGATGGAACCATGCAAGCGGAAGTGAATCATAGGGTGGGGGAGGGGGCGAAAATCCTGGGAGCCTTGAAGAATGTGTGGAAGTCGAGAACATTATCTCCGAAAGCAAAAATAGGTATGTTTGAAGGAATAGTGGTTCCAACAATGTTGTATGGTTGCGAGGCATGGGCTATGGATAGAGTTGTGCGCAGGAGGGTGGATGTGCTGGAAATGAGATGCTTGAGGACAATATGTGGTGTGAGGTGGTTTGATCGAGTAAGTAATGTAAGGGTAAGATAGATGTGTGAAAATAAAAAGAGTGTGGTTGAGAGAGCAGAAGAGGGTGTTTTGAAATGGTTTGGGCACATGGAGAGAATGAGTGAGGAAAAATTGACAAAGAGGATATATGTGTCAGAGGTGGAGGAAACGAGAAGTGGGAAACCAAACTGGAGGTGGAAAGATTGAGTGAAAAAGATTTTGAGTGTTCGGGGCCTGATCATGGAGGAGGGTGTAAGGTGGGCAAGGAATAGAGTGAATTGGATCGATGTGGTATACCGGGGTCAACGTGCTGTCAATGGATTGAACTAGGGCATGTGAAGCGTCTGGGGTAAACCATGGAAAGTTCTGTGGGGCTTGGATGTGGAAAGGGAGCTGTGATTTCGGGCATTATTACATGACAGCTAGAGACTGAGTGTGAACAAATGAAGCCTTTGTTGTCTTTTCCTAGCACTACCTCGTACACATGAGGAGGGAGGGGGATGTTATTCCATGTGTGGCGAGGTGGCGATGGGAATAAATAAAGGCAGACAGTATGAATTATGTACATGTGAATATATGTATATGTCTGTGTGTGTATATATATGTGTACATTGAGACGTATAGGTATGTATATTTGTGTGTGTGGACGTGTATGTATATACATGTTTATGGGGGTGGGTTGGGCCATTTCTTTCGTCTGTTTCCTTGCGCTACCTCGCAAACGCGGGAGACAGCGACAAAGCAAAATAATAATAATAATAATACATGGGACAGGACAATAAATGAATACCTGAAGTAGACTGATATAAGAATATCCAAACTGGCTCTGGGTGAGACATGCATTTAACCATGCTAGCTCAGCTTCCATCGGAAATAGCCCCTGCACCTAACTTTGTCAGAACAGAGGAATAAAAGACAGAAACTTCGTTGTAAGGAAAATCAGCACTTTGTAATTTTTCACTGCCTTTTTGGTCTTCACTGTAGTGCTGGCCATTCCAGATACATTTCTGTGAACTAGGAAGTTTTTTAGTAAGAATTTGCAGAGTAGATAACCAGAGTCCTTCATCCATTGTCATGTACGTGTGACTTTCACGCCCTAAACAGCTACATGCTTAAGGAAATCAGAAGGCAGGATATTTTGTTGAGGCATCATCCACAGGGTTTGATCTTTAACTAGGGGATTACCTCAAGGCCTTCCACAACTGAATGGGACCAGATTTACACTTAACATCTCTCTCCATCTCACCCTCATTTCATGTATTGTTTCATCCATTATTGCTTGCACATCTCTTAAGTTCTTTACCATTTGCATATGAAGTAAAAAAAAACACCAGTACTACAAACATGATTACATTTAACACTTTAACTCCAGACACCAAGTTACATGAAGCAAGCAACTTCTCTAGATTTAAGTACATCCAGTGAGTTTAACACCTGTTTCAAGGCTATGTGTTGGGCCTAGATGGCAGGCAAATTGGCAGTGCACAATAATTTCTCCCTTCAATCAGTCAGTCTCTAACCTTAGAAAAAAAAAAAAAGCACATTTTCAGAGTTTTCTAGGAAACAAATTGAGTAGTTTTAGCTAGATTTAGAGGGCCAGACAGATGATGATCCTGAATAACTTGATGATGATCTGCCTTCTGGTCATGTGGAGAGTAACTTTATGGACAATGACTCTTTCAGCTTGGAAAGTTGACCAAAATGAGGCAGTGGAAGGTGTTTCTAGCACAAGTGGAGCCTGTTTTGCCAGTGCCTGCCAGCTCAACAGCACTGTCTTTGGCTAGTGTGGTTGGTGATATTACGAACTTATTTAATTTTTTCTTTTTGGTATGGAAAAATTATCAATGAATATCATTGTTTACAAGAAAAGATTTATTATATAAAATGGAATGATAATACTCAATAATCAGATTTTCATAGTAGCTGAATTAATAAAACATGCATTGGCAACTCACTGACACTCGGGCCTGACTCCTGCACTTTTAAGTGCATTGTACTAGCACTACTACAACACATCTACTTATTATCTAAGGGATAGTAGTAGACCAAGTACACTTCAGATTTTTTTCACTACCATAATAATATGGAATTGTAAAATTAAATGTACTTTTATTACAAATTGAGAGACATGAGTTTGTCATGGTTGAGTTCATGAAGACATAAGATGGCATATGATAGAGTTGATAGAGATGCTCTGTGGAAGGTAATAAGAATATATGGTGTGGGAAGCAAGTTGTTAGAAGCAGTGAAAAGTTTTTATCGAGGATGTAAGGCATGTGTACGTGTAGGAAGAGAGGAAAGTGATTGGTTCTCAGTGAATGTAGGTTTGCGGCAGGGATGTGTGATGTCTCCATAGTTGTTTAATTTGTTTATGGATGGGGTTGTTAGGGAGGTGAATGCAAGAGTTTTGGAAAGAGGGGCAAGTATGCAGTCTGTTGGGGATGAGAGAGCTTGGGAAGTGAGTCAGTTGTTGTTCGCTGATGATACAGCGCTGGTGACTGAGTTTGGTAAAGTGTGTGAAAGAAGAAAGTTAAGAGTAAATGTGAATAAGAGCAAGGTTATTAGGTACAGTAGAGTTGAGGGTCAAGTCAATTTGGAGGTAAGTTTGACTGGAGAAAAACTGGAGGAAGTAAAGTGTTTTAGATATCTGGGAGTGGATCTTGCAGCGGATGGAACCATGGAAGCGGAAGTGAATCATAGGGTGGGGGAGGGGGGCGAAAATCATGGGAGCCTTGAAGAATTTTTGGAAGTCGAGAACATTATCTCGGAAAGCAAAAATGGGTATGTTTGAAGGAATAGTGGTTCCAACAATGTTGTATGGTTGCGAGGCATGGGCTATGGATAGAGTTGTGCGCAGGAGGGTGGATGTGCTGAAAATAAGATGTTTGAGGACAATGTGTGGTGTGAGGTGGTTTGATCGAGTAAGTAATATAAGGGTAAGAGAGGTGTGTGGAAATAAAAAGAGCATGGTTGAGAGAGCAGAAGAGGGTGTTTTGAAATGGTTTGGGCACATGGAGTGAATGAGTGAGGAAAGATTGACCAAGAGGATATATGTGTCGGAGGTGGAGGGAACGAGGAGAAGTAGGAGACCAAATTGGAGGTGGAAAGATGGAGTGAAAAAAATTTTGAGTGATCTGGGCCTGAACATGCAGGAGGGTGAAAGGTGGGCAAGGAATAGAGTGAATTGGATCGATGTGGTATACCGGGGTCGACGTGCTGTTAATGGATTGAACCAGGGCATGTGAAGAATCTGGGGTAAGCCATGGAAAGTTCTGTGGGACCTGGATGTGGAAAGGGAGCTGTGGTTTTGGGCATTATTACAT
>NC_092249.1:11250079-11256893 GCF_036320965.1 Panulirus ornatus
GGTTCTACTTCAAGAGTGATTGTTTTTCCAGTAAGGGTCTTCACATCTTGGTTACATCCACACACATTTAGGCACCCCACTCTGAGCCTTCGAGGAGGATGCTTTACTTGTGGTGCTGTCTTCAGGATTAGGTGAGATGCCCAGATCGTTGGAGCGAAGACGTCGACTTAATTCTTCAATCTGCAGCTGCAATAAATACGCTTCCTCCTGATCTTTCGACATGTTACTGGGAAGCACAGTTGGCATTCCTGGGATGAAAGTCTTGTCTTTTTCATCGCCCTGCCATCTTGATTTTCTTCGTCTTTTCCTCTCTTCCTGCGGTGATAGGTAGGTGGAGTCATGACGTCACCGACTGTGTCAATATGGCTGCGCTTGCATTGGGAGTTGGAAGCATGACGTCACTGAGTGTGTCAATATGGCTGACCTGTACCAGTGTTGAGCACTTTCCCTTACGTTTTGTTATGAAATCACAATACCCCAACAGCATCAGTAGAAATCCTCCTGCCAGATGTGTCGTCATGTGTTCCGCACCCCCGTTCCAGCCGTCGTCGCCTGGATTCACAGCTCAAGATCCGTCTGGATTTCCAGGTACGAGGCAATATCTGGATGGTGATGGTTTCCGATATCTTCAACTGTAGGACCCGTCAGTCAGTAAGCACGTCCGTAACACTGCTTCTGTTTCGTCTCTTCTTGCATCCTGCCCGCCCCTATCCAGGAAGGTGCCCTTCGATCGCTCACTCACTGGCAGACAAGACAGTAGAACGCAAAAGACCTCCTTCAAGATCTTTTGGACAGGGTCCCTCCGGCGCTTACAAGTCGGCTCTCAAAGTGCGACTGGTCCTACACCTACAGCCGAAGGTGGCTGGCTGACCTCGACCTGGACCAGCAGCGGGACGGAGCGCACGGCCAACGTACCGACACTCACGGAAAAACCACCTTCGACGGCTCCATCATGGCGACAACACGTCGATAAAAACCGATATATATATATATATATATATATATATATATATATATATATATATATATATATATATATATATATATATATATATATCCACCGCGATATCCAGAACTGTGAGGTGTGAGGTACAGATGAGGCAGGGGGTAACTCTGGCCTGCACACTGCCCGCTGGCTGGCTGGCTGCAGCTGTGTGTGTATATATATATATATATATATATATATATATATATATATATATATATATATATATATATATATATATATATATATATATATATATATATATATATATAGATATAGGGTGTTTTGGTCGAGGTGGTGTGCAAAGTGAGAGGGTTAGGGAAAATGATTTGGTAAACAGAGAAGAGGTAGTGAAAGCTTTGCGGAAGATGAAAGCCGGCAAGGCAGCAGGTTTGGATGGTATTGCAGTGGAATTTATCAAAAAAGGGGGTGACTGTATTGTTGACTGGTTGGTAAGGTTATTTAATGTATGTATGACTCATGGTGAGGTGCCTGAGGATTGGCGGAATGCGTGCATAGTGCCATTGTACAAAGGCATATCTATCAACTCTATCATATGCCTTCTCCAGATCCATAAATGCTACATACAAATCCATTTGCTTTTCTAAGTATTTCTCACATACATTCTTCAAAGCAAACACCTGATCCACACATCCTCTACCACTTCTGAAACCACACTGCTCTTCCCCAATCTGATGCTCTGTACATGCCTTCACCCTCTCAATCAATACCCTCCCATATAATTTACCAGGAATACTCAACAAACTTATACCTCTGTAATTTGAGCACTCACTCTTATCCCCTTTGCCTTTGTACAATGGCACTATGCACGCATTCCGCCAATCCTCAGGCACCTCACCATGAGTCATACATACATTAAATAACCTTACCAACCAGTCAACAATACAGTCACCCAGTCATCCTCATCTTTCCCGTCTCCTTATCAAGGCTCGAGCTAATGTCAATGCTCGCACTTACCAGGGACACACCCCACTCCACCTAGCAGCCTTGCGGGGAAGTCAAACCTTCACTCCTGCCTGCAGTAGCATGCTTTCCGACATGTTTCATGAGCTCCTCTTCGCCAACGGAACTACCTTGGCCCACCAGTGATGCTACTACGCTTGTGAATCAAGAACCATTGCAACACAAACCTCGCCAGGTGGTAGAGTGTCCCACAGTGTATCGAGACAGACTTCCCCAGAACTTTTTTAAAAGGGAAGTAAATGTTTATAGTTGTGTTACTGGAGTGATAGTTTTCATACATGGTGCTTTGACAAGAAAATAGTGAAATTGGAAAAAGTGTAGCTTAGACATTTGAAGCTTATTGATACAGTGGTTAAATTGATGAGAACTACTATTGACGTTTGTGTAAATAAATTAAACATTTCCTTTTTCCATAGCCACAGGTTGAACCATTATGTGACATTCATTTTTTCATTCCATTTCAAGCTAGAAGTTTCAGTTTTCTAAATTGTTTCTTACATTTCTCATATGTATATATATGTATGTGTGTGTATGTATATGTATGTGTGTGTATGTGTATATGTATATATATATGTATATTATCCCTGGGGATAGGGGTGAAAGAATACTTCCCACGCATTCCTCGCATGTCGTAGAAAGCGACTAGAGTTGACGGGAGCGGGGGGCCAGAAATATATATATATATATATATATATATATATATATATATATATATATATATATATATATATATATATATATATATATATATATATATATATATTATCCCTGGGGATAGGGGTGAAAGAATACTTCCCACGCATATATATATATATATATATATATATATATATATATATATATATATATATATATATGCGTGGGAAGTATTCTTTCACCCCTATCCCCAGGGATAATATATATATATATATATATATATATATATATATATATATATATATATATATATATATATATATATATATATATATATATATATATATATATATATATATATATATATATATATATATATATATATTCCTGGGAATAGGGGAGAAAGAATACTTCTCACGTATTCCCTGCGTGTCATGGAAGGCGACTAAAAGGGGAGGGAGCGGGGGGCTGGAAATCCTCCCCTCTCGTTTTTTTTTTTTTTTTTTTTTTTTTTTTTTTTCCAAAAGAAGGAACAGAGAATTGGGCCAGGTGAGGGTATTCCCTCAAAGGCCCAGTCCTCTGTTCTTAACGCTACCCCGCTAATGCGGGAAATGGCGAATAGTTTGAAAGAAAGAAAGAAAGATATATATATATATATATATATATATATATATATATATATATATATATATATATGTTCTGGAAGGAGGTAAATAAAGTGCGTAAGACAAGGGAGCAAATGGGAACTTCAGTGAAGGGCGCAAATGGGGAGGTGATAACAAGTAGTGGTGATGTGAGAAGGAGCTGGAGTGAGTATTTTGAAGGTTTGTTGAATGTGTTTGATGATAGAGTGGCAGATATAGGGTGTTTTGGTCGAGGTGGTGTGCAAAGTGAGAGGGTTAGGGAAAATGATTTGGTAAACAGAGAAGAGGTAGTAAAAGCTTTGCGGAAGATGAAAGCCGGCAAGGCAGCAGGTTTGGATGGTATTGCAGTGGAATTTATTAAAAAAGGGGGTGACTATATTGTTGACTGGTTGGTAAGGTTATTTAATATATGTATGACTCATGGTGAGGTGCCAGAGGATTGGCGGAATGCGTGCATAGTGCCATTGTACAAAGGCAAAGGGGATAAGAGTGAGTGCTCAAACTACAGAGGTATAAGTTTGTTGAGTATTCCTGGTAAATTATATGGGAGGGTATTGATTGAGAGGGTGAAGGCATGTACAGAGCATCAGATTGGGGAAGAGCAGTGTGGTTTCAGAAGTGGTAGAGGGTGTGTGGATCAGTTGTTTGCTTTGAAGAATGTATGTGAGAAATACTTAGAAAAGCAAATGGACTTGTATGTAGCATTTATGGATCTGGAGAAGGCATATGATAGAGTTGATAGAGATGCTCTCTGGAAGGTATTAAGAATATATGGTGTGGGAGGAAAGTTGTTAGAAGCAGTGAAAAGTTTTTATCGAGTATGTAAGGCATGTGTACGTGTAGGAAGGGAGGAAAGTGATTGGTTCTCAGTGAATGTAGGTTTGCGGCAGGGGTGTGTGATGTCTCCATGGTTGTTTGATTTGTTTATGGATGGGGTTGTTGGGGAGATGAATGCAAGAGTTTTGGAAAGAGGGGCAAGTATGAAGTCTGTTGGGGATGAGAGAGCTTGGGAAGTGAGTCAGTTGTTGTTCGCTGATGATACAGCGCTGGTGGCTGATTCATGTGAGAAACTGCAGAAGCTGGTGACTGAGTTTGGTAAAGTGTGTGAAAGAAGAAAGTTAAGAATAGATGTGAATAAGAGGAAGGTTATTAGGTATAGTAGGGTTGAGGGTCAAGTCAATTGGGAGGTGAGTTTGAATGGAGAAAAACTGGAGGAAGTAAAGTGATTTAGATATCTGGGAGTGGATCTGGCAGCGGATGGAACCATGGAAGCAGAAGTGGATCATAGGATGGGGGAGGGGGCGAAAATTCTGGGAGCCTTGAAGAATGTGTGGAAGTCGAGAACATTATCTCGGAAAGCAAAAATGGGTATGTTTGAAGGAATAGTGGTTCCAACAATGTTGTATGGTTGCGAAGCGTGGGCTATGGATAGAGTGGTGCGCAGGAGGATGGATGTGCTGGAAATGAGATGTTTGAGGACAATGTGTGGTGTGAGGTGGTTTGATCGAGTAAGTAAGGTAAGGGTAAGACAGATGTGTGGAAATAAAAAGAGCGTGGTTGAGAGAGAAGAAGAGGGTGTTTTGAAATGGTTTGGGCACATGGAGAGAATGAGTGAGGAAAGATTGACCAAGAGGATATATGTGTCGGAGGTGGAGGGAACGAGGAGAAGAGGGAGACCAAATTGGAGGTGGAAAGATGGAGTGAAAAAGATTTTGTATGATCGGGGCCTGAGCATGCACGAGGGTGAAAGGAGGGCAAGGAATAGAGTGAATTGGAGCGACGTGGTATACCGGGGTTGACGTGCTGTCAGTGGATTGAATCAGGGCATGTGAAGCGTCTGGGTTAAACCATGGAAAGCTGTGTAGGTATGTATATTTGCGTGTGTGGACGTATGTATATACATGTGTATGGGGGTGGGTTGGGCCATTTCTTTCGTCTGTCTCCTTGCGCTACCTCGCAAACGCGGGAGACAGCGACAAAGCAAATTAAAATAAAAATAAATATTTGCATATATATATATATATATATATATATATATATATATATATATACTATCCCTGGTGATAGGGGATTAAGAATACTTCCCACGTATTCCCTGCGTGTCGTAGAAGGCGACTAAAAGGGGAGGGAGCGGGGGGCTGGAAATCCTCCCCTCTCGTTTTTTTTTTTTTTAATTTTCCAAAAGAAGGAACGGAGAATTGGGCCAGGTGAGGGTATTCCCTCAAAGGCCCAGTCCTCTGTTCTTAATGCTACCTCGCTAACGCGGGAAATGGCGAAAGTTTAAAAGAAAAAAAAAAATATATATATATATATAACATATATATATATATATATATATATATATATATATATATATATATATATATATATATATATATATATATATATATATATATATATATATATATATATGTTTTATTTTTATCTTATTTTGCTTTGTCGTTGCAAGGAAACAGACGAAAGAATGGCCCAACCCACCCATATACACATGTATATACATAAATGTCCACACACGTAAAAATACATACCTATACATCTCAATGTATACATATATATATACACACACAGACATATACATATATACATATGTACATAATTCATA
The DNA here is from genome assembly GCF_036320965.1 of Panulirus ornatus. NCBI lineage: Eukaryota > Metazoa > Arthropoda > Malacostraca > Decapoda > Palinuridae > Panulirus > Panulirus ornatus. The sequence goes on from NC_092249.1 coordinate 11,255,931, forward strand.
CTGTCTGCCTTCACTCATTCCCATCGCAACCTCGCCACTTATGGAATAGCAACCCCTTCCCCCCTCATGTGTGCGAGGTAGCGCTAGGAAAGACAACAAAGACCCCATTCGTTCACATTCAGTCTCCAGCTGTCATGTAATAATGCACCGAAACCACAGTCCCTTTCCACATCCAGGCCCCACAGAACTTTCCATGGTTTACCCCAGATGCTTCACATGCCCTGGTTCAATCCACTGACAGCACGTCGACCCCAGTATACCACATCGTTCCAATTCACTCTACTCCTTGCACGCCTTTCACCCTCCTGCATGTTCATGCCCCGTCACTCAAAATCTTTTTAACTCCATCTTTCCACCCCCAATTTGGTCTCCCACTTCTCCTCGTTCCCTCCACCTCTGACACATATATCCTCTTGGTCAATCTTTCCTCACTCATTCTCTCCATGTGACCAAACCATTTCAAAACACCCTCTCTGCTCTCTTAACCACACTCTTTTTGTTACCACACATCTCTCTTACACTATTATTACTTACTCGATCAAACCACCTCACACCAAATATTGTACTCAAACATCTCATTTCCAGCACATCCACCCTCCTCCGCACAGCTCTATCCATAGCCCACGCCTCGCAACCATACAACATCGTTGGAACCACTAATCCTTCAAACATACCCATTTTTGCTTTCCGAGATAATGTTCTCGACTTCTAGACATTCTTCAAGGCTCCCAGAATATTCGACCCCTCCCTCACCCTATGACTCACTTCCGCTTCCATGGTTCCATCCGCTGCCAAATCCACTCCTAGATATCTAGAACACTTCACGTCCTCCAGTTTTTCTCCATTTAAACTTACCTCCCAATTGACTTGACCCTAAACCCTACTCTACCTAATACCCTTGCTCTTATTCACATTTACTCTCAACTGTCTTTTTTCACACACTTTACCAAACTCAGTCACAAG
>NC_092249.1:11256993-11295484 GCF_036320965.1 Panulirus ornatus
TTTCGCTCCCTCCCCCACCCTATGATTCACTTCCGCTTCCATGGTTCCATCCGCTGCCAAATCCACTCCCAGATATCTAAAACACTCCATTTCCTCCAGTTTTTCTCCATTCAAACTTACCTCCCAGTTGACTTGACCCTCAACACTACTGTACCTAATAACCTTGCTCATATTCATATTTACTCTCAGCTTTCTTCCTTCACACACTTATCAAACTCAGTCACCACCTTCTGCAGTTTCTCACATGAATCAGCCACCAGCGCTGTATCATCAGCAAACAACAACTGACTCACTTCCCAAGCTCTCTCATCCACAACATACTTCATACTTGCCCCTCTTTCCAAAACTCTTGCATTCACCTCCCTAACAACCCCATACATAAACAAATTAAACTACCATGGAGACATCACACACCCCTGCCACAAACCCACATTCACTGAGAACCAATCACTTTCCTCTCTTCCTACATGTGCACATGCCTTACATCCTCAATAAAAACTTTTCACTGCTTCTAATAACTTGTCTCCCACACCAAATGTTCTTAATACCTTCCACAGAGCATCTCTATCAACTCTATCATATGCCTTCTCCAGATCCATAAATGCTACATACAAATCCATTTGCTTTCCTAAGTATTTCTCACATACATTCCTCAAAGCAGACACTTGATACACACATCCTCTACCACTTCTGAAACCACACTGCTCTTCCCCAATCTGATGCTCTGTACATGCCTTCACCCTCTCAATCAATACCCTCCCATATAATTTCCCAAGAATACTCAACAAACTTATACCTCTGTAATTTGAGCACTCACCTTTGTCCCCTTTCCCTTTGTACAATGGCACTATGAAAGTATTCCGCCAATCCTCAGGCACCTCACCATGAGTCATACATACATTAAGTAACCTTTCCAACCAGTCAACAATACAGTCACACCCTCTTTTAATAAATTCCACTGCAATGACATCCAAACCCGCAGCCTTGCAGGCTTTCATCTTCCGCATAGCTTTTACTACCTCTTCTCTGTTTACCAAATCATTTTCCCTAACCCTCTCACTTTGCACACCACCTTGACCAAAACACCCTATATCTGCCACTCTATCATCAAACACATTCAATAAACCTTCAAAATAATCACTCCATCTCCTTCTCACATCACCACTATTTGTTATCACCTCCACATTTGCCCCCTTCACTGAAGTTCCCATTTGTTCCCTTGTCTTACGCACTTTATTTACCTCCTACCAAAACATCTTTTTATTCTCCCTAAAATTTAATGATGCTCTCTCACCCCAACTTTCATTTGACCTCTTTTTCACCTCTTGCACCTTTCTCTTGACCTCCTGCCTCTTTTTTTTTATATATCTCCCAGTCACTTGCATTATTTCCCTGTAAAAATCGTCCAAATGCCTCTCTCTTCTCTTTCACTAATAATCTTACTTCTTCATCCCACCACTCACACCCTTTCTAATCTGCCCACCTCCCACGCTTCTCATGCCAAAAGCATCTTTTGTACAAGCCATCACTGCTTCCCTAAATACATCCCATTCCTCACCCACTCCCCTTAGTCCTTTGTTCTCAACTTTTTCCATTCTGTACTCAGTCTCTCCTGGTACTTCCTCACACAAGTCTCCTTCCCGAGCTCACTTACTCTCACCACTCTCTTCACCCCAACATTCTCTCTTCTTTTCTGAAAACCTCTACAAATCTCACTTTCGCCTCCACAAGATAATGATCATACATCCCTCCAGTTGCACCTCTCAACACATTAACATCCAAAAGTCTCTCTTTCGTGTGCCTATCAATTAACACATAATCCAATAATGCTCTGCGGCCATCTCTCCTACTTACATACGTATACTTATCTATCTATATTCTATTTTATTTTGCTTTGTCGCTGTCTCCCGAGTTAGCGAGGTAGCGCAAGGAAACAGATGAAAGAATGGCCCAACCCACCCACATACACATGTTTATACATAAACGTCCGCACACGCAAATATACATACCTATACATCTTAATGTATACATATATATACACACACAGACATATACATATATACACATGTACATGATTCATACTGTCTGCCTTTATTCATTCCCATTGCCACCTCGCCACACATGGAATAACCAACCCCCTCCCCCCTCATATGTGCGAGGTAGCACTAGGAAAAGACAACAAAGGCCCCATTCGTTCACACTCAGTCTCTAGCTATCATGTAATAATGCACCAAAACCACAACTCCCTTTCCACATCCAGGCCCCACAGAACTTTCCATGGTTTATCCCAGACGCTTCACAAGCCCTGGTTCAATCCATCGACAGCACATCGACTCCGGTATACCACATCGTTCCAATTCACTCTATTCCTTGCACACCTTTCACCCTCCAGTATGTTCAGGCCCCGATGACTCAAAATCTTTTTCACTCCATCTTTCCACCTCCAATTTGGTCTCCCACTTCTCCTCGTTCCCTCCACCTCTGACACATATATCCTCTTAGTCAATCTTTCCTCACTCATTCTCTCCATGTGACCAGACCATTTCAGAACACCCTCTTCTGCTCTCTCAACCACACTCTTTTTATTACCACACATCTCTCTTACGCTATTACTGCTTACTCGATCAAACTACCTCACACCACATATTGTCCTCAAACATCTCATTTCCAGCACATCCACCCTCCTCCGCACAACTCTATCCATAGCCCACGCCTTGCAACTATACAACATTGTTGGAACCACTATTCCATCAGACATACCTACTTTTGCTTTCCGAGATAATGTTCTCGACTTCCACACATTCTTCAAGGCTCCCAGAATTTTTGCCCCCTCCCCCACCCTATGATTCACTTCCGCTTCCATGGTTCCATCCACTGCCAAATCCACTCCCAGATATCTAAAACACTTCACTTCCTCCAGTTTTTCTCCATTCAAACTTACCTCCCAATTGACTTGACCCTCAACCTTACTGTACCTAATAACCTTGCTCTTATTCACATTTACTCTCAACTTTCTTCTTTCACACACTCTACCAAACTCAGTCACCAGCTTCTGCAGTTTCTCACATGAATCAGCCACCAGCGCTGTATCATCAGCGAACAACTGACTCACTTCCCAAGCTCTCTCATCCACAACAGACTGCATATTTGCCCCTCTTTCCAAAACTCTCCAGAAACAAATTAAACAACCATGGAGACATCACACACCCCTGCCGCAAACCTACATTCACCGAGAACCAATCACTTTCTTCCTACACGTACACATGCCTTACATCCTCGATAAAAGCTTTTCACTGCTTCTAACAACTTGCCTCCCATACCATATATTCCTAATACCTTCCACAGAGCATCTCTATCAACTCTATCATATGCCTTCTCTCGATCAATAAATGCTACATATAAATCCATTTGCTTTTCTAAGCATTTCTCACATACATTCTTCAAAGCAAACACCTGATCCACACATCCTCTACCTCTTCTGAAACCACACTGCTCTTCCCCAATCTGATGCTCTGTACATGCCTTCACCCTCTCAATCAATACCCTCCCATATAATTTCCCAGGAATACTCAACAAACTTATACCTCCGTAATTTGAGCATTCACTCTTATCCCCTTTGCCTTTGTACAATGGCACTATGCAAGCATTCCGCCAATCCTCAGGCACCTCACCATGAGTCATACATACATGAAATAACCTTACCAACCAGTCAACAATACAGTCACCCCCTTTTATAATAAATTCCACTGCAATATCATCCAAACCCGCTGCCTTGCCGGCTTTCGTCTTTCGCAAAGCTTTCACTACCTCTTCTCAGTTCACCAAATCATTTTTCCTAACCCTCACACTTTGCATATCACTTCAACCAAAACACCCTATATCTGCCACTCTATCATCAAACACATTGAACAAACCTTCAAAATACTCACTCCATCTCCTTCTCACATCACCACTACTTGTTATCACCTCCCCATTAGCCCCCTTCACTGAGTTCCCATTTGCTCCCTTGTCTTACGCACATTATTTACCTCCTTCCAGAACATCTTTTTATTCTCCCTAAAATTTAATGATACTCTCTCACCCCAACTTTCATTTGACCTCTTTTTCACCTCTTGCACCTTTCTCTTGACCTCCTGCGTCTTTCTTTTACACATCTCCTACTCATTTGTATTTTTTCCCTGCAAAAATAGTCCAAATGCCTGTCTCTTCTCTTTCACTAATAATCTTACTTCTTCATCCCTCCACTCACTACCCTTTCTAATCTGCCCACCTCCCATGCTTCTCATGCCACAAGCATTGTTTGCGCAAGCCATCACTGCTTCACTAAATACATCCCATTCCTGCCCCCACTCCCCTTACCTCCTTTGTTCTCACCTTTTTCCATTCTGTACTCAGTCTCTCCTTGTACTTCCTCACACAAGTCTCCTTCCCAAGCTCACTTACTCTCACCACTATTTTTAAACCAGGTATTCCCAATTACCAGTCCTTTTTCAGCACATAAATCTATTGTCTATTGACAGCATATTTTTCACAGCATTGGAGTCATGACAGATTATATTCCATGATACCCCAAAGAGTTCAGGCTGGGATATAGGAGGAAAATACTTTTATCCTCCATGCGACTTAATGTGGCTGGACATCCTACTCTGGGTCTGAATTGGATTTATGATGCATATACATCTGTCTGTCTTATCATACAATTGCATCATCATCAGAGCCATGACAGATTAAAGTCCATGCTACCCTAATTGAGTTGAGGTTGGGACATAGCAAAAACATATTGTGTGACCAATGGCAATATCTTTTAACTTCTGTGTCACTGAGGTGGCCGGACACCCTTCCCAGGGTTTGCATAGAACCCATGGTGTATATAGATTTGTCTGTCTATCAAAGTATTTGTCACACTACTGGAGCAGGGATAAATCAAAGTTCTTATTACCCTTACTGAGTTGAGGTTGGGACATAAAGGTACACCACCAACTTTCCGGCACTCTTAATTCCAAAGGCTTGCCAGATTAACCATTTTGCTGGACCAACTGTGGTCACATAATAATGATTCATCAACACACCTCTACCCCTCTAATTATACAATACTGTAGATGTCACACAGCTTACGCACCAAAACACCATTTTTTTCAACAGTTCTACTTTATCTTGGATTGATATGGACTGGTGTTTACGTCTGACACCACGCTGACACTCTCATATGTCTTAGAAGCCATAGCTAGGGTTAAATTTAAGCAAAATAAGCTAAGAATCTCACAGAATTGTGGTATCACCACCAAGAGCAGTGTAAAGAATGTAAATAAGCATGCCCTACACAACAAACCATGGAGTACATAAATCGTGTTTATCATAACATCAGAGCAACGATAGATTAAAGTTCATGCTATCAAACCAAGTTGAAGATGGGACACACCAAGGAAACAGTGGGTAACCAGTGGCTATGTCTTTTAACCTCCGTCTAAACAAAGAGGCCAGCAGCCCAATCCAGGGTTCGAATCTGACCCATGGTGCATATACACCTCTCTTTATATTGACATATCTATCTATCTATTTACATCTCTGATACCCATTCCTTCCAAGAACACCCATCAAGGGGGTGGCCACAGCAAAAGTCTCCACTCATCCCTGTTCTTACCTGTCTCCCTTGCATACACCATTCTATGCATTCTTCCACCATTTCTCTCCCTCCAGAGCTCTTTCACTCTATTTCCTCATGTCACAGGTGGTCTTCCTCTTGCACCAATGCCTTTAATTGTATTGTCATAAACTCTCCTTATAAACTTCCTATGTTGCATTCTTTACACAAGCCCAAACAACTTCAAGTATCATGTTTCACCTACTTTATCAATCCACATTTCATTCCCTGCCACAACAGATCTTTCTTGCATCCCCTTGTTTCTTTCTTCATTGCAACTAAAATAGCTCATTTCCACAGCCTGGATTCTTGACCTCTGACTCAATCCATATCCATGTTTAGGCTGCATAGGTCAGGGTTGGGAAGAATATGCTCTTCTATAATCTGTTTTTCATTTCCATACTGACACTTTTACTCTTCATTATTCTATTAAGAGAGAGACTCAGTGACTTTTCAACTCTTTACTACTTTCACCCTTAACCCTCCTTCCATGACACCAAATTTTACCAAGATAGCTCTAAAATAGTTAAATTCTGTCTTTGTTCACCTCTTCCCATCTTTCTCCCTTCATATCTATAACACAGTTTGGTAGACCTTCTTTCACTCTATAGGGCTTTGCAAAACCTATACTTTCATTTTGTTCTTTCAAGCACCAATACTTTACATTAACTTGTGCTCACCTTCAATCACCTCCACTTATAAACATCATAAAAGAAACTTACTACCTTCTGCAACTCTTCATTCTCAGCAAACAACAAAATGTCATCCACAAATGGCGTGTCACTAGCCAACATACCTCACCACCACACTCCATCTCTAAACTCTCTTTCCCTACTTTTGCATTAATATCTCTTATCACTCCAACTCCATCCATATACGTGTTAAAAAGCCACGGTGACATCACACAGCCCTACATCATGCCCACATGTATAATGAAACTTACTCAACTTTCCATTCACTCTCACAAATACATTTGCTACTCTATACAAGGCATTCACACCAACCATCAGAATCCCCCTACCCCATAATACCTCCCATAAAGCATTCCACTCTACTCTGTCATATGCTTTCTCCAGGTCCATAAAAGATGCATACAGATTCTCATCTTTCGCTAAATACTTTTCCAATGTCATTCTCACTACAAAGATCTGAGCGACACATCCTCTATCTTTCCTAAAGCATTTTTCACTCTATTCTTTCTCCCCCTCCTCAGTCTCCTTCTTCCATGGTAAACACGAATATCCTCAAGTCAGCCTCTTCTCACTCACCCTCTCTGTATTGTTATGAACCTGCATGTTCGTAGTGTCTATGTTATAGAAAGTTGGATGTTATAAGTAAGCTACGTGGCGATCTGGGAGGTCCTAAGAGATTCCTCGGCTACTCCCTATGACAACCTGAGATCTCACACACCTCCTGCCAGGTGGCCAAATTAGCTGTGCATGTCACAATCGATCGCTAATTATTCTTCAGGTATCATTGTCAAGTGACCCGCAGTCAGCCACGAGGTCACGCCTGGGAAAGGTTACCTACCCATCCTGGTTGCGTCGTCAGAGATGCCTTTATATAGTATGACGGCCGGACCTTAGGCCTCCAGCCAATCACATCAGGATGTGGGCATGACAATCAGTCTTTTGACCAATTGAGAGTAATTGTGGTTATTCTTCCCCACAATTGTGTTATAAATGGAACTGGTGAAGAGCTTGTAGATTTATATGCTGAAAAAGGACTAGTGATTGGGAATACCTGGTTTAAAAAGAGAGATATGCATAAGTATACATATGTAAGTGGGAGAGATGGCCAGAGAGCGTTATTGGATTATGTGTTAACTGATACGCACAAAAGAGAAACTTTTGGATGTTAATGTACTGAGAGGTGCAACTGGAAGGATATCTGATCATTATCTTGTGGAGGCGAAGGTGAACATTTGTAGAGGTTTTCAGAAAAGCAGAGAGAATGTTGGGGTGAAGAGAGTGGTGAGAGTAAGTGAGCTTGGGAAGGAGACGTGTGAGGAAGTACCAAGAGAGACTGAGTACAGAATGGAAAAAGGGGAGAACAAAGGAGGTAAGGGGAGTGGGGGAGGAATGGGATGTATTTAGGGAAGCAGTGATGGCTTGCGCAAAAGATGCTTGTGGCATGACAAGCATGGGAGGTGGGCAGATTAGAAAGGGTAGTGAGTAGTGTGATGAAGAAGTAAGATTATTAGTGAAAGAGAAGAGAGAGGCATTTGGACTATTTTTGCAGGGAAATAATGCAAATGAGTGGGAGATGTATAATAGAAAGATGCAGGAGATCAAGAGAAAGGTGCAAGAGGTGAAAAAGAGGGCAAATGAGAGTTGGGGTGAGAGAGTATCATTAAATCTTAGGGAGAATAAAAAGATGTTTTGGAAGGAGGTAAATAAAGTGCGTAAGACAAGGGAACAAATGGGAACTTCAGTGAAGGGGGCTAATGGGGAGGTGATAACAAGTAGTGGTGATGTGAGAAGGAGATGGAGTGAGTATTTTGAAGGTTCGTTGAGTGTGTTTGATGATAAGAGTAGCAGATATAGGGTGTTTTGGTCAAGGTGGTGTGCAAAGTGAGAGGGTTAGGGAGGATGATTTGGTAAACAGAAAAGAGGCAGTAAAAGCTTTGTGGAGGATGAAAACCGGCAAGGCAGCGGGTTTGGATGGCATTGCAGTGGAATTTATTAAAAAAGGGGGTGACTGTATTGTTGACTGGTTGGTAAGGTTATTTAATGTATGTATGATTCATGGTGAGGTGCCTGAGGATTGGCGGATTGCTTGCATAGTGCCATTGTACAAAGGCAAAGGGGACAAAGGTGAGTGCTCAAATTACAGAGGTATAAGTTTGTTGAGTATTCCTGGTAAGTTATATGGGAGGGTACTGATTGAGAGGGTGAAGGCATGTAAAGAGCATCAGATTGGGGAGGAGCAGTGTGGTTTCAGAAGTGGTAGAGGATGTGTGGATCAGGTGTTTGCTTTGAAGAATGTTGTGAGAAATACTTAGAAAAGCAAATGGATTTGTATGTAGCATTTATGGATCTGGAGAAGGCATATGATAGAGTTGATAGAGATGCTCTGTGGAAGGTATTAAGAATATATGGTGTGGGAGGCAAGTTGTTAGAAGCAGTGAAAAGTTTTTCTCGAGGATGTAAGGCATGTGTACGTGTAGGAAGAGAGGAAAGTGATTGGTTCTCAGTGAATGTAGGTTTGTGGCAAGGGTGTGTGATGTCTCCATGGATGTTTAATTTGTTTATGGATGGGGTTGTTAGGGAGGTGAATGCAAGAGTTTTGGAAAGAGGGGCATGTATGCAGTCTGTTGTGGATGAGAGAGCTTGGGAAGTGAGTCAGTTGTTGTTTGCTGATGATACAGCGCTGGTGGCTGATTCATGTGAGAAACTACAGAAGCTGGTGACTGAGTTTGGTAAAGTGAGTGAAAGAAGGAAGTTAAGAGTAAATGTGAATAAGAGCAAGATTATTAGGTACAGTAGGGTTGAGGGACAAGTCAATTGGGAGGTAAGTTTGAATGGAGAAAAACTAGAAGAAGTGAAGTGTTTTAGATATCTGGGAGTGGATTTGGCAGCAGATGGAACCATGGAAGCGGAAGTGAATCATAGGGTGGGGGAGGGGGCGAAAATTCTGGGAGCTTGAAGAATGTGTGAGAAATACTTAGAAAAGCAAATGGATTTGTATGTAGCATTTATGGATCTGGAGAAGGCATATGATAGAGTTGATAGAGATGCTCTGTGGAAGGTATTAAGAATATATGGTGTGGGAGGCAAGTTGTTAGAAGCAGTGAAAAGTTTTTCTCGAGGATGTAAGGCATGTGTACGTGTAGGAAGAGAGGAAAGTGATTGGTTCTCAGTGAATGTAGGTTTGTGGCAAGGGTGTGTGATGTCTCCATGGATGTTTAATTTGTTTATGGATGGGGTTGTTAGGGAGGTGAATGCAAGAGTTTTGGAAAGAGGGGCATGTATGCAGTCTGTTGTGGATGAGAGAGCTTGGGAAGTGAGTCAGTTGTTGTTTGCTGATGATACAGCGTGGTGGCTGATTCATGTGAGAAACTACAGAAGCTGGTGACTGAGTTTGGTAAAGTGTGTGAAAGAAGGAAGTTAAGAGTAAATGTGAATAAGAGCAAGATTATTAGGTACAGTAGGGTTGAGGGACATGTCAATTGGGAGGTAAGTTTGAATGGAGAAAAACTAGAAGAAGTGAAGTGTTTTAGATATCTGGGAGTGGATTTGGCAGCAGATGGAACCATGGAAGCGGAAGTGAATCATAGGGTGGGAGTGGGGGCAAAAATTCTGGGAGCTTGAAGAATGTGTGAGAAATACTTAGAAAAGCAAATGGATTTGTATGTAGCATTTATGGATCTGGAGAAGGCATATGATAGAGTTGATAGAGATGCTCTGTGGAAGGTATTAAGAATATATGGTGTGGGAGGCAAGTTGTTAGAAGCAGTGAAAAGTTTTTCTCGAGGATGTAAGGCATGTGTACGTGTAGGAAGAGAGGAAAGTGATTGGTTCTCAGTGAATGTAGGTTTGTGGCAAGGGTGTGTGATGTCTCCATGGATGTTTAATTTGTTTATGGATGGGGTTGTTAGGGAGGTGAATGCAAGAGTTTTGGAAAGAGGGGCATGTATGCAGTCTGTTGTGGATGAGAGAGCTTGGGAAGTGAGTCAGTTGTTGTTTGCTGATGATACAGCGTGGTGGCTGATTCATGTGAGAAACTACAGAAGCTGGTGACTGAGTTTGGTAAAGTGTGTGAAAGAAGGAAGTTAAGAGTAAATGTGAATAAGAGCAAGATTATTAGGTACAGTAGGGTTGAGGGACATGTCAATTGGGAGGTAAGTTTGAATGGAGAAAAACTAGAAGAAGTGAAGTGTTTTAGATATCTGGGAGTGGATTTGGCAGCAGATGGAACCATGGAAGCGGAAGTGAATCATAGGGTGGGAGTGGGGGCAAAAATTCTGGGAGCCTTGAAGAATGTGTGAGAAATACTTAGAAAAGCAAATGGATTTGTATGTAGCATTTATGGATCTGGAGAAGGCATATGATAGAGTTGATAGAGATGCTCTGTGGAAGGTATTAAGAATATATGGTGTGGGAGGCAAGTTGTTAGAAGCAGTGAAAAGTTTTTCTCGAGGATGTAAGGCATGTGTACGTGTAGGAAGAGAGGAAAGTGATTGGTTCTCAGTGAATGTAGGTTTGTGGCAAGGGTGTGTGATGTCTCCATGGATGTTTAATTTGTTTATGGATGGGGTTGTTAGGGAGGTGAATGCAAGAGTTTTGGAAAGAGGGGCATGTATGCAGTCTGTTGTGGATGAGAGAGCTTGGGAAGTGAGTCAGTTGTTGTTTGCTGATGATACAGCGTGGTGGCTGATTCATGTGAGAAACTACAGAAGCTGGTGACTGTGTTTGGTATTTGACCAACTTGAGAAGAAGGGAAAGAGTAGGTACAATTACGGCCATCAGCTGTCAGGAGATGTTAGCCAGATTGTAAGGGAATCTGTGTCTAGCCCAAATCTCTCTGTTAACAGAAGCTGTTATTTCAGAGTTATCTGTTTTAATGGGCCTATGGGCTGATTATACACCCTTTAATGTGTAAGGGGTGGACGCAGACCGTCACATGGGGGCCTGTCTGGGATGGATCTTGAGCTGTGAAACCTGCTGTCTAGGATCTTGAACTGTGAAAACTGCTTTCTGGGATCATGAACTTTGAAATCTGCTATCAGGGAGCTGAATATGTGGAAGCCTGCTATCCAAGATATGAACATGTGAACACAGTCCAGGGAGCTGAAACTATGAAATCAAGCAATTCAAGCTGGCCAAAGTCTTGTGGGTTAGTACTCTACTGTGCTCTCTTGAAATATATGGGAAAGATTTCTCTAAACATGGAAGTGTTCATACTTGTAAATATAGTGTTTAAAACACAGCGGATAACGTTAAGAAATTTACTGAAACCCAGGATATACATCTTCTGTACCAGTGTAATAGAGATGAAGTGAACTGGGTGGCAGTTAATTATGGAATTTCTCTACTGATACATGTCAAAAGTGACATGCAGAGAGAATTAATTAATCAGTTGGTGTCTTTATCAATACTGAAGGAACCTTCAGATGTTGATAGAAATGAAAAAGTTGCAATGGAGAGATTAAGATTAGAATGTGAGCTAAAGAAAATACAAATAAAGGATGAAAAGGAAAGAACACATGCTGAAACAGAAAAAGAGAGAATCCAGGCTGATAAAGAAGTAAGGCTTAGACAATCGGAAATAGAAGAATGGACAGGTTCAAGGAGAAGAATTGGGGATAAAGATGATAGTGTAAGTCAGTTACCTGAGTTTATAGAAAAAGAAACTGAGGACTTCTTTATTCAGATTGAAAAACTTGCAACTATTAAAGAATGCGATGAAATTGACTGGGCTATGTTGGTGCAGAGTATTTTTAAGGGTAAGGCAACAGAGGCATATTCACATCTTAGTCTAATGGAATCAGTAGATTATAAGGTTGTTAAGGAAGCAGTATTAAAAACTGTGGGACTGGACGCAGAAGCATACAAAAGATTTAGGGACTTCAAGAAAATTAGCAGACAAACTCATTCGGAGATGGCTAGAGAATGTGGAATGACATTTGATTTATTCATTTATTTATTATACTTTGTGGCTGTCTCCCACGTTAGCGAGGTAGCGCAAGGTAACAGACGAAAGAATGGCCCAACCCACCCACATACACATGTATATACATACACATCCACACATGCACATATACATAACTATACATCTCAACGTATACATATATATACACACACAGACATATACATATATACACATGTACATAATTCATACTGTCTGCCCTTATTCATTCCCGTCGCCATCCCCGCCACACATGAAATGACAACCCCCTCCCCCCGCATGTGTGCAAGGTAGCACCAGGAAAAGACAACAAAGGCAACATTCGTTCACACTCAGTCTCTAGATGTCATGTATAATGCACCAAAACCACAGCTCCCTTTCTACATCCAGGCCCCACACAACTTTCCATGGTTTATCCCAGACACTTCACATGCCCTGGTTCAATCCATTGACAGCACGTCGACCCCAGTATACCACATCGTTCCAATTCACTCTATTCCTTGCACACCTTTTACCCTCCTGCATGTTCAGGCCCCTATCACTCAAAATCCTTTTCACTCCATCTGTCCACCTCCAATTTGGTCTTCCACTTCTCCTTCCCTCCACCTCTGACACATACATCCTCTTTGTCAATCTTTCCTCACTCATTCTCTCCATGTGACCAAACCATATCAAAACACTCTCTTCTGCTCTCTCAACCACACTCTTTTTATTACCACACATCTCTCTTACCCTTTCATTTCTCACTCGATCAAACCACCTCACACCACATATTGTCCTCAAACATCTCATTTCCAGCACATCCACCCTCCTCCACACAACTCTATCTATAGCCCACGCCTCACAACCATATAACATTGTTGGAACCACTATTCCTTCAAACATACCCATTTTTGCTTTCCAAGATAACGTTCTCGACTCCACACATTTAACAACGCTCCCAGAACTTTTGCCCCCTCCCCCACCCTATGACTCACTTCCGCTTACATGGTTCTATCCACTGCCAAATCCACCCCCAGATATCTAAAACACTTCACTTCCTCCAGCTTTTCTCCATTCAAACTTACCTCCCAATTCACTTGTCCCTCAACCCTACTGTACCTAATAACCTTGCTCTTATTCACATTTACTCTCAGCTTTCTTCTTTCACACACTTTACCAAACTCAGTCATCAGTTTCTGCAGTTTCTCACATGAATCAGCCACCAGCACTGTATCATCAGCGAACAACAACTGACTCACTTCCCAAGCTCTCTCATCCACAACAGACTGCATACTTGCCCCTCTCTCCAAAACTCTTGCATTCACCTCCCTAACAACCCCATCCATAAATAAAATAAACAACCATGGAGACATCACGCACTCCTGCCGCAAACCGATATTCACTGAGAACCAGTCACTTTCCTCTCTTCCTACTCGTACACATGCCTTACATCCTCGATAAAAACTTTTCACTGCTTCTAACAACTACCTCCCACACCATATATTCTAAATACCTTCCAGCTCTATCATATGACTTTTCCAGATCCATAAATGCTACATACAAATCCATTTGCTTTTCTAAGTATTTCTCACAAACATTCTTCAAAGCAAACACCTGATCCACACACCCTCTACCCTTTCTGAAACCATACTGCTCTTCCCCAATCTGATGCTCCTAACATGCTTTCACCCTCTCAATCAATACCCTCCAATATAATTTCCCAGGAATACTCAACAAACTTATACCTCTGTAATTTGAGCACTCATCTTTATCCCCAGGGTTCCCACGCCACTGGGAAAACGGGAAAATCTGGGAATTTTATTTGAGGTGCTCCCGGCCAGGAAAAGGCCTGGAAAACGCGTAAAATTGAAAACGTCCAGGAAAAACCCTTGAAACGGAAGTTAGGAAAATGTTACTTCCCTTGGGCCTCATTCGTCCCTCGCTTTTGTACCCTGAATATACTTTATTGCTACATTGCAGCTTTTTTGTGGGGCGAGTTGTATAGTACGAATCGAACTGAAATCGCGGTCTTGATAGCGCTTGCTCACAACTGTTATGGAGTAATGAAAGCAATGGTTAATAATGATCGTGACGGCCAATTTTTTTAAAAAACGTGCCTTGCATTTGCCAAGTCAACTCTTATTGACTTAGATTGGGTTAAAGTCTTTTTTTCCCAGTGCAATATCGTTAAATACAAATCCATTCAAAGACTGCAAAATCTTTATAAATATCGCATGTTTACTTTCAAAGCGTTTAGTTAGCACTGAATTGGAACCAAGAACTATGCAAACCTTTGGCCACTTGTACGAACTCTTTTACTCTTTTCTCATGGACAAGCTAGTGTTGAACATGGCTTTTCTGTTAACAAGGAAGTAATGGTACAGAATCTGTCTGAAGACTCTCTTAGAGCAAAGCGTATGATAAAGGATCATATCAGGGGTAATGGTGGTATAAAGTCTGTATGCATAACAAAAGAGCTAATACAATCCTCCTTGGCAGCACGCCAAAGCTATCTATCCTACTTAGAAGGGAAAAAAAACTCTCAAGAGAATGAAAGAAAGGGTGAGAAGAGAAAACAGGTTGAGGAAGAGCTAAAAGTTTTGAGAAAGCAGGCCAAGGCTTTAGAATCTAAAATGTCAATGCTTGTATCAGATGCTGACAAAACAGCAGAGAGAGCAGAACAACTGCAGTCAGTTTCTCTTATAACTAAGTCAAATTGTTTGTGCCAGAAAGCAAGAGAAAAAGATGAAGAGTTTCAAGAAGTGCAAAAAGTAGAAGATGAAAAATCTCAAATTCTTTCAGATTTGTAGGATATAATGTACAATTTAACGACATGCCAGCTAATGTTATGTTCGATCTGCTCTTTTTGTGTGAGCTCATTTTGATACCTCATCTAACAACTTGATTGATTTATGAAGACCTAAGGTGATGTTTCATAAAACTGTTTGCTCTCTTTTTTAAGGGTCATTGAAATGTGCTGGAGTCTATGGTATGGCTGTAATATCTTTTGAAAATTTCCAATAATAACCGAGATCTAAGTGGCCAACTACATGTACATGCATTGTTTGCTTAAAATTTGAGGCATTTTTTCTCCTTTCATTGCTGTACTTTTTTCAAGAATAGAGGTGTGAAAATACTATTCTCATTTGTGAAGTTGTTCTTGCATAGTTGATAGGTGAGAACTCATTTTTTACTGTCATTTTTTTATTGCTCATGTATTTGTGAAAAAAAAATATTCATATTATGATTTTACATTTTGCATTGCTAATAACGGTTTAAGAATATTCTAGATAAGAATTATTTCAAAAACTGTTCATATTTTTGCAGTTGTTTTTGTTTTACAGTTTACGTTTTTGTTACTGATTTGTTTTATTTTTTGTTATGAGTTAGTTGCACTCAAGATTTCTGATTAGAAAATAAAATGTATGATTTTTAAAGTGTTGAATTCTTTAACAATGAAAGACAAAAGTTGAACAACCAAATTTTTGTGTACGTCAAAAAAAATAGAAAAACATTGGCTTCTTAATACATGGGTATGTTTGAGGGAATAGTGGTTCCAACAATGTTGTATGGTTGCGAGGCGTGGGCTATTGATAGAGATGTGCGCAGGAGGATGGATGTGCTGGAAATGAGATGTTTGAGGACAATGTGTGGTGTGAGGTGGTTTGATCGAGTAAGTAACGTAAGGGTAAGAGAGATGTGTGGAAATGAGAGAGCAGAAGAGGGGTTTGAAATGGTTTGGGCACATGGAGAGAATGAGTGAGGAGAGATTGACCAAGAGGATATATGTGTCGGAGGTGGAGGGAACGAGGAGAAGAGGGAGACCAAATTGGAGGTGGAAAGATGGAGTGAAAAAGATTTTGTGTGATCGGGGCCTGAACATGCAGGAGGGTGAAAGGAGGGCAAGAAATAAAGTGAATTGGAGTCATGTGGTATACAGGGGTTGACGTGCTGTCAGTGGATTGAAGCAAGGCATGTGAAGCGTCTGGGGTAAACCACGGAAAGCTGTGTAGGTATGTATATTTGCGTGTGTGGACGTGTATATGCACATGTGTATGGGGGGGGGGGGTTGGGCCATTTCTTTCGTCTGTTTCCTTGTGCTACCTCGCAAACGCGGGAGACAGTGACAAAGTATAAAAAAAAAAAAAAAAAAACATCTGCAATAAGCATGCTCAAAGTACATGTAGGAAACTTTGTGTCTTTGTGGTTATGAATTATGTTGCCCACTAAGTGGGTACAAATACAATTGTGTTTGTCCTATCTGTCCATCACAAAAGAACCAAATTCATGAAACTTGGTATGCAGACTGGAATACTATAAATTAAGTTGTGCATATTGCCAAGAATTCTTTTAATCCATAATGCCAATTCAGTCTATTCAGCAATATTGATTCAAAATCCTTCTCTGGATTTTTAACACATTTGGTTTGAGCTGTTAATGGTCCAAGTAATAATTTATAAAGAATATAGAATATTCATGTACAATAGGAAGACATTAACCATTGAAAACTAGTTGAAGTTCTGAGTCATAAGTTTGTGATTATCCAAGAAGTAGCATCATGTACTTATTAACATCAAGAATTGAGAGTATGGTTGATGAAAATGAATTTTTACCAAACTTAGAATAATGGTGATCTTTATGGAAAGCCTTTGAATGCTATAGATTTCCAATATTTCAGGTAAATGGCCTTAGTCACAGTGCTCAGTCAAAAAATTTCTGTATCATGCAAATTGGTCATCTTGTGGCTTATAAAGCATTGAAAGCCAGCCTCATACAGAAAGCTCTTAATAGTCCTGTCAATACAAGTCCAATCCTAAATCATTAGAACTACCATGGTAACTAAGTTATAAATGTGTTCAATAGAACAAACACAAACCAATGATCAGTGTTCTCCAGATGGTTTGTCCATTGAAGTCCATTTAAGATCAAGTGGGCTGAAAACCCTGTAGAAAATATCCAGGAAAACATTTACAGATCCTGGAAATATCCTGGAAAAAGCCTTGAATTTTATGTCAGTAAAAGAGTGGGAACCCTGTATCCCCTTTGCCTTTGTACAATGGCACTATGCAAGCATTCTGCCAATCCTCAGGCACCTCACCATGAGTCATACATACATTAAATAACCTTACCAACCAGTCAACAACACAGTCACCCACTATTTTAATAAATTCCACTGAAATACCATACAAACCCGCTGCTTTGCTGGCTTTCATCTTCCACAAAGCTTTTGCTACCTCTTCTCTGTTTACCAAATCACTCTCCCTAACCGTCTCATTTTGCACACCACCTCGACCAAAACACCCTATATCTGCTACTCTATCATCAAACACATTCAACAAACCTTCAAAATACTCACTCCATCTCCTTCTCACATCACCACTACTTGTTATCACCCCAATAGCCCCCTTCATTGATGTTCCCATTTGTTCCCTTGTCTTACACGCTTTATTTATCTCCTTCCAAAACATCTTTTTATCCTCCCTAAAATCTAATGATACTGTCTCACCAAAACTCTCAACTGCCCTCTTTTTCACTTCTTGCACCTTTCTCTTAACCTCCTGCCTCCTTCTTTTATAATTTTTTTTTTTTTTTTTGCTTTGTCGCTGTCTCCCGCGTTTGCGAGGTAGCGCAAGGAAACAGACGAAAGAAATGGCCCAACCCACCCCCATACACATGTATATACATACGTCCACACACGCAAATATACATACCTACACAGCTTTCCATGGTTTACCCCAGACGCTTCACATGCTTTGATTCAATCCACTGACAGCACGTCAACCCCGGTATACCACATCGCTCCAATTCACTCTATTCCTTGTCCTCCTTTCACCCTCCTGCATGTTCAGGCCCCGATCACACAAAATCTTTTTCACTCCATCTTTCCACCTCCAATTTGGTCTCCCTCTTCTCCTCGTTCCCTCCACCTCCGACACATATATCCTCTTGGTCAATCTTTCCTGACTCATTCTCTCCATGTGCCCAAACCATTTCAAAACACCCTCTTCTGCTCTCTCAACCACGCTCTTTTTACTTCCACACATCTCTCTTACCCTTACGTTACTTACTCGATCAAACCACCTCACACCACACATTGTCCTCAAACATCTCATTTCCAGCACATCCATCCTCCTGCGCACAACTCTATCCATAGCCCACGCCTCGCAACCATACATCTCCCACAATTTGCATCATTTCCCTGCAAAAATTGTCCAAATGCCTCTCTCTTCTTTCAGTAATAATCTTACTTCTTCATCCCACCACTCACTACCCTTTCTAATCTGCCCACCTCCCATGCTTCTCATGCCACAAGCATCTTTTGCGCAGTCCATCATTACTTCCCTAAATACATCCCATTTCTCCCCCACTCCTCTTAAGCCCTTTGTTCTCACCTTTTTCCATTCTGTTCCCAGTCTCTCCTGGTACTTCCTCATACATGTCTCCTTCCCAAGCTCACTTACACTCACCACTCTCTTCACCCAAACATTCTCTCTTCTTTTCTGAAAACCTCTACAAATCTTCACATTTGCCTCCACAAGATAGTGATCAGACATCCCTCCAGTTACACCTCTCAGCACAATAACATCCAAAAGTTTCTCTTTCACACACATAACGCTCTCTGGCCATCTCTCCTACTTACATAGGTATACTTATGTATATCTCTCTTTTTAAACCAGGTATTCCCAATCATCAGTCCTTTTTCAACGCACAAATCTACAAGCTCTTCACCATTTCCATTTACAACACTGAACACCCCATGTACACCAATCATTTCCTCAACTGCCACATTACTCACCTTTACATTCAAATCACCCATCACTATAACCCAGTCACGTGCATCAAAACTACCAACACACTCACTCAGCTGCTCCCAAAACACTTGCCTCTCATGATATTTCTTCTCATGCCCAGGTGCATATGCACCAATAATCACCCATCTCTCTCCATCCACTTTCAGTTTTAACCATATCAATCTAGAGCTTACTTTCTTACACTCTATCACATACTCCCACCACTCATGTTTCATGAGTAGTGCTACTCCTTCCCTTGCTCTTGTCCTCTCACCAACCCCTGACTTTATTCCCAAGACATTCCCAAACCACTCTTCCCTTTTACCCTTGAGCTTCGTTTCACTCAGAGCCAAAACATCTAGGTTCCTTTCCTCAAACATACTACCTATCTGTCCTTTTTTCTCATCTTGGTTACATCCACACACATTTAGACACCCCAATCTGAGCCTTCGAGGTGGATGAGCACTCCCCAAGTGACTCTTTCTGTTTCTCTTTTTTATTCATATTTTATTTATTTTGCTTTGTCGCTGTCTCCCGCGTATACATATATACACATGTACATAATTCATATTGTCTGCCTTTATTTATTCCCATCGCCACCCCGCCACACATGAAATAACAACCCCCTCCCCCCTCATGTGTGCGAGGTAGCACTAGGAAAAGACAACAAAGGCCATATTCATTCACATTCAGTCTCTAGATGTCATGTAATAATGCACCAAAACCACAGCTTCCTTTCGACATCCAGGCCCCACAGAACTTTCAATGGCTTACCCCAGACGCTTCACATGCCCTGGTTCAATTCATTGACAGCACGTCGACCCTGGTATACCACATCATTCCAATTCACTCTATTCCTTGCACGTCTTTCACCCTCCTGCATGTTCAGGCCCTGATCACTCAAAATCTTTTTCACTCCATCTTTCCACCTCCAATTTGGTCTCCCACTTCTCCTGTTCCCTCCACCTGATACATATATCCTCTTGGTCAATCTTTCCTCTCTCACTCTCTCCATGTGACCAAACCATTTCAAAACACCCTCTTCTGCTCTCTCAACCACGCTCTTTTTATTACCACACATCTCTCTTACCCTTACATTACTTACTCGATCAAACCACCTCACACCACACATTGTCCTCAAACATCTCATTTCCAGCACATCCACCCTCCTCCGCACAACTCTATCCATAGCCCAAGCCTCACAACCATATAACATTGTTGGAACCACTATTCTTTCAAACATACCCATTTTTGCTTTCAGAGATAATGTTCTCGACTTCCACACATTCTTCAACGCTCCCAGAATTTTCGCCCCTCCCCCACCCTATGATTCACTTCCGCTTCCATGGTTCCATCCCCTTTTGGAAAGTCAAAATACAAGGAGGGGAGGGTTTCTAACCCCCCGCTCCCGTCCCCTTTAGTCGCCTTCTACGACATGTGAGGAATGCATGGGAAGTATTCTTTCTCCCCTATCCCCAGGATAGGTGGTGTAAATCAGAAAAAATAAGAGACAATGGAAGAACAGAGGCAACTAATCCTGTTGGAACAGTTTAAAAACAGGGCATACAACCTGAAACATATTATGAAATATGCAAGAGTGGAGTGAAAAATGTGACAGAAGTAGCCAGGATGGCTGACCAGTTAGAAATAGATAAAGGAGAGACCACCAATGAAATGTTTGGGAAGTGGAGAATTTGGTCACGGGAAATATCAGAGTCAAAAATCACCAAAGACTACGGGATTAAATGTTGCTTAGGAACAAACACATGATATTAGTGAGGTAAGAAGTAATGAGTATAATGCGAGTGAACCAAAACATGCAATTTATGAGCCATATATTACTGAAGGAAAAGTTGGAAGTAAAGGTAGTCCTGAGAAGAAAATTCTGATATTGAGGGATACTGGAGCAAGTCAGAGTTTAATTCTGAAAGATGTATTAGAGTGAACAGAGGAGTCTTACTCTGGGGAGAAAATAAATGTAAAAGGGTTATGGTTAGGCAAGCCTATCCCATTGCATTATATAAATCTTGAGAGTAGAGGTTGGGATATGTGAGGAATTTCCTATGCCTGGAGTACACATGCTATTGGGGAATGATTTGACTGACAAATTAGTCCCAGAGCCTTTTATGAGCAGTAATCCATTTGATGTAAATACTATTGTAAAAATGAACCACATGACAGATAAAACTGTAGAGAATCAGACTGATAGTAATGTACAGTGTAGTGAAACTGTTTATCCAGTTTGTGTTGTGACCAGGTTAATGTTAAAGAGAGTAGAAGTTGATCATGATTAAGGTGAATTACTTAATGAAGAATATGTAACCAGAAATAATACAATAGAAATTGGAAATGAGAAGAGCACTGTAGAATTAACAACTGATGTATTTCCAGATTTTGTTTGTGGACAAGGAAGAGTTGACAAAGTTACAGAAGGGTGATGAGAGTTTGATAGAATGCTGGGAGTAAAACTGCTAGCAATGGGAACGAGAGTGATGTGTCAGTTGGATTTTATGTACAAAATGGTGCGTTAATGAGAAAATGGAGGCCTGCTTATGTTCCAGCATCTGATCACTGGGAGGTGGAAAGCAAATTGTAGTTCCAAAGAATTATACGGTACATGTAGTTGCTCTGTCTCATAGTTCTTGTTTGTATGGACATCTGAGAGTTAAGAAGGCAATGATAGAATATTAACTCATCTTTATTAGCCAAATATGAAGAAAGATGTGTCAAAGTATTGTAAGACTTGTGAATTATATCAAAGTAGGTAAATCCAACCAAACTATACAGCCAGCACCATTGCAGCCAATTCCTGCTTTCTGTAAACCTTCTAGCAAAATTGTAATTGACTGTGTAGGTCCTCTACCTAAAACACGTAAAGGAAATCAGTACTTTTTAACAATAACGTGTGCATCTACCAGATTTCCAGCAGTACCATTACATAGGATCCATTCTAAAAATACTGTAAGAGAGTTAGTGAAATAATTCTCCTGCATGGGTATGCTTGAAATTATACAGTCAGACCAAGGAAGTAATTTCACTTTAGGAATGTTTAAGAAAATATTAAAGGGGTTAAATATAACACATAAGATGCTAAATGCTTATCACCCACAGAGCCATGGAGTTGTGGAGAGATTCCATCAGACTTCGAAAAATACTTTGAGAATGTATTGTGAGGAATTGTCAGTAGACTGGGATGAGAGTCTGCCTTTAGCATTGTTTGCCGTTAGAGATTCAGTACACGAGCCTACAGGTTTTAGCCAATTTGAGTAATGTTTGGACATGAAATACGAGGCCCATTGAGTATGATGAAAGAGAAATGGCTAGGGAAGAGTGATTCTCCTGGATCACTGAAGTATGCATCAGATTCTAAAAGCAGATTCAGCAGAGCTAGAGAGAGTGCTGGAGAAAATTTGAAAGGGTGTCAAGATATGAAGATATAGTATGACAAAAAATCTAGAAGAGAGTTCAAACCAGGTGATCGAGTGTTGCTATTATTGCCTCAGACAGGAAATCCTCTGAGAGCAAGGTTTTATGGTCCCTGGGTTATTGAGAGGAGAGTAGATGATTTGAACTACATCACTAATACTCCAGAAAGATGCAACCCAAGCCAATTATGTCACATAAACATGATGAAACCTTATCATGATATAAATTCTGCAAAGGATGATGAGATTCCAAATGTGCCTTGTGCATGTGTTATGTCTGATGATGCAGAAGATGTGGACGGAAGTGAGAATGTAAAGTTGGAGAGAAGTGAAGACAAATTGTTAAAAAATTCAGATGTGTTAAATAATTTGAAAAAGAAGCTTGATCATTTAGAAACTGAGAGAAGAGATGAGATCATACAAATAATGAATGAGTTTAGGTGTTTGTTTTCTGATGTTCCTAGAACTGATGTATTACTGCATGAGAGTCGCAACTGACGATGCATCACCTATCAAGCAACACCCTTATAGAGTGAATCCTAAAATGAGAGAGATAATGAAAAAAGAAGTACAGCATATGCTTGACAATGATCTGATTGAAAAAAGAAGTACAGTATATGCTTGACAATGATCTGATTGAAAAAGTAATAGTCCTTGGAGTTCACCTTGTGTATTAATAACTAAACCTGATGGCATTACCTCCAGATTTTGTACTGATTTTGGAAAGTAAATAAAATAACTCAAGCTGACTCGTATCCTATTCCAAGAGTAGATGTTTGTATTAGGAGATGCTAAATTTGTAACTAAGTTAGACTTATTGAAAGGGTACTGGGAAGTATCTTTGACTGAAAGAGCAAAAGAAATTTCTGCATTTGTAACTATGGATGGTTTGCATCAGTATAAAGTGATGCCCTTTGGTATGAAAAACAGTAGTACTTTCCAAAGATCAGTAAACCAAGTACTGTGTGATGTTAAAGATTGTTCTATATATATGATACATCATTGTATCAAAAAACTTGGGAAGAACATATGTATTTAGTGAGGGAAGTGTTTAACAGGTTGGATAAAGCAAATTTGACAGTAATCTTGTAAAGAGTGAATTTGCTAAAGCAACTGTAGAATATCTAGTTTATGTTGTTGGTCAGGGATGTGTAAAACTAATCACTGCTAAGATAGAAACTATTGTAAAATTTCCAGCACCTACAAATAAGAAAAAATCATTAAGATTTTTGGGTATGGTTGAATATTATCGTAGGTTTTGTAAAAATGTTTCAACCATTGCTTTACCATTAACCAACTTAGTGTCAAAGAAAGTCAGATTCTATGGAGTGATCAATGTTATGAGGCCTTTAAAAATTGAAACAGATACTTGTATGTACACCTATACCTTCAACTCCAAATCATGATAGACCATTTAAATTGTATGTAGATGCAAGTGATTTTGGGGTTGGTGGAGTCTTAATGCAGAAGAAAGATGATATTGATTTTCCAATTTGTCATTTTTCAAAGAAGTTTCTGTCCTATCAGAAAAACTATAGTACTACTGAAAAGGAAAAATTAGCCTTGATTTTTAAGTATGAATCATACTGATGTATATTTGAGAGGAGTAGGTAAGCCAATCCAAGTGTTTACGGATCACAATCCCTTTGTATTTCTGCATAAGATGAAAAATGTAAATCATCGTTTAACAAGGTGGAGTCTTTTGCTACAAGATTATAA
Source organism: Panulirus ornatus (assembly GCF_036320965.1). Classification (NCBI taxonomy): domain Eukaryota; kingdom Metazoa; phylum Arthropoda; class Malacostraca; order Decapoda; family Palinuridae; genus Panulirus; species Panulirus ornatus. Next base: position 11,281,182 of record NC_092249.1, read on the forward strand.
TTTGAGTATTACACATATAAGAGGAAAGGATAATGTTATAGCTGAAGTAGTGTCTCATACCAGTAAGTCATGAGTCTACTAGTAGCTGACTCATGTCTCTTTGGGAGGGGGATGTTACAGTGATCTCCTATATTTACCAATAAAAGTTACAGTTACCCATTATATAATTCAGTTTTCTTCGAGAAACTGTATAGAAATGGAAGACCAAAGAACTCTCTCTCTCTCTCTCTCTCTCTCTCTCTCTCTCTCTCTCTCTCTCTCTCTCTCTCTCTTGGTAAATGTATAATGTAATCTGTACACATCTCAGTCATTTCAAACCCTTCATTTTATATAATTGAGGCCAGTGAATTTGCCAGAATGAAGTTAAGAAAAGTAATATAGAGAGAGATCTAGGTATCAAGATAAATTGTATCATTTATGTTATGAGAGAACCATGTTTACTTTGCTATAATGAATAGCAAAATAGGTACAATTACAGCTGTCAGCTGTCTGGAGATGTTAGCCAGATTGTAAGGGAATCTGTGTCTAGCCCAAACCTCTTTGTTAAGAGAAGCCATTATTTCAGTTATCTGTCTTAATGGGCCTATGGGATGTTCATACACACTTTAATGTGTACGGGGTGGAGGCAGAATGTAACACCAAATACTGCCATCAAACATTTAATTTCCAATACATTCACCCTTTTCTGTACTTTTTTTGAAGGGTCCATGCTTTGCCTCCATACAAGACCACTTCTTCTAAATTTTTCCATTCAAATTCACACTCTCTCTTCTTGCTACAAGTCCATGGGGAAATGAAACACAATAAGTCCCCAAGTGTACATCTCTCTTACCGTTTCAGTACTTTCTTGATCAAACCACCTCACACCACATATTGTCCTCAAACATCTCATTTCCAGCACATCCACCCTCCTTCGCACAACTCTATCCATAGCCCACGCCTCGCAACCATATAACATTGTTGGAACCACTATTCCTTTAAACATACCCATTTTAGCTTTTCGAGATAACGTTCTCACCTTCCACACATTTTTCAATGCTCCCAGAACTTTTGCCCCCTCCCTCACCCTATGACTCACTTCCACTTCCATGGTTCCATCCGCTGACAAATCCACTCCCAGATATCTAAAACACTTCACTTCCTCCAGTATTTCTCCATTCAAACTTACCTCCCAACTGACTTGTCCCTCAAACCTAGTGAGCCTAATAACCTTCCTCTTATTCACATTTACTCTCAACTTTCTTCTTTCACACACTTTACCAAACTAATCACCAACTTCTGTAGTTTCTCACCCAAATCAGCCACCAACACTGTATCATCAGCGAACAACAACTGACTCACTTCCAAGCCCTCTCATCCATAACAGACTGCATACTTACCCCTCTCTCCAAAACTCTTGCATTCACCTCCCAAATAACCCCATCCATAAACAAATTAAACAACCATGGAGACATCACGCACCCCTGCCACAAACCTACATTCACTGAGAATTAATCACTTTCCTCTCTTCCTTCTCGTACACATGCCTTACATCCTCGATAAAAACTTTTCACTGCTTCTAGCAACTTACCTTCCACACTATATGCTCTTAATACCTTCCACAAAGCATATGCCTTCTCCAGATCCATAAATGCTACATACAAATCCATCTGTTTTTCTAAGTATTTCTCACATACATTTTTCAAAGCAAACACCTGATCCACACATCCTCTACCACTTCTGGAACCACATAGCTCTACCCCAATCTGATGCTCTGTACATGCCTTCACCCTCGCAATCAATACCCTCCCATATAATTTCCCAGGAATACTCAACAAACTTATACCTCTGTAATTTGAACACTCACCTTTATCCCCTTTGCCTTTATACAGTGGCACTATGCATGCATTCCACCAATCCTCAGGCACTTCACCATGAACCATACATACATTGAATATTCTCACCAACCAGTCAACAACACAGTCATCCCCTTTTTTAATAAATTCCATTGCAATACCATCCAACCCTGCCATCTTGCCGGCTTTCATCTTCTGCAAAGCTTTCACTACCTCTTCTCTGTTTACCAAACCATTCTCCCTGAACCTCTCACTTCAACCAAAACAACCTCTGCCACTCTATCATCAAACACATTCAACAAACCTTCAAAAAAATACTCACTCCATCTCACCACTATTTATTATCACCTCCCCATTAGCCACCTTCACAGATGTTCCCATATGTTCTCTTGTCTTACACATTTTATTTACCTCCTTCCAAAATATCTTTTTATTCTCCCTAAAACTTAACGATACTCTCTCACCCTAACTCTCAACTGCCCTATTTCTCATCTCTTGCACCTTTCTCTTGACCTCCTGCCTCTCTCTTTTGTATATTTCCCAGTCATTGGCACTATTTCCCTGCAAAAATCACCCAAATGCCTTTCTTTTCTCCTTCACTAACAATCTTACTTCTTCATCCCACCACTCACTTCCCTTTCTAATCTGCCCACCTCCCACCTTTCTCATGCCACAAGCATCTTTTGCACAAACCATCACAGCTTCCCTGAATACATCCAATTCCTCCCCTACTCCCCTTTCGTCATTTGCTCTCACCTTTTTCCATTCTGCACTCAAATCTCTCTTGGTACTTACTCATACAAGTCTCCCTTTCAAGCTCACTTACTTTCACCACTCTCTTCACCCCAACATTCTCTCTTCTTTTCTGAAAACCTCTACAAATCTTCACTTTCGCCTCCACAAGATAATGATCAGACATCCCTCCAGCTGCCCCTCTCAGCACATTAACATCCAAAAGTCTCTCTTTCACATGCCTATCAATTAACACATAGTTCAATAACGCTCTCTGGCCATCTCTCCTACTTACATATGTATTCATTTACTTATTTATTTTGCTTTGTTGCTGTCTCTTGCATGTTCAAGCCCCAATCACTCAAAATCTTTTTCATTCCATCTTTTCACCTCCAATTTGGTCTCCCGCTTTTCCTCGTTCCCTCCACCTCTGACACACATACCCCCTTTGTCAATCTTTCCTCACTCATTCTCGCCATGAAACCATATGAAAACACCCTCTTCTGCTCTCTCAACCACACTCTTTTTATTACCACACATCTCTCTTACCCTATTATTACTTACTCGATCAAATCACCTCACACCACATACTGTCCACAAACATCTCGTTTCCAGTACATTCACCCTCCTCCGCACAACTCTATCTATTGCCCATGCCTTGCAACCATATAACTTACATATGAATCACATGTATACTTATTCATATCTCCCTCCACACAGCTCTATCTATTGCCCATGCCTTGCAACCATATAACTTACATATGTATCATATGTATACATATCTATATCTCTCTCTTTTTAAACCAGGTATTCCCAATCATCAGTCCTTCTTCAGCACACAAATCTACAAGCTCTTCACCATTTCCATTTACAACACAGGACACCCCATGTACACCAATTATACCCTATACTGCCACATTCAAATCACCCATCACTATAACCCGGTCTCGTGTATCAAAGCTGCTAACACACTCACTCAGCTGTTCCCAAAACACTTGCCTCTCATGATCTTTCTTCTCATGCCCTGGTGCATATGCACTAATAATCACCCATATCTCTCTATCCACTTTCAGTTTTACCCATATCAATCTAGAGTTTACTTTCTTACACTCTATCACATACTCCGACAACTCCTGCTTCAGGAGTAGTGCCACTCCTTCCTTTGCTCTTGTCCACTCACTAACCCCTGACTACTCCCAAGACATTCCCAACCCACTCTTCCCATTTACCCTTGAGCTTCGTTTCACTCAGAGCCAAAACATCCAGGTTCCTTTCCTCAAACTTACTACCTATCTCTCCTTTTTCTCATCTTGGTTACATCCACACACATTTAGACACCCCAAGCTAAGCCTTCGAGAAGGATGAGCACTCCCTGCAAGACTCCTTCTATTTCCCCTTTTAGAAATTCAAAATACTAAGACATATATATACTAAAAATCCTAACTAACCAGTCAACAACACTGCCACCCCCTTTCTTCAGAAAGTCGACTGTAGCCCCATCTACTCTAAATGCTATCCAATGCTTCATCTAATGCAAGGCATTCACAACCTCTCTTGTTGCCAAACCATATGCCATGACTCTAGTTTTACATAGCTCCATGTCCCAAACACAGCACATCTGTCATCCTATTACCTAAATAATCAACAGTCCTTCAAAATACTCATTCCATCTCCTCCCAAAACATTTTTGTCATTCTCCCTGAAATATGCTATACTCTCTCACCCTAACTCTCATTTGTCCTTTTTTTCAGCCACTACATCCTCCTCTCAACCTACTGTAGCTCCCTTGTATGTGCATTCCTTCCCTGCAGGTAATGCCCATACACTTCTCTTTTCCTAGCAATTTTACTTCCTCATCCCACCACCCTTTCTCACATGTCAACATCCTACCTTCTGCATGCCACAAAATTCTCTTGCATAGGAAAAAATAATACAAATATTTAGTCCATACATAAATACACATTCTAAATACTGACCAAGGCACACATAAGTACACCAGTCTCATATAAAACTAAATAGTAGTAGTTTTAATATAAAGAAGAAAGGAAAAGGATACATGTCACAAGATGGAAAAAGCCAATCAGGTACCAATACACCATGACAGCATTTGATCCTAGAAAATTGTGAGCTTTAATTGGCTGGAAACAAGGAGGCTGATCCCGTCATCCTGGTGGCAGTTGTCTAGCTGAAGACAGGCTCAAAACATGCCAGCTGCCATGATCACAATTAAGTGAGTGAGGACAAGTGCCTCCTCACTACAAATCTCAGGCTTGGAAGTTGTTGACCCTAATACTCCCAGAGAAAATATATCATGCTTACAGGATACCCTGCAAGGGAAAGAAACAATGCAAATACATATTACACAGTACCTGTGATGATGAAGTGAGGAAAGAGGTAAGTTTTGCTGTGTTGTTACTACTTGATATCCTAGAATGTTCAAATGGATCCATATCACCCCCAACTCCAATGTAATCTTCTGGCATTGGTAGCTGATTATCTTTTCCTATACTTATATGTATAGGTTTCTGTGTCCACTTGTTACGTGTGACAATTTCATCTGTCTGCACCTCTTCACAAAGTGCATCTTCATTTGTCTGTACATGTATCTGAAAAATATAGCTAAACATTACTGGTGGCCTTCTGTGTCAATGGAATACATAAAATATTGTAAATCTTCATGCACTTCAAAAAATATTCTCATAAATAGGTTAGAAATAGAGTATTCTGGCACAATGAGCATATCAATGTTTTAAGTATAAGCAAATATGTATTTCAAATGAAAAGTAAATTCAGAGAGAGTTTTTCAAACAAAGTCTAAACTATGCCTGAAGCTTATAATCTCATAAAGGAATCAATTCTGGTGTGCACTGTAAATCTTCAAATAGAAAGGATACTCTCAAGTTTATCTGGAACCATTCATTTCTTAGCTCAAAGAGCCCTTCAGAGTCTGGGGCCATGCTGGAATTAGACAAACTGATTAGAATATACATATGGTTTCCTTGATGCATCACATATGTTTGGTTTACGGTGTCACAGCCACCTACAAATCCTCCCGTCTTTTCTATCACTGCACCACCTGTGCTATCACTAATATCCACATCAATGACCCATTCAATCTTTGCCATCAACTATCTCTATCTATATCTCTGACAGCATTCCCTTGGGGAACTCCCATCAAAGGGTTGGTCATGACAAAAGAAACTCCACTTATCACTGTCCTTAAATGCCTCCCTGTCATACACCATTCCATGCATTCTTCCACCAATTCTCTCCTAATACTCTTCCACTCTATTCCCCATAACACAGGTGGTCTACCTCTTATTTCTATTATTTATTTTGCTTTGTCGCTGTCTCCCGCGTTAGCGAGGCAGCGCAAGGAAACAGACGAAAGAATGGCCCAACCCACCCACATACAAATGTATATACATACACGTCCACAAACGCAAATATACATACCTATACATCTCAATGTATACATATATATACACACACAGACATCTACATATGTACACATGTACATAATTCATACTGTGTGCCTTTATTCATTCCCATCGCCACCTCACCACACATGGAATAACAACCCCCTCCCCCCCTCATGTGTGTGAGGTAGCGCCAGGTAAAGACAAAAAAGGCCACACTCGTGCACACTCAGTCTCTAGTCATGAAGTAATGCACCGAAACCACAGCTCCCTTTCCACATCCAGGCCCCAAACAAATTTCCGTAGTTCACCCCAGATGCTTCACATGCCCTGGTTCAATCCACTGACAGCATGTCGACCCCGGTACACCACATCATTCCAATTCACTCTATTCCTTGCACGCCTTTCACCCTCCTGCATGTTCAGGCCCCGATCACTCAAAATCTTTTTCACTCCATCTTTCCACCTCCAATTTGGTCTCCCACTTCTCGTTCCCTCCACCTCCGACACATATATCCTCTTGGTCAATCTTTCCTCACTCATTCTCTCCATGTGACCACACCATTTCGAAACACCCTCTTCTGCTCTCTCAACCACACTCCTTTTATTACCACACATCTCTCTTACCCTTACATTACTTACTCGATCAAACCACCTCACACCACATATTGTCCTAAAACATCTCATTTCCAGCACATCCACCCTCCTGCGCACAACTCTATCCATAGCCCAAGCCTTGCAACCATACATCGTTGGAACCACTATTCCTTTAAACATAGCCATTTTTGCTCTCTGAAATAATGTTCTCGACTTCCAAACATTCTTCAGGGCTCCCAGAATTTTCGCCCCTCCCCCACCCTATGATTCACTTCTGCTTCCATGGTTCCATCCGCTGCCAGATCCACTCCCAGATATCTAAAACACTTTATTTCCTCCAATTTTCTTCATTCAAACTTACCTCCCAATTGACTGGTCCCTCAACCCTACTGTACCTAATAACCTTGCTCTTAGTCACATTTACTCTCAGCTTTCTTCTTTCACACACTTTCCCAAACTCAGTCACCAGCTTCTGCAGCTCCTCACCCAAATCAGCCACCAGAGCTGTATCATCAGCAAACAACTGACTCGCTTCCCAAGCTCTCTCATCCACAACAGACTGCATACTTGCGCCTCTTTCCAAAACTCTTGCAATCACCTCCCTAACAACCCAATCCATAAACACATTAAACAACCATGGAGACATCACACACCCCTGCCGCAAACCAACATTCAATGAGAACCAATCACTTTCCTCTCTTTCTACTTATACACATGCCTTACATCCTCGATAAAAACTTTTCACTCCTTCTAACAACTTACCTCCCACACCATATATTCATAATACCTTCCACAGAGCATCTCTATCAACGCTATCATATGCCTTCTCCAGATCCATAAATGCTACATACAAATCCATTTGTTTTTCTAAGTACTTCTCACGTACACTTTTCAAAGCAAACACCTGATCCACACATCCTCTACCACTTCTGAAACCCCACTGTTCTTTCTCATTCTGATGCTCTGTATATGCTTCACCCTCTCAATCAACACCCTCCCATATAATGTCCCAGGAATACTCAACAAACCTATACCTCTGTAATTTGAGCACTCACTCTTATCCCCTTCGCCTATGTACAATAGCACTATGCAAGCATTCTGCCACTCTTCAGACACCTCACCAAGAGTCATGCATACATTAGATAACCTCAATAACCAGTCAACAATACAGTAACCCCCTTTTTTAATAAGTTCCACTGCAATACGATCCAAACCCGCTGCCTTGCCAGCTTTCATCTTCCGCAAAGCTTCTACTACCTCTTCTCTGTTTACCAAATCATTTTCCCTAACTATCTCACTTTGCACACCACCTCAACCAAAACACCCTATATCTGCCACTCTATCATCAAACACAATAACAAACCTTCAAAATACTCACTCCATCTCCTTCTCACATCACCACTACTTGTTATCACCTCCCCATTTGTTCCCTTGTCTTACGCACTTTATTTACCTCCTTCCAAAACATCTTTTTATTCTCCCTAAAATTTAATGATACTCTCTCACCCTAATTCTCATTTACCCTCTTTTTTGTCTCTTGCACCTTTCTCTTGACCTCCGGCCTCTTTCTTTTATATATCTCCCACTCATTTGCATTATTTCCCTGCAAAAATCGTCCAAATGCCTCTCATTCTTTTCTTTCACTAATAATCTTACTTCTTCATCCCACCACTCACTACCCTTTCTAATCTGCCCACCTCCCACGCTTCTCATGCCACAAGCATCTTTTGCACAAGCCATTACTGCTTCCCTAAACACATCTCATTCTTTCCCCACTCCCCTTACGTCCTATGTCCTCACCTTTTCCCATTCTGTACTTAATCTCTCCTGGTACTTCCTCATACAAGTCTCCTTAACAAGCTCACTCACTCTCACCACTCTCTTCACCCCAACATTCTCTCTTCTTTTCTGAAAACCTCTACAAATCTTCACCTTCGCCTCCACAAGATAATGATCAGACATCCCTCCAGTTGCACCTCTCAGCACATTAACATCCAAAAGTCTCACTTTCACACACCTATCGATTAACAAGTAATCCAATAACGCTCTCTGGCCATCTCTCCTACTTACATATGTATACTTATGTATATCTCTCTTTTCAAACCAGGTATTCCCATTTTAAACCAGGTATTCCCAATCACCAGTCCCTTATCAGCACATAAATCTACAAGCTTTTCACCATTAAAATTTACAACACTGAACACCCCATGCACACCAATTATTCCCTCAACCTCCACATTACTCACCTTTGCATTCAAATGAACCATTAGTATAACCCGGTCTTGTGCATCAAAACTACTAACACACTCACTCAGCTGCTCCCAAAACACCTGCCTCTCATGAGCTTTCTTCTCATGCCCGGGTGCATATGCACCAATAATCACCCATCTCTCTCCATCCACTTTCAGTTTCACCCATATCAATCTAGAATTTACTTTCTTCCACTCTATCGCATACTCCCACCACTCCTGTTTCAGGAGTAGTGCTACTCCTTCCCTTGCTCTTGTTCTCTCACTAATTCCTGAATTTACTCCGAAGACATTCCCAAACCACTCTTCCCCTTTACCCTTGAGCTTCATTTCACTCAGAGACAAAACATCCAGGTTTCTTTCCTCAAACATACCACCTACCTCTCGTTTTTTCTCATCTTGGTTACATGCACACACATTTAGATACCCCAATCTGAGCCTTTGAGGAGAATGGTGACTCCTTCTTCCCACGCATTACTCACGTGTCGTAGAAGGCGACTAAAGGGGATGGGAGTGGGGGGCTAAAAATCCTCCCCTTCTTGTATTTTGACATATTTATTTATTTTTATTTATTTTGCTTTGTTGCTGTCTCCCATGTTTGCGAGGTAGCGCAAGGAAACAGACGAAAGGATGGCCCAAACCGCCCATATACACATGTATATACATACACGTCCACACATGCAAATATACATACCTATACATCTCAATGTACACATATATATACACACACAGACATATACATATATACACATGTACATAATTCATACTGCCTGCCTTTATTTGTTCCCATCGCCACCTCACCACACATGGAATAACAACCCCCTCCCCCCTCATGTGCTAGGAAAAGACACCAAAGGCCCCATTCGTTCACACTCACTCTCTAGATGTCATGTAATATTGCACCAAAACCACAGCTCCCTTTCCACATCCAGGCTACACACAACTTTCCATGGTTTACCCCAGACGCTTCACATGCCTTGGTTCAATCCATTGACAGCATGTCGACCCCGGTATACCACATCGTTCCAATTCACTCTATTCCTTGCACAACTTTCACCCTCCTGCACGTTCAAGCCCCAATCACTATAAATCTTTTTCACTCCATCTTTCCACCTCCAATTTGGTCTCCCATTTCTCCTCGTTCCCTCTCCCTCTGACACATATACCCTCTTGGTCAATCTTTCCTCACTCATTCTCTCCATGTGACCAAACCATTTCAAAACACCCTCTTCTGCTCTCTCAACCACACTCTTTTTATTTCCACACATCTCTCTTACCCTTACATTACTTACTCGATCAAACCACCTCACACCACATATTGTCCTCAAACATCTCATTTCCAGCACATCCACCCTCCTGCGCACAACTCTATCCATAGCCCACGCCTCACAACCATACAACATTGTTGGAACCACTATTCCTTCAAACATACCCATTTTTGCTTTCCAAGATGATGTTCTCGACTTCCAAACATTCTTCAAGGCTCCCAGGATTTTCGCCCCCTCCCCCACCCTATGATTCACTTCCGCTTCCATGGTTCCATCCGCTGCCAGAACCACTCCCAGATATCTAAAACACTTTACTTCCTCCAGTTTTTCTCCATTCAAACTTACCTCCCAATTGACTTGACCCTCAACCCTACTGTACCTAATAACCTTGCTCTTATTCACATTTACTCTTAACTTTCTTCTTTCACACACTCTACCAAACTCAGTCACCAGCTTCTGCAGTTTCTTACATGAATCAGCCACCAGCGCTGTATCATCAGCGAACAACAACTGACTCACTTCCCAAGCTCTCTCATCCACAACAGAATGCATACTTGCCCCACTTTCCAAAACTCTTGTATTCACCTCCCTAACAACCCCATCCATAAACAAATTAAACAACCACGGAGACATCACACACCCCTACCGCAAACCCACATTCACTGAGAACCAATCACTTTCCTCTCTTCCTAAACGTACACATGCCTTACATCCTCGATAAAAACTTTTCATTGCTTCTAACAACTTGCCTCCCAAGTTATACACATGTACATAAATTCATACTGTCTACCTTTATTCATTCCCATTGAAACCTCGTCACACATGAAATACCAACCCCATCCCACCGCATGTGTGTGAGGTAGTGTGACATATATATATATATATATATATATATATATATATATATATATATATATATATATATATATACATATATATTTTTTTTTTTGCTTTGTCGCTGTCTCCCACGTTTGCAAGGTAGCGCAAGGAAACAGACGCAAGAAATGGCCCAACCCACCCCCATACACATGTATATACATACGTCCACACACGCAAATATACATACCTACACAGCTTTCCATGGTTTAACCCAGACGCTTCACATGCCCTGATTCAATCCACTGACAGCATGTCAACCCCGGTATACCGTATCGATCCAATTCACTCTATTCCTTGCCCTCCTTTCACCCTCCTGCATGTTCAGGCCCCGATCACACAAAATCTTTTTCACTCCATCTTTCCACCTCCAATTTGGTCTCCCACTTCTCCTCGTTCCCTCCACCTCCGACACATATATCCTCTTGGTCAATCTTTCCTCACTCATTCTCTCCATGTGCCCAAACCATTTCAAAACACCCTCTTCTGCTCTCTCAACCACGCTCTTTTTATTTCCACACATCTCTCTTACCCTTATGTTACTTACTCGATCAAACCACCTCACACCACATATTGTCCTCAAACATCTCATTTCCAGCACATCCATCCTCCTGCGCACAACTCTATCCATAGCCCATGCCTCGCAACCATACAACATTGTTGGAACCACTATTCCTTCAAACATACCCATTTTTGCTTTCCGAGATAATGTTCTCGCCTTCCACACATTCTTCAAGGCTCCCAGGATTTTCGCCCCCTCCCCCACCCTATGATCCACTTCCGCTTCCATGGTTCCATCCGCTGCCAGATCCACTCCCAGATATCTAAAACACTTTACTTCCTCCAGTTTTTCTCCATTCAAACTTACCTCCCAATTGACTTGACCCTCAACCCTACTGTACCTAATAACCTTGCTCTTATTCACATTTACTCTTAACTTTCTTCTTTCACACACTTTACCAAACTCAGTCACATATATATATATATATATTTTTTTTTTTTTTTTTTATACTTTGTCGCTGTCTCCCGCGTTTGCGAGGTAGCGCAAGGAAACAGACGAAAGAAATGGCCCAACCCCCCCCCATACACATGTACATACACACGTCCACACACACAAATATACATACCTACACAGCTTTCCATGGTTTACCCCGGACGCTTCACATGCCTTGATTCAATCCACTGACAGCACGTCAACCCCTGTATACCACATCGCTCCAATTCACTCTATTCCTTGCCCTCCTTTCACCCTCCTGCATGTTCAGGCCCCGATCACTCAAAATCTTTTTCACTCCATCTTTCCACCTCCAATTTGGTCTCCCACTTCTCCTCGTTCCCTCCACCTCTGACACATATATCCTCTTGGTCAATCTTTCCTCACTCATTCTCTCCATGTGACCAAACCATTTCAAAACACCCTCTTCTGCTCTCTCAATCACACTCTTTTTATCACCACACATCTCTCTTACCCAATCATTACTTATTCGATCAAACCAGCTCACACCACATGTTGTCCTCAAACATCTCTTTTCCAGCACATCCACCCTCATGCGCACACCTTTATCCATAGCCCATGCCTCGCAACCATTTAACATTGTTGGAACCACTATTCTCTTAAACATACCCGTTTTTGCTTTCCGAGATAATGTCCTCGAATTGCACACATTCTTCAAGGCTCCCAGAATTTTCGCCCCCTCCCCTACCCTACGAGTCACTTCCGCTTCCATGGTTCCATCCGATGCCAAATCCACTCACAGATATCTAAAACAATTTACTTCCTCCAGTTTTTCTCCATTCAAACTTACCTCCCAATTGACTTCACCCACAACCCTACTGTACCTAATAACCTTGCTCTTATTCACACTTACTCTCAGCTTTCTTCTTTCACACACTTTACCAAACTCAGTCATCAGCTTCTGCAGGTTCTCACATGAATCAGCCACCAGCGCTGTATCATCAGTGAACAACAACTGACTCACTTTCCGAGCTCTCTCATCCACAACAGACTGCATACTTGCCCCTCTTTCCAAAACTCCTCCATTCACCTCCCTAACAACCCCATCCATGAACAAATTAAACAACCATGGAGACATCACACACCCCTGCTGCAAACCTACATTCGATGAAAACCATTCACTTTCCTCTCTTCCTACACGTACACATGCCTTACACCCTCGATAAAAACTTTTCACTGCTTCTAACAACTTGCCTCCCACACCATATATTCTTAATACCTCCCACAGAGCAACCTCTATCAACTCTATAATATGCCTTCTCCAGATCCATAAATGCTACATACAAATCCATTTGCTTTTCTAAGTATTTCTCACATACATTCTTCAAAGCAAACACCTGATCCACACATCCTCTACCACTTCTGAAACCACAATGCTCTTCCCCAATCTGATGCTCTGTACATGCCTTCACCCTCTCAATCAATACCCTCCCATATAATTCACCAGGAATACTCAACAAACTTATAGCTTTGTAATTTAAGCACTCACTTTTATCCCCTTTCCCTTTGTACAATGGCACTATGCAAGCATTCTGCCAATCCTCAGGCACCTCACCATGAGTCATGCATACATTAAATAACCTTACCAACCAGTCAACAATACAGTCACCCCCTTTCTTCATAAATTCTACTGCAATACCATCCAAACCCACTGCCTTGCTGGCTTTCATCTTCTGCAAAGCTTTTACTACCTCTTCTCTGTTTACCAAATCATTTTCCCTAACCCTCTCACTTTGCACACCACCTCGACCAAAACAACCTATATCTGCCATTCTATCATCTCTGCCATTCTATCATCAAACACATTCAACAAACCTTCAAAATACTCACACCATCTCCTCACATCACCATTATTGTTTTCACCTCCCCATTAGCCCCCTTCACTGAAGTTCCCATTTGTTCCCTTGCCTTATGCACTTTATTTACCTCCTTCCAAAACTTATTTTTATTCTCCCTAAAATTTAATGATACTCTCTCACCCCAACTCTCATTTTCCCTCTTTTTCACCTCTTGCACCTTTCTTTTGACATCCTGCCTCTTTCTTTCATACATCTCCCTGTCATTTGCATTATTTCCCTGCAAAAGTTGTCCAAATGCCTCTCTCTTCTCTTTCAATAATAATCTTACTTCTTTGTCCCACCACTCAATACCCTTTCTAATCTGCCCCAATCCCACACTTCTCATGCCAGAAGCATCTTTTGCGCAAGCCATCACTGCTTCCCTAAATACATCCCATTCCTCCCCCACTCCCCTTACGTCCTTTGTTCTCACCTTTATCCATTCTTTATTCAGTTTCTCCTGGTACTTCCTAA
>NC_092249.1:11295584-11416551 GCF_036320965.1 Panulirus ornatus
TTGCTACCTTTATTCATTCCCGTTGCCACCCCGCCACACATGAAATGATACCCCCCTCCCCTGCATGTGCACCAGGTAGTGCTAGGAAAAGACAACAAAGGCCACATTGGTTCACACTCAGTCTCTAGCTGTCATATATAATGCACCAAAAACATAGCTCCCTTTCCACCTCCAGGCTACACAAAACTTTCCATGGTTTACCCCAGATGCTTCATATGTCCTGGTTCAATCCGATGACAGCACTTCAACCCAGTATACCACATCCTTCCAGTTCACTCTATTCCTTGCACGCCTTTCACCCTACTGCATGTTCAGGTCCCGATCACTCAAAATCTTTTTCACTCCATCCTTCCGCCTCCAATTTGGTTTCCCACTTCTCTTCGTTCCCTCCACCTCTGACACATATATCCTCTTTGTAAATCTTTCCTCACTCATTCTCTCCATGTGACCAAACCATTTCAAAACACCCTCTTCTGCACTCTCAACCACACTCTTTTTATTACCACACATCCCTCTTACCCTTTCATTACTTACTTGATCAAACAACCTCATACCACAAATCGTCCTCAAACATCTCATCTACCCTCCTCTGCACAACCCTATCTATAGCCCACGCCTTGCAACCAAATGACATCATTGGAACCAAAAATCCTTCAAACATACCCGTTTTTGCTTTCCAAGATCATGCTGTTGACTTCCACACACTTTTCAACGCTCCCAGAACTTTCGTCCCTTCCCCTACTTTGGCTTTCATGGTTCCATCTGATGCCAAACTCACTCCCAGATATCTTAAACACTTCACTTCCTCCAGTTTTTCTCCATTCAAAGTTACCTCCCAACTGACTTGTCCCTCAACCCTACTGTACCTAATAACCTTGCTCTTATTCGCATTTACTCTCAGCTTTCTTCTTTCACACACTCTACCAAACTCAGTCACCAGCTTCTGCAGTTTCTCACATGAATCAGCCACCAGCGATGTATCATCAGCGAATAACACCTGACTTCCCAAGCCCTCTCATCCACAACAGACTGCATACTTACCCCTCTTTCCAAAACTCTTCCATTCACCTCCCTAACAACCCCATCCATAAACAAATCAAACAACCATGGAGACATCACGCACCCCTGCCGCAAACCGACATTCACTCAGAACGAATCCCTTTCCCTTCTTCATACTCATACACATGCCTTACATCCTTGATAAAAACTTTTCACTCCTTTTAACAACTTGCCTCCCACACCATATACTCTTAATACTTTCCACAGAGCATCTCTATCAACTCTATCATATGCTTTCTCCAGATCCATAAATACTAATCCATTTGTTTTTCTAAATATTTCTCTCATACATTCTTCAAAGCAAACACCTGATCCACACATCCTCTACCACTTCTGAAAACACAATTGTGTTCCCCAATCTGATGTTCTGTACATCCCTTCACCCTCTCAATCAATACCCTCCCATATAATTTCCCAGGAATACTCAACAAACTTATACCTCTGTAATTTGAGCACTCACCTTTATCCCCTTTGCCTTTGTACAATTGCACTTTAAATACATTCCACCAATCCTCAGGCACTTCACCATGAGCCATACATACATTGAATATCCTCACCAACCAATCAACAACACAGTCACCCCCTTTTTCAATAAATTCCACTGTAATACCATCCAAACCCGCCGCCTTCCCGGCTTTCATCTTCCACAAAGCTTTCACTACCTCTTCTCTGCTTACCAAATTATTCTCCCTGACCCTCTCACTTCGTACACCACCTCAACCAAAACACCCTATATCTGCCACTCTATCATCAAACACATTCAACAAACTTTCAAAATACTCACTACATCTCCTTCTCACATCACCACTACTTGTTACTACCTCCCCATTGGCCCCCTTCACCAATGTTCCCATTTGTTCTCTTGTCTTAAGCACTTTATTTACCTCCTTCCAAAACATCTTTTCATTCTTCCTAAAATTTCATGATACTCTCTCACCCCAGCCCTCTTTTTCACCTCTTGCACCTTTCTCTTGACCTCCTGCCTCTTTCTTTTATATATCTCACAGTCATTTGCACTATTTCCCTGCAAAAATTGTCCAAATGCCTCTATCCTCTCTTTCACTAACAATCTTACTTCTTCATCCCACCACTCACTACCCTTTCTAATCTGCCCACCTCCCACACTTCTCATGCAACAAGCATCTTTTGTGCAAGCCATCAATGCTTCCCTAAATACATCCCATTCCTCCCCCACTCCCCTTTTGTTCTTTGTTCTCACCTTTTTCCATTCTGCGCTCTAGTTCCAACAATGTTACATGGTTGCAAGGCGTGGACTATAGATACGGTTGTGCGAGGAAGGTGGATGTGTTGGAAATGAGATGTTTGAGGACAATATGAGGTGTGAGGTGGTTTGATCGAGTAAGTAATGAAAGGGTAAGACAGATGTATGGTAATAAAAAGAGTGTGGTTGAGAGAGCAGAAGAGGGTGTATTGAAGTGGTTAGGTCACATGGAGAGAATGAGTGAGGAAAGATTGACAAAGAGGATATATGTGTCAGAGGTGGAGGGAACGAGAAGTGGGACACCAAATTGGAGGGGGAAGGATGGATTGAAAAAGATTATGAGCGATCGGGACCTGAACATGCAGGAGGGTGAAAGGTGTGCAAGGAATAGAGTGAATTAGAATGATGTGGTATACTTGGGTCGATGTGCTGTCAATGGATTGAACCAGGGCATGTGAAGCATCTGGGGTAAACCATGAAAAGTTTTGTGAGGCACAAATGTGGAAACGGAGCTGTGGTTTTGATGCATTACACATGATAGCTAGAACTGAGTGTGAACGAATGTGGCCTTTTTTGTCTTTTCCTAGCGCATGCGAGGCAAGGGAGGGTACCATTTCATGTAAGGCAGGGTGGCAACCGGAATGGATGAGGGCCCAACCCACCCACATACACATGTATATGCATACATGCCCACATACGCACATATACATACCTATACATTTCAACGTATGTATACATATAAATACACAGACATATACTCATATATATACATGTACATATTCATACTTGCTGCCTTCATCCATTCCTGTCGCCACCCAGCCATACGTGAAATAGCACCCTCCTCCCCCAGCATGCGCAAGAGGTAGCGCTAGGAAATCACAAGAAAGGCCACATTCATTCACAATCAGTCTCTTGCTGTCATGTGTAGTGCACCGAAACCATAGCTCCCTTTCCACAGGCACTACGAAACTTTCTATGGTTTACCCCCAGTGCTTCACATGCCCTGGTTCATTCCACTGACAGCACGTCGACCCCGGTATACTACATCATTCCTATTCCCTCTATTCCTTGCACGCCTTTCACCCTTCTGTATGTTCAGGTCCCGATCGTTCAAAATCTTTTTCACTCCATCCTTCCATCTCCAGTTTGGTCTCCCACTTCTCCTTGTTCCCTCTACCTTTAACAGATATATCCTCTTTGTCAGTCTTCCTCACTCATTTTCTCCATGTGGCTAAACCATTTCAATACACCCTATTCTTGCATCTCTCTCCAAAATTCTTGCATTCACCTCTCTAACAATACCATTTCTATACAAATTAATCAACCATGGAGACATCACGCAACCCTACCGCAAACCTACATTAACTGGGAACCAGTCACTTTCTTCTCTTCCTACTCGTGCACATGCCTTACATCCTCGATAAAAACTATTCATTGCTTCTAGCAATTTACCTCCCTCACCATATACTTTTAATACCTCCCACAATGCATCTTTATCAACTCTATCATATGCCTTCTCCAGATCCATAAATACTACATTCAAATCCATCTGTTTTTCCAAGTATTTCTCACATACATTCTTCAAAGCAAACACCTGATCCACACATCCTCTACCACTTCTGAAACCACACTGCTCTTCCCCAATCTGATGCTCTGTACACGCCTTCACCCTCTCAATCAATACCCTCCCATATAATTTACCAGGAATACTCAACAAACTTATACCTCTGTAATTTGAGCACTCATCTTTATCCCCTTTGCCTTTGTACAATGGCACTATGCATGTATTCCCCCAATCCTCAAGCACTTGACCATGAGCCATACATACACTGAATATACTTACCAACCAGTCAACAACAAAGTCACCCCCTTTTTTAATAAATTCCACTGCAATACCATCCAAACCTGCCGCCTTGCTGTCTTTCATCTTCCGCAAAGCTTTCACTACCTCTTCTATGTTTTCCAAAGCATTCCCCCTGACCCTCTCACTTCGGACACCACCTCGACCAAAACACCCGATATCTGCCACTTTATCAACAAACACATTCAACATACCTCCAGCATACTCACTCCATCTCCTTCTCATTTCACCACTAAACTTGTTATTACCTCCCCATTAGACCCCTTCACCAATGTTCCCATTTGCTCTCTTGTCTTACGCACTTTATTTACCTCCTTCCAAAGCATCTTTTAATTTTGAATGAATTTAATGATACTCTCTGGCCCCAACTCTCATTTGCCCTCCTCTTCATCTCTTGCATCTTTCTCTTGACCTCTTGCCTCTTTCTTTTATGCATCTCCCAATCATTCGCACTACTTCCCTGCAAAAATCATCCAGACGCTTCTCTCTTCTCTTTCACTAACATTCTTACCTCTTCATCCCAGCAATCACTACCCTTTCTAACCTGCCCACCTTCCACCTTTCTCATGCCACATGCATCTTTTGCGCAAGCCATCACTGCTTCCCTAAATACATTCCATTCCAACCCCACTTTTACGTCATTTGCTCTCACCTTTATCCATTCTGCACTCAGTCTCTCCTGGTACTTCCTCACACAAGTCTTCTTTCCAAGCTCACTTCCTCTCACCACTCTCTTCACCCCAACATTCTCTCTTCTTTTCTGAAAACCTCTACAAATCTTCACCTTTGCCTCCAGAAGATAATGATCCGACATCCCTCCAGTTGCCCCTCTCATCAAAGCAACATCCAAAAGTCTCTTTTTCATGCTCACTCAGCTGCTCCCAAAACATTTGCCTCTCATGATCTTTCTTCTCATGACCAGGTGCATAGGCACCAATAATCACCCATCTCTCTCCATTCACTTTCCGTTTAACCCATATCAAACTAGAGTTTACTTTCTTACAGTCTATCGCATACTCCCACAACTCCTGCTTCAGGAGTAATGCCACTCCTTCCTCTGCTCTTGTCCTCTCACCAACCCCTGACTTTACTCCCAAGACATTCCTGAACCACTCTTCATCTTTACCCTTGAGCTTCATTTCACTCAGAGCCAAAACATCCAGGTTCCTTTCCTTAAGCATACTACCTATCTCTCCTTTTTTCTCATCTTGGTTACATCCACATACATTTAGACACCCCAATCTGAGCCTCTGAGGAGGATGAGCACTGCCTGCATGACTCCTTCTTCTGTTTCCCCTTATAGAAGGTTAAAATACAAGGAGTAGGTTTCTAGCCCCCCACTCCCGTCCCCTTTAGTTGCCTTTTACGACAAGAGATCGGGGGACTGGAAATCCTCTCCTCCCTTTTTTTTTTAATTTTCCAAAAGAAGGAACAGAGAAGGGGGCCATGTGAGGATATTTCCACTAAGGCTCAATGCTCTGTTCTTAATGCTACCTCCTTAAAGCAAAAAATGGGAAATATGTATGAAAAAAAAGAATCACTAAGGTAGGGGAGATAGAGTTCTACCTCCTTATTCCCAGCATGTTATAGATGTTGACTAAAGGGGTTTGGAGCCAGGTGTTGGAAACCCTCCCCTTCTTGTATTCAATCTTTAAAAGAGTAAACAGAAAAGGGAATCAAGCAGGGAGTGCTCATCCACTTAAATGGCTTAGATTGGTGTGTCTCAATGTGTGCAGATGTAAGCAAGATGAGAAGAAAAGAGAGATAGGTGGTACGTTTGCGGAGATAAACCTGGATGTTCTGGCTTTGAGTGAAATGAGGCTCAAGGGTAAAGGGGAAGAATGGTTTGGAAACATCTTATGGAGTAAAGTCAGGGGTTAGTGAGAGGACAAGACATAAGGAAGGAGTAGCACTACTCTGAAGCAGGAGTTGTGGAAGTGTGTGACAGAATGTAAGAAGGTGAAATCTTGGAAGATGTGGGTAAAACTGGAAGTGGATTACATGAGTCTGCAAGAGAAAGACAGACAACAGGAGGCCTGATTGGCCCATGACTGGGTTGTCTGAAAAAAAAAAAGATGTAAAAAAAAAAATTGACAAAAAATGTAATTCTGCTCAGTAGTTTTTTACACTGTCACTGACTCCCCACTGCTGCACATTAGCCTTCTATTGTCCCCATTACAATTTTCATTTATACATCTATTTCTGGCATTTTTCTCTGAGTACACATGAATTTATAAATCATTTGTCTAAACGACTTCTGAAGGTATTTATAGTTTTAGCATTCACTACGTCTGACGGTAACTTATTACATTGCTCAACACACCTATGGAAAAGAAGCTTTTTCCCACATCCGTACGACATCTTTTAGCTTTGAGTTATATTTCATTTGTTCTGGTAACAGTATTTTCTTGTATTTCAAAAAGATGTTTGTGACTTACTTTATCGAACATATTCAGAATTTCGAACACCTGGATTAAATCAACGGGAAGTCTACATTTTTAATGGGAGAAGATATCCAATTGTTTTAGCCTCTCTTTGTACGTCAGATTTCTAAGGGATGGGATCAATTCTGTTGTGCATCGTTGTTTTTTTTTTCTTTTTTTTTTTTGCTTTGTCGGTCTCCTGCGTTTGCGAGGTAGCGCAAGGAAACAGACGAAAGAAATGGCCCAACCCACCCCCCCCATACACAGGTATATACATACGTCCACACACGCAAATATACATACCTACACAGCTTTCCATGGTTTACCCCAGACGCTTCACATGCCCTGATTCAATCCACTGCCAGCACGTCCACCCCGGTATACCACATCGCTCCAATTCACTCTATTCCTTGCCCTCCTTTCACCCTCCTGCATGTTCAGGGCCCAATCACACAAAATCTTTTTCACTCCATCTTTCCACCTCCAATTTGGTCTCCCTCTTCTCCTCGTTCCCTCCACCTCCGACACATATATCCTCTTGGTCAACCTTTCCTCACTCATTCTCTCCATGTGCCCAAACCATTTCAAAACACCCTCTTCTGCTCTCTCAACCACGCTCTTTTTATTTCCACACATCTCTCTTACCCTTACATTACTTACTCGATCAAACCACCTCACACCACACATTGTCCTCAAACATCTCATTTCCAGCACATCCATCCTCCTGCGCACCACTCTATCCATAGCCCACGCCTCACAACCATAAAACATTGTTGGAACCACTATTCCTTCAAACATACCCATTTTTGCTTTCCGAGATAATGTTCTCGACTTCCACACATTCTTCAAGGCTCACAGAATTTTTGCCCTCTCCCCCACCCTATGATCCACTTCCGCTTCCATGGTTCCATCCGCTGCCAGATCCACTCCCAGATATCTAAAACACTTTACTTCCTCCAGTTTTTCTCCATTCAAACTCACCTCCCAATTGACTTGACCCTCAACCCTACTGTACCTAATAACCTTGCTCTTATTCACATTTACTCTTAACTTTCTTCTTTCACACACTTTACCAAACTCAGTCACCAGCTTCTGCAGTTTCTCACATGAATCAGCCACCAGCGCTGTATCATCAGCGAACAACAACTGACTCACTTCCCAAGTTCTCTCATCCCCAACAGACTTCATACTTGCCACTCTTTCCAAAACTCTTGCATTCACCTCCCTAACAACCCCATCCATAAACAAATTAAACAACCATGGAGACATCACACACCCCTGCCACAAACCTACATTCACTGAGAACCAATCACTTTCCTCTCTTCCTACACGTACACATGCCTTACATCCTCGATAAAAACTTTTCACTGCTTCTAACAACTTGCCTCCCACACCATATATTCTTAATACCTTCCACAGAGCATCTCTATCAACTCTATCATATGCCTTCTCCAGATCCATAAATGCTACATACAAATCCATTTGCTTTTCTAAGTATTTCTCAAATACATTCTTCAAAGCAAACACCTGATCCACACATCCTCTACCACTTCTGAAACCACACTGCTCTTCCCCAATCTGATGCTCTGTACATGCCTTCACCCTCTCAATCAATACTCTCCCATATAATTTACCAGGAATACTCAACAAACTTATACCTCTGTAATTTGAGCACTCACTCTTATCCCCTTTGCCTTTGTACAATGGCACTATGCACGCATTCCGCCAATCCTCAGGCACCTCACCATGAGTCATACATACATTAAATAACCTTACCAACCAGTCAACAATACAGTCACCCCCTTTTTTAATAAATTCCACTGCAATACCATCCAAACCTGCTGCCTTGCCGGCTTTCATCTTCCACAAAGCTTTTACTACCTCTTCTCTGTTTACCAAATCATTTTCCCTAACCCTCTCACTTTGCACACCACCTCGACCAAAACACCCTATATCTGCCACTCTATCATCAAACACATTCAACAACCCTTCAAAATACTCACTCCATCTCCTTCTCACATCACCACTACTTGTTATCACCTCCCCATTTGCGCCCTTCACTGAAGTTCCCATTTGCTCCCTTGTCTTACGCACTTTATTTACCTCCTTCCAGAACATCTTTTTTTCTTTCTTTTCTTTTAAACTATCTGCCATTTCCCGCATTAGCGAGGTAGCGTTAAGAACAGAGGACTGGGCCTTAGTGGAATATCCTCACCTGGCCCCCCTCTGTTCCTTCTTTTGGAAAATTAAAGAAAAGAAAAAAAAAAAAAAACGAGAGGGGAGGATTTCCAGCCTCCCGCTCCCTCCCCCTTTAGTCGCCATCCACGACAAGCAGGGAACATGTGGGAAGCATTCTTCATCCCCCATCCCCAGGGATAATATATATATATATATATATATATATATATATATATATATATATATATATATTTTTTTCAAGGCTCCCAAAATTTTCGCCCCCTCCCCCACCCTATGATCCACTTCCGCTTCCATGGTTCCATCCGCTGACAGATCCACTCCCAGATATCTACAACACTTCACTTCCTCCAGTTTTTCACCATTCAAACTCACCTCCCAATTGACTTGACCCTCAACCCTGCTGTACCTAATAACCTTGCTCTTATTCACCTTGCTCCTACTTACATAAGTATACTTATGTATATCTCGCTTTTTAAACCAGGTATTCCCAATCATCAGTCCTTTTTCAGCACATAAATCTACAAGCTCTTCACCATTTCCATTTACAACACTGAACACCCCATGTATACCAATTATTCCCTCAACTGCCACATTACTCACCTTTGCATTCAAATCACCCATCACTATGACCCGGTCTCGTGCATCAAAACCACTAACACACTCATTCAGCTGCTCCCAAAACACTTGCCTCTCTTGATCTTTCTTCTCATGCCCAGGTGCATATGCACCAATAATCACCCACCTCTCTCGATCAACTTTCAGTTTTACCCATATTAATCGAGAATTTACTTTCTTACACTCTATCACATACTCCCACAACTCCTGTTTCAGGAGTATTGCTACTCCTTCCCTTGCTCTTGTCCTCTCACTAACCCCTGACTTTACTCCCCAGACATTCCCAAACCACTCTTCCCCTTTACCCTTGAGCTTCGTTTCACTCAGAGCCAAAACATCCAGGTTCCTTTCCTCAAACATACTACCTATCTCTCCTTTTTTCACATCTTGGTTACATCCACACACATTTAGGCACCCCACTCTGAGCCTTCGAGGAGGATGAGCACTCCCCGCGCGACTCCTTCTTCTGTTTCCCATTTTAGAAAGTTAATACAAGGAGGGGAGGATTTCCGGCCCCCCGCTCCCGTCCCCTCTAGTCGCTTTCTACGACACGCGAGGAATACGTGGGAAGTATTCTTTCACCCCTATCCCCAGGGATAATATACATATATATATACATATACACATACACACACATACACATACATACGCACATATACACACACACACACATACATATATATACATATGAGAAATGTAAGAAACAATTTAGAAAACTGAAACTTCTAGCTTGAAATGAATGAAAAAAAAGAATGTCACATAATGGTTCAACCTCTGGCTATGGAAAAAAGGAAATGTATAATTTATTTACACAAACGTCAATAGCAGTTCTCATCAATTTAACCACTGTATCAATAAGCTTCAATGTCTAAGCTACATTTTTCTCCAATTTCACTATTTTCCTTCACATTTTCAATTGTGTCTGAAGGTTCTACTTCTAGAGTGATTGTTTTTCCAGTAAGGGTCTTCACATCTTGGTTACATCCACACACATTTAGGCACCCCACTCTGAGCCTTCGAGGAGGATGCTTTACTTGTGGTGCTGACTTCCCTCTTTAAATTTGATCGCCGTTTCCTGCGTAGAGATGGCCAGAGAGCGTTATTGGATTACGTGTTAATTGACAGGCGTGCGAAAGAGAGACTTTTGGATGTTAATGTGCTGAGAGGTGCAACTGGAGGGATGTCTGATCATTATCTTGTGGAGGCTAAGGTGAAGATTTGTATGGGTTTTCAGAAAAGAAGAGTGAATGTTGGGGTGAAGAGGGTGGTGAGAGTAAGTGAGCTTGAGAAGGAGACCTGTGTGAGGAAGTACCAGGAGAGACTGAGTACAGAATGGAAAAAGGTGAGAACAATGGAAGTAAGGGGAGTGGGGGAGGAATGGGATGTATTTACGGAATCAGTGATGGATTGCGCAAAAGATGCTTGTGGCATGAGAAGAGTGGGAGGTGGGTTGATTAGAAAGGGTAGTGAGTGGTGGGATGAAGAAGTAAGAGTATTAGTGAAAGAGAAGAGAGAGGCATTTGGACAATTTTTGCAGGGAAAAAATGCAATTGAGTGGGAGATGTATAAAAGAAAGAGACAGGAGGTCAAGAGAAAGGTGCAAGAGGTGAAAAAAAGGGCAAATGAGAGTTGGGGTGAGAGAGTATCATTAAATTTTAGGGAGAATAAAAAGATGTTCTGGAAGGAGGTAAATAAAGTGCGTAAGACAAGGGAGCAAATGGGAACTTCGGTGAAGGGCGCAAGTGGGGAGGTGATAACAAGTAGTGGTGATGTGAGAAGGAGATGGAGTGAGTATTTTGAAGTTTGTTGAATGTGTTTGATGATAGAGTGGCAGATATAGGGTGTTTTGGTCGAGGTGGTGTGCAAAGTGAGAGGGTTAGGGAAAATGATTTGGTAAACAGAGAAGAGGTAGTGAAAGCTTTGCGGAAGATGAAAGCCGGCAAGGCAGCAGGTTTGGATGGTATTGCAGTGGAATTTATTAAAAAAGGGGGTGACTGTATTGTTGACTGGTTGGTAAGGTTATTTAATGTATGTATGACTCATGGTGAGGTGCCTGAGGATTGGCGGAATACGTGCATAGTGCCATTGTACACAGGCAAAGGGGATAAGAGTGAGTGCTCAAATTACAGAGGTATAAGTTTGTTGAGTATTCCTGGTAAATTATATGGGAGAGTATTGATTGAGAGGGTGAAGGCATGTACAGAGCATCAGATTGGGGAAGAGCAGTGTGGTTTCAGAAGTGGTAGAGGATGTGTGGATCAGGTGTTTACTTTGAAGAATGTATGTGAGAAATACTTAGAAAAGCAAATGGATTTGTATGTAGCATTTATGGATCTGGAGAAGGCATACGATAGAGTTGATAGAGATGCTCTGTGGAAGGTATTAAGAATATATGGTGTGAGAGGAAAGTTGTTAGAAGCAGTGAAAAGTTTTTATCGAGGATGTAAGGCATGTGTACGTGTAGGAAGAGAGGAAAGTGATTGGTTCTCAGTGAATGTAGGTTTGCGGCAGGGGTGTGTGATGTCTCCATGGTTGTTTAATTTGTTTATGGATGGGGTTGTTAGGGAGGTGAATGCAAGAGTTTTGGAAAGAGGGGCAAGTATGAAGTCTGTTGGGGATGAGAGAGCTTGGGAAGTGAGTCAGTTGTTGTTCGCTGATGATACAGCGCTGGTGGCTGATTCTTGTGAGAAACTGCAGAAGCTGGTGACTGAGTTTGGAAAAGTGTGTGGAAGAAGAAAGTTAAGAGTAAATGTGAATAAGAGCAAGGTTATTAGGTACAGTAGGGTTGAGGGTCAAGTCAATTGGGAGGTGAGTTTGAATGGAGAAAAACTGGAGGAAGTGAAGTGTTTTAGATATCTGGGAGTGGATCTGGCAGCGGATGGAACCATGGAAGCGGAAGTGGATCATAGGGTGGGGGAGGGGGCGAAAATCCTGGGGGCCTTGAAGAATGTGTGGAAGTCGAGAACATTATCTCGGAAAGCAAAAATGGGTATGTTTGAAGGAATAGTGGTTCCAACAATGTTGTATGGTTGCGAGGCGTGGGCTATGGATAGAGTTGTGCGCAGGAGGATGGATGTGCTGGAAATGAGATGTTTGAGGACAATGTGTGGTGTGAGGTGGTTTGATCGAGTGAGTAACGTAAGGGTAAGAGAGATGTGTGGAAATAAAAAGAGCGTGGTTGAGAGAGCAGAAGAGGGTGTTTTGAAGTGGTTTGGGCACATGGAGAGAATGAGTGAGGAAAGATTGACCAAGAGGATATATGTGTCGGAGGTGGAGGGAACAAGGAGAAGAGGGAGACCAAATTGGAGGTGGAAAGATGGAGTGAAAAAGATTTTGTGTGATCGGGGCCTGAACATGCAGGAGGGTGAAAGGAGGGCAAGGAATAGAGTGAATTGGAGCGGTGTGGTGTACTGGGGTTGACGTGCTGTCAGTGGATTGAAGCAGGGCATGTGAAGCGTCTGGGGTAAACCATGGAAAGCTGTGTAGGTATGTATATTTGCGTGTGTGGACGTATGTATATACATGTGTATGGGGGTGGGTTGGGCCATTTCTTTCGTCTGTTTTTTTTTTTTTTTTTCCAAAGGAAGGAACAGAAAAGGGGGCCGGGTGAGGATGTTTCCTCAGAGGCCCAGTCCTCTGTTCTTAACGCTACCTCGCTATCGCGGGAAACGGCGAATAGTAAAAAAAAAAAAAAAAAAAAAATATATATATATATATATATATATATATATATATATATATATATATATATATATACATATATTATTATTATTATTATACTTTGTCAGGTCTCCCGCGTTTGCGAGGTAGCGCAAGGAAACAGACGAGAGAAATGGCCCAACCCCCCCCCCATACACATGTAGATACATACGTCCACACACGCAAATATACATACCTACACAGCTTTCCATGGTTTACCCCAGACGCTTCACATGCCCCGATTCAATCCACTGACAGCACGTCAACCCCTGTATACCACATCGCTCCAATTCACTCTATTCCTTGCCCTCCTTTCACCCTCCTGCATGTTCAGGCCCCGATCACACAAAATCTTTTTCACTCCATCTTTCCACCTCCAATTTGGTCTCCCTCTTCTCCTCGTTCCCTCCACCTCCGACACATATATCCTCTTGGTCAATCTTTCCTCACTCATTCTCTCCATGTGCCCAAACCACTTCAAAACACCCTCTTCTGCTCTCTCAACCACGCTCTTTTTATTTCCACACATCTCTCTTACCCTTACGTTACTCACTCGATCAAACCACCTCACACCACACATTGTCCTCAAACATCTCATTTCCAGCACATCCATCCTCCTGCGCACAACTCTATCCATAGCCCACGCCTCGCAACCATACAACATTGTTGGAACCACTATTCCTTCAAACATACCCATTTTTGCTTTCCGAGATAATGTTCTCGACTTCCACACATTCTTCAAGGCCCCCAGAATTTTCGCCCCCTCCCCCACCCTATGATCCACTTCCGCTTCCATGGTTCCATCCGCTGCCAGATCCACTCCCAGATATCTAAAACACTTCACTTCCTCCAGTTTTTCTCCATTCAAACTCACCTCCCAATATATATATATATATATATATATATATATATATATATATATATATATATATATATATATATATCCCTGGGGATAGGGGAGAAAGAACACCCCACACGCATCTCCCTAAAATTTAATGATACTCTCTCACCCCAACTCTCATTTGCCCTTTTTTTCACCTCTTGCACCTTTCTCTTGACCTCCTGTCTCTTTCTTTTATACATCTCCCACTCAATTGCATTTTTTCCCTACAAATATTTGTCCAAATGCCTCTCTCTTCTCTTTCACTAATACTCTTACTCCTTCATCCCACCACTCACTACCCTTTCTAATCAACCCATCTCCCACTCTTCTCATGCCACAAGTATCTTTTGCGCAATCCATCACTGATTCCCTAAATACATCCCATTCCTCCCCCACTCCCCTTACTTCCATTGTTCTCACCTTTTTCCATTCTGTACTCAGTCTCTCTGGTACTTCCTCACACAGGTCTCCTTCCCAAGCTCACTTACTCTCACCACCCTCTTCACCCCAACATTCACTCTTCTTTTCTGAAAACCCATACAAATCTTCACCTTAGCCTCCACAAGATAATGATCAGACATCCCTCCAGTTGCACCTCTCAGCACATTAACATCCAAAAGTCTCTCTTTCGCACGCCTGTCAATTAACACGTAATCCAATAACGCTCTCTGGCCATCTCTCCTACTTACATAAGTATACTTATGTATATCTCGCTTTTTAAACCAGGTATTCCCAATCATCAGTCCTTTTTCAGCACATAAATCTACAAGCTCTTCACCATTTCCATTTACAACACTGAACACCCCATGTATACCAATTATTCCCTCAACTGCCACATTACTCACCTTTGCATTCAAATCACCCATCACTATAACCCGGTCTCGTGCATCAAAACCACTAACACACTCTCATGATCATGCATCTTTGTACTTGCTCTAATATTTCCTGGTCTTTTTTATAGCTTGGGGACCAAAACTGGACTGCATATTCAAGGTGTGTTCTTACTAGAGAATTAGAAAGCATGAGAATTGTTTCTGGTGTCTTGTAATCTATGTTCCTGGTTATGAAACCTAACAATTGGTTACCTTTTTTACTTGCTGCTTGACACAGTTTAGTGTATTCCAAATTGTTGCTCATGAGAACTCCAAGGCCCTTTTCTTCATTTGCTTTAGCAAGAGAGTTTCCCAATAGTTTGTAGTCATAACGTATATTCTTGACTCCAAAAGCATAACTTTACACTTGTCTACATTAAACTTCATTTGCCAGCTGTCTGACTACTCTGCTAGTAGGTATTAGTGCTTATGCACTTGGTCATGAAAAGAAGGATCACATGAGACAAGTTTTTTGAAAGCAGCTGAGTGAGTTGGCAGTTTTGGAGCATGAGACCAGGTATTAGTGATGGGTAATTTGAATGTGAAGGTGAGTAATGTGGCAGTTGTGGGTATAATCGGTGCTCACTGGTATTTTGTGTTGTGAATGAAAATGGTGAAGAGCTTGAGGATTTGTGTAGTGAGAAAATGACTTGCGACTGAAAATACTTGGTTTAAAAAAAAGAGATGTACACAAGTATGAGTATGTGAGTAGGAGAGGTGGTCAAAGGAAGTTATGAGATTACATATTAATTGATAGGTGTGTAAAAGGGAAACTTTTGGATGTAAGTATGCTGAGAGGGGCAGCTGGTGGAATGTCTGATCACTATTTTGTGGATGCCATGAAGATTTGTAGAGATTTTCAAAAAAAAGGAGAAAATGTATGAGAAAAGAGAGTGGTGAGAGTGAGCTTGGAAAGGAAATTTTATTTATTTATTTATTTATTTATTCATTTATTTATTTATTTTGCTTTGTCGGTCTCCCGTGTTAGTGAGGTAGTGCAAGGAAACAGACGAAAGAATGGCCCAACCCACCCACATACACATGTATATACATACACATCCACACACGTAAATATACATACCTATACATCTCAACGTATACATATATATATACACACACAGACATATACTTATATATACACATGTACATAATTCATACTGTCTGCCTTTATTCATTCCTATCGCCACCTCGCCACACATGAAATAACAACCCCCTCCCCCCATATGTGTGCGAGGTAGCGCTAGGAGAAGACAACAAAGGCCACATTTGTTCACACTCAGTCTCTAGCTGTCATATATGATGCACTGAAACCACAGCTCCCTTTCAACATCCAGGCCCCACAAAACTTTCCATGGTTTACCCCAGATGCTTCACACGCCCTGGTTCAATCCATTGACAGCATATCGACCCCGGTATACCACATTGTTCCAATTCACTCTATTCCTTGCACGCCTTTCACCCTCCTGCATGTTCAGGTCCCTATCACTCAAAATCTTTTTCACTCCATCTTTCCACCCTCAATTTGGTCTGCCACTTCTCCTCGTTCCCTCCACCTCTGACACATATATCCTCTCTGTCATTCTTTCCTCACTCATTCTCTCCATATGCCCAAACCATTTCAAAACACCCTCTGCTGCTCTGTCAACCACACTCTTTTTATTACCACACATCTCTCTTACCCTTTCATTACTTACTCGATCAAACCACCTCACACCACATATTGTTCTCAAAAATCTCACTTCCAGCACATCTACCCTCCTCCGCACAACTCTATCCATAGCCCACGCCTCGCAACCATATTACATTGTTGGAACCACTATTCCTTCAAACATACCCATTTTTGCTTTCCGAGATAATGTTCTCGACTTCCACACATTCTTCAAGGCTTCCAGAATTTTCGCCACCTCCCCCACTCTATGATTCATTTCCGCTTCCATGGTTCCATCCGCTGCCAGATCCACTCCCAGATCCACTCCCAGCTTCTGCAGTTTCTCACCTGAATCAGCGACCAGCACTGTATCATCAGCAAACAACAACTGACTCACTTCCCAAGCTCTCTCATCCATGACAGACTGCATACTTGCCCCTCTTTCCAAAACTCTTGCAATAACCTCCCTTACAACCCCATCCATAAACAAATTAAACAAACATGGAGACATCACACACCCCTGCCACAAACCAACATTCACTGAGAACCAATCACCTTCCTCTCTTCCTACACACCCACATGCCTTACATCCTCGATAAAAACTTTTCACTGCTTCTAACAACTTGCCTCCCACACCATATATTCTTAATACCTTCCACAGAGCATCTCTATCAACTCTATCATATGCCTTCTCCAGATCCATAAATGCTACATACAAATCCATTTGCTTTTCTAAGTATTTCTCACATACATTCTTCAAAGCAAACACCTGATCCACACATCCTCTACCACTTCTGAAACCACACTGCTCTTCCCCAATCTGATGCTCTGTACATGCCTTCACCCTCTCAATCAATACCCTCCCATATAATTTACCAGGAATACTCAACAAACTTACACCTCTGTAATTTGAGCACTCACTCTTATCCCCTTTGCCTTTGTACAATGGCACTATGCACGCATTCCGCCAATCCTCAGGCACCTCACCATGAATCATCCATACATTAAATAACCTTACCAACCAGTCAACAATACAGTCACCCCATTTTTTAATAAATTCCACTGCAATACCATCCAAACCTGCTGCCTTCCCGGCTTTCATCTTCCGCAAAGCTTTTACTACCTCTTCTCTGTTTACCAAATCATTTTCCCTAACCCTCTCACTTTACACACCACCTTGACCAAAACACCCTATGTCTGCCACTCTATCATCAAACACATTCAACAAACCTTCAAAATACTTACTCCATCTCCTTCTCACATGACCACTACTTGTTATCACCTACCCATTAGCCCCCTTCACTGAAGTTCCCATTTGTTCCCATGTCTTACACACTTTATTTACCTCCTTCCAAAACATCTTTTTATTCTCCTTAAAATTTAATGATACTCTCTCATCCCAACTCACATTTGCCCTCTTTTTCATCTCTTGCACCTTTCTCTTGACCTCTGCCTCTTTCTTTTATATATCTCCCACTCATTTCCATTATTTCCCGTAAAAATGAGACAAATGTCTCCCTCCTCTCTTTCACTAATAATCTTACTTCTTCATCCCACCACTCACTACCCTTTCTAATCTGCCCACCTCCCACGCTTCTCATGTAACAAGCATCTTTTGCGCAAGCCATCACTGCTTCCCTAAATACATCCATTCCTCCCCCACTCCCCTTACCTCCTTTGTTCTCACCTTTATCCATTCTGTACTCAGTCTCTCCTGGTACTTCCTCACACAAGTCTCCTTCCCAACCTCACTTACTCTCACCACTCTCTTCACCCCAACATTCTCTCTTCTTTTCTGAAAACCTCTACAAATCTTCACCTTCGCCTCCACAAGATAATGATCAGACATCCCTCCAGTTGCACCTCTCAGCACATTATCATCCAAAAATCTCTCTTTCGCATGCCTATCAATTAACAAGTAATGCAATAATGCTCTCTGGCCATCTCTCCTACTTACATACGTATACTTATGTATACCTCTCTTTTTAAACCAGGTTTTCCCAATCACGAGTCCTTTTTCAGCAAAAAAATCTACAAGCTCTTTACCATTTCCGTTTACATCCCTGGGGATAGGGGAGAAAGAATACTTCCCACGCATTCCTCACGTGTCGTAGAAGGTGACTAAAGGGGACGGGAGCAGGGGGCAAGAAACCCTCCCCTCCTTGCATTTTAACTTTCTAAAAGGGGAAACAGAAGAAGGAGTCACGCGGGGAGTGCTCATCCTCCTCGAAGGCTCAGACTGGGGTGTCTAAATATGTGTGGATGTAACCAAGATGAGAAAAAAGGAGAGATAGGTAGTATGTTTGAGGAGAGGAACCTGGATGTTTTGGCTCTGAGTGAAACGAAGCTCAAGGGTAAAGGGGAAGAGTGGTTTGGGAATGTCTTGGGAGTAAAGTCAGGGGTTAGTGAGAGGAGAGGAGCAAGGGAAGGAATAGCACTACTCCTAAAACAGGAGTGGTGGGAGTATGTGATAGAGTGTAAGAAAGTAAACTCTAGATGGATATGGGGAAAACTGAAAGTTGATGGAGAGAGATGGGTGATTATTGGTGCATATGCACCTGGGCATGAGAGGCAAGTGTTTTGGGAGCAGCTGAATAAGTGTGTTAGTGGTTCTGATGCACGAGACCTGGTTACAGTGAAGGGTGATTTGAATGCAAAGGTGAGTAATGTGGCAGTTGAGGGAATAATTGGTATACATGGGGTGTTCAGTGTTGTAAATGGATATACATACATATATATATATATATATATATATATATATATATATATATATATATATATATATATATATATATGGGAAGTGAGTCAGTTGTTGTTCGCTGATGATACAGCGCTGGTGGCTGATTCATGTGAGAAACTGCAGAAGCTGGTGACTGAGTTTGGTAAAGTGTGTGGAAGAAGAAAGTTAAGAGTAAATGTGAATAAGAGCAAGGTTATTAGGTACAGTAGGGTTGAGGGTCAAGTCAATTGGGAGGTGAGTTTGAATGGAGAAAAACTGGAGGAAGTGAAGTGTTTTAGATATCTGGGAGTGGATCTGTCAGCGGATGGAACCATGGAAGCGGAAGTGGATCATAGGGTGGGGGAGGGGGCGAAAATTTTGGGAGCCTTGAAAAATGTGTGGAAGTTGAGAACATTATCTCGGAAAGCAAAAATGGGTATGTTTGAAGGAATATTGGTTCCAACAATGTTGTATGGTTGCGAGGCGTGGGCTATGGATAGAGTTGTGCGCAGGAGGATGGATGTGCTGGAAATGAGATGTTTGAGGACAATGTGTGGTGTGAGGTGGTTTGATCGAGTAAGTAACGTAAGGGTAAGAGAGATGTGTGGAAATAAAAAGAGCGTGGTTGAGAGAGCAGAAGAGGGTGTTTTGAAATGGTTTGGTCACATGGAGAGAATGAGTGAGGAAAGATTGACCAAGAGGATATATGTGTCGGAGGTGGAGGGAACGAGGAGAAGAGGGAGACCAAATTGGAGGTGGAAAGATGGAGTGAAAAAGATTTTGTGTGATCGGGGCCTGAACATGCAGGAGGGTGAAAGGAGGGCAAGGAATAGAGTGAATTGGAGCGATGTGGTATACAGGGGTTGACGTGCTGTCAGTGGATTGAATCAAGGCATGTGAAGCGTCTGGGGTAAACCATGGAAAGCTGTGTAGGTATGTATATTTGCGTGTGTGGACGTGTGTATGTACGTGTGTATGGGGGTTGGGCCATTTCTTTCGTCTGTTTCCTTGCGCTACCTCGCAAACGCGGGAGACAGCGACAAAGTATAAAAAAAAAAAAAAAAAAAAAAATATATATATATATATTTTCCCTGGGGATAGGGGAGAAAGAATACTTCCCACGTATTCCCTGCGTGTCGTAGAAGGCGACTAAAAGGGGAAGGAGCGGGGGGCTGGAAATCCTCCCCTCTCGTTTTTTTTTTTTATTTTCCAAAAGAAGGAACGGAGGGGGCCAGGTGAGGATATTCCAAAAAAGGCCCAGTCCTCTGTTCTTAACGCT
Organism: Panulirus ornatus; assembly: GCF_036320965.1. Lineage (NCBI taxonomy): Eukaryota > Metazoa > Arthropoda > Malacostraca > Decapoda > Palinuridae > Panulirus > Panulirus ornatus. The sequence goes on from NC_092249.1 coordinate 11,316,064, forward strand.
ACCTCGCTAATGCGGGAAATGGCGAATAGTTTAAAAGAAAGAAAGAAATATATATATATATATATATATATATATATATATATATATATATATATATATATATATATATATATATATATACATATATATGTTGGTTCTCAGTGAATGTAGGTTTGCGGCATGGGAGTGTGATGTCTCCACGGTTGTTTAATTTGTCTACGGATGGGGTTGTTAGGGAGGTGAATGCAAGAGTTTTGGAAAGAGGGGCAAGTATGCAGTCTGTTGTGGATGAGAGAGCTTGGGAAGTGAGTCAATTGTTGTTTGCTGATGATACTGCGCTGGTGGCTGATTCATGTGAGAAACTGCAGAAGCTGGTGACTGAGTTTGGTAAAGTGTGTGAAAGAAGAAAGTTGAGAGTAAATGTGAATAAGAGCAAGGTTATTAGGTACAGTAGGGTTGAGGGTCAAGTCAATTGGGAGGTAACTTTGAATGGAGAGAAACTGGAGGAAGTGAAGTGTTTTAGATATCTGGGAATGGATTTGGCAGAGGATGGAACCATGGAAGCGGAAGTGAATCATAGGGTGGGGGAGGGGGCGAAAATTCTGGGAGCCTTGAAGAATGTGTGGAAGTCGAGAACATTATCTCGGAAAGCAAAAATGGGTATGTTTGAAGGAATACTGGTTCGAACAATGTTGTATGATTGCGAGGCGTGGGCTATGGATAGAGCTGTGCGCAGGAGCGTGGATGTGCTGGAAATGAGATGTTTGAGGACAATATGCGGTGTGAGGTGGTTTGATTGAGTAAGTAAAGTAAGGGTAAGAGAGATGTGTGGTAATAAAAAGAGTGTGGTTGAGAGAGCAGAAGAGGGTGTTTTGAAATGGTTTGGTCACATGGAGAGAATGAGTGAGAAAAGATTGACCAAGAGGATATATGTGTCAGAGGTAGAGGGAACGAGAATTGGGAGACCAAATTGGAGGTGGAAAGATGGAGTGAAAAAGATTTTGAGTGATTGGGGCCTATACGTGCATGAGGGTGAAAGGAGTGCAAGGAAGAGAGTGAATTGGAACGATGTGGTATACTGCGATCGGCATGCTGTCAATGGATTGAACCAGGGTATGTGAAGCATCTGGGGTAAACCATGGAAAGTTTTGTGTGGCCTGGATGTGGAAAGGGAGATGTGGTTTCACCACATTATTACATGACAGCTAGAGACTGAGTGTGAACGAATGGGGACTTTTTTGTCTTTTCCTAGTGCTATCTCGGGTGTTTTGGTCGAGGTGGTGTACAAAGTGCGAGGGTTAGGGAAAATAAATATATATATATATATATATATATATATATATATATATATATATATATATATATATATATGATCGAGTAGGTAACGTAAGGGTAAGAGAGATGTGTGGAAATAAAAAGAGCGTGGTTGAGAGAGCAGAGGAGGGTGTCTTGAAATGGTTTGGTCACATGGAGAGAATGAGTGAGGAAAGATTGACCAAGAGGATATATGTGTCGGAGGTGGAGGGAACGAGGAGAAGAGGGAGACCAAATTGGAGGTGGAAAGATGGAGTGAATAAGATATGTATGATCGGGGCCTAAACATGCAGGAGGGTGAAAGGAGGGCAAGGAATAGAGTGAGTTGGAGCGATGTGGTATACCGGGGTTGACGTGCTGTCAGTGGATTGAATCAGGGCATGTGAAGTGTCTGGGGTAAACCATGGAAAGCTGTGTAGGTATGTATATTTGCGTGTATGGACGTATGTATATACATGTGTATGGGGGTGGGTTGGGCCATTTCTTTCGTCTGTTTCCTTGCGCTACCACGCAAACATGGGAGACAGCGACAAAGCAAAAAAAAAAAAAAAATATATATATATATATATATATATATATATATATATATATATATCAGCCACTCTATCATCAAACACATTCAACAAACCTTCAAAATACTCACTCCATCTCCTTCTCACATCACCACTACTTGTTATCACCTCCCCATTTGCGCCCTTCACTGAAGTTCCCATTTGCTCCCTTGTCTTACGCACGTTATTTACCTCCTTCCAGAACATCTTTTTATTCTCCCTAAAATTTAATGACACTCTCTCACCCCAACTCTCATTTGCCCTTTTTCTCACCTCTTGCACCTTTCTCTTGACCTACTGTCTCTTTCTTTTATACATCTCCCACTCAATTGCATTTTTTCCCTGCAAAAATCGTCCAAATGCCTCTCTCTTCTCTTTCACTAATACTCTTACTTCTTCATCCCACCACTCACTACTCTTTCTAATCAACCCACCTCCCACTCTTCTCATGCCACAAGCATCTTTTGCGCAATCCAAACGAAAGAAATGGCCCAACCCCCCTCCCCCATACACATGTATATACATACGTCCACACACACAAATATACATACCTACACAGCTTTCCATGGTTTACCCCAGACGCTTCACATGCCCTGCTTCAATCCACTGACAGCACGTCAACCCCGGTATACCACATCGCTCCAATTCACTCTATTCCTTGCCCTCCTTTCACCCTCCTGCATGTTCAGGCCCCGATCACACAAAATCTTTTTCACTCCATCGTTCCACCTCCAATTTGGTCTCCCTCTTCTCCTTGTTCCCTCCACCTCTGACACATATATCCTCCTGGTCAATCTTTCCTCACTCATCCTCTCCATGTGCCCAAACCACTTCAAAACACCCTCTTCTGCTCTATCAACCACGCTCTTTTTATTTCCACACATCTCTCTTACCCTTACGTTACTCACTTGATCAAACCACCTCACACCACACATTGTCCTCAAACATCTCATTTCCAGCACATCCATCCTCCTGCGCACAACTCTATCCATAGCCCACGCCTCGCAACCATACAACATTGTTGGAACCACTATTCCTTCAAATAAACCCATTTTTGCTTTCCGAGATAATGTTCTCGACTTCCACACATTCTTCAAGGCCCCCAGGATTTTCGCCCCCTCCCCCACCCTATGATCCACTTCCGCTTCCATGGTTCCATCCGCTGCCAGATCCACTCCCAGATATCTAAAACACTTCACTTCCTCCAGTTTTTCTCCATTCAAACTTACCTCCCAATTGACTTGACCCTCAACCCTACTGTACCTAATAACCTTGCTCTTATTCACATTTACTCTTAACTTTCTTCTTCCACACACTTTTCCAAACTCAGTCACCAGCTTCTGCAGTTTCTCACATGAATCAGCCACCAGCGCTGTATCATCAGCGAACAACAACTGACCCACTTCCCAAGCTCTCTCATCCCCAACAGACTTCATACTTGCCCCTCTTTCCAAAACTCTTGCATTTACCTCCCTAACAACCCCATCCATAAACAAATTAAACAACCATGGAGACATCACACACCCCTGCCGCAAACCTACATTCACTGAGAACCAATCACTTTCCTCTCTTCCTACACGTACACATGCCTTACATCCTCGATAAAAACTTTTCACTGCTTCTAACAACTTTCCTCCCACACCATATATTCTTAATACCTTCCACAGAGCATCTCTATCAACTCTATCATATGCCTTCTCCAGATCCATAAATGCTACATACAAATCCATTTGCTTTTCTAAGTATTTCTCACATACATTCTTCAAAGCAAACACCTGATCCACACATCCTCTACCACTTCTGAAACCACACTGCTCTTCCCCAATCTGATGCTCTGTACATGCCTTCACCCTCTCAATCAATACCCTCCCATATAATTTACCAGGAATACTCAACAAACTTATACCTCTGTAATTTGAGCACTCACTCTTATCCCCTTTGCCTTTGTACAATGGCACTATGCACGCATTCCGCCAATCCTCAGGCACCTAACCATGAGTCATACATACATTAAATAACCTTACCAACCAGTCAACAATACAGTCACCCCCTTTTTTAATAAATTCCACTGCAATACCATCCAAACCTGCTGCCTTGGCGGCTTTCATCTTCCGCAAAGCTTTCACTACCTCTTCTCTGTTTACCAAATCATTTTCCGTAACCCTCTCACTTTGCACACCACCTCGACCAAAACACCCTATATCTGCCACTCTATCATCAAACACATTCAACAAACCTTCAAAATACTCACTCCATCTCCTTCTCACATCACCACTACTTGTTATCACCTCCCCACTTGCGCCCTTCACCGAAGTTATATATATATATATATATATATATATATATATATATATATATATATATATATATATATATATATATATATATCTTTTCTTTTCGTTCATACTATTCGCCAAATCCCGCATTAGCGAGGTAGCGTTGAGAACAGAGGACTGGGCCCTTGAGGAATATCCTCACCTGGGCCCCTTCTCTGTTCCCCTTCTCTTTTGGAAAATTAAAAAAAAAGTGAGAGGGGAGGATTTCCAGCCCCCCACTCCCTCTCCTTTTAGTCGCCTTCTACGACACGCAGGGAATACGTGGAAAGTATTCTTTCTCCCCTATCCCCAGGGATAATATATATATATATATATATATATATATATATTTCTTTTTTTTTGCTTTGTCGCTGTCTCCCACGTTTGCGAGGTAGCGCAAGGAAACAGACGAAAGAAATGGCCCAACCCACCCCCATACACATGTATATACATACGTCCACACACGCAAATATACATACCTACACAGCTTTCCATGGTTTACCCCAGACACTTCACATGCCTTGATTCAATCCACTGACAGCACGTAAACCCCGGTATACCACATCGCTCCAATTCACTCTATTCCTTGCCCTCCTTTCACCCTCCTGCATGTTCAGGCCCCGATCACACAAAATCTTTTTCACTCCATTTTTCCACCTGAGAACAATGGAAGTAAGGGGAGTGGGGGAGGAATGGGATGTATTTAGGGAATCAGTGATGGATTGCGCAAAAGATGCTTGTGGCATGAGAAGAGTGGGAGGTGGGTTGATTAGAAAGGGTAGTGAGTGGTGGGATGAAGAAGTAAGAGTATTAGTGAAAGAGAAGAGAGAGGCATTTGGACGATTTTTGCAGGGAAAAAATGAAATTGAGTGGGAGACGTATAAAAGAAAGAGACAGGAGGTCAAGAGAAAGGTGCAAGAGGTGAAAAAAAGGGCAAATGAGAGTTGGGGTGAGAGAGTATCATTAAATTTTAGGGAGAATAATTAGATGTTCTGGAAGGAGGTAAATAAAGTGCGTAAGACAAGGGAGCAAATGGGAACTTCAGTGAAGGGCGCAAATGGGGAGGTGATAACAAGTAGTGGTGATGTGAGAAGGAGATGGAGCGAGTATTTTGAAGGTTTGTTGAATGTGTTTGATGATAGAGTGGCAGATATAGGGTGTTTTGGTCGAGGTGGTGTGCAAAGTGCGAGGGTTAGGGAAAATGATTTGGTAAACTGAGAAGAGGTAGTAAAAGCTTTGTGGAAGATGAAAGCCGGCAAGGCAGCAGGTTTGGATAGTATTGCAGTGGAATTTATTAAAAATGGGGGTGACTGTATTGTTGACTGGTTGGTAAGGCTATTTAATGTATGTATGACTCATGGTGAGGTGCCTGAGGATTGGCGGAATGCGTGCATAGTGCCATTGTACAAAGGCAAAGGGGATAAGAGTGAGTGCTCAAATTACAGAGGTATAAGTTTGTTGAGTATTCCTGGCAAATTATATGGGAGGGTATTGATTGAGAGGGTGAAGGCATGTACAGAGCATCAGATTGGGGAAGAGCAGTGTGGTTTCAGAAGTGGTAGAGGATGTGTGGATCAGGTGTTTGCTTTGAAGAATGTATGTGAGAAGTACTTTGAAAAGCATATGGATTTGTATGTAGCATTTATGGATCTGGAGAAGGCATATGATAGAGTTGATAGAGATGCTCTGTGGAAGGTATTAAGAATATATGGTGTGGGAGGCAAGTTGTTAGAAGCAGTGAAAGGTTTTTATCGAGGATGTAAGGGATGTGTACGTGTAGGAAGAGAGGAAAGTGATTGGTTCTCAGTGAATGTAGGTTTGCGGCAGGGATGTGTGATGTCTCCATGGTTGTTTAATTTGTTTATGGATGGGGTTGTTAGGGAGGTGAATGCAAGAGTTTTGGAATGAGGGGCAAGTATGAAGTCTGTTGGGGATGAGAGAGCTTGGGAAGTGAGTCAGTTGTTGTTCGCTGATGATACAGCGCTGGTGGCTGATTCATGCGAGAAACTGCAGAAGCTGGTGACTGAGTTTGGTAAAGTGTGTGAAAGAAGAAAGTTAAGAGTAAATGTGAATAAGAGCAAGGTTATTAGGTACAGTAGGGTTGAGGGTCAAGTCAATTGGGAGGTGAGTTTGAATAGAGAAAAACTGGAGGAAGTGAAGTGTTTTAGATATCTGGGAGTGGATCTGGCAGCGGATGGAACCATGGAAGCGGAAGTGGATCATAGGATGGGGGAGGGGGCAAAAATTCTGGGAGCCTTGAAGAATGTGTGGAAGTCGAGAACATTATCTCGGAAAGCAAAAATGGGTATGTTTGAAGGAATAGTGGTTCCAACAATGTTGTATGGTTGCGAGGCGTGGACTATGGATAGAGCTGTGCGCAGGAGGATGGATGTGCTGGAAATGAGATGTTTGAGGACACTGTGTGGTGTGAGGTGGTTTGATCGAGTAAGTAACGTAAGGGTAAGAGAGATGTGTGGAAATAAAAAGAGCGTGGTTGAGAGAGCAGAAGAGGGTGTTTTGAAATGGTTTGGTCACATGGAGAGAATGAGTGAGGAAAAATTGACCAAGAGGATATATGTGTCGGAGATGGAGGGAACGAGGAGAAGAGGGAGACCAAAATATATATATATATATATATATATATATATATATATATATATATATATATATATATATATATAGCGGGGGGCTGGATATCCTCCCCTTTCTTTTTTTTCTTTAATTTTCCAAGAGAGGGAACAGAGAATTGGGCCAGGTGAGGGTATCCCCTCAAAGGCCCAGTCCTCTGTTCTTAACGCTACCTCGCTAATGCAGGAAATGGCGAATAGTTTGAAAAAAAAAAGAAAGAAAGATATATATATATATATATATATATATATATATATATATATATATATATATATATATATATATATATATATATATATTTATCCCTGGGGATAGGGGAGAAAGAATACTTCCCACGTATTCCCTGCGTGTCGTAGAAGGCGACTAAAAGGGGAGGGAGCGGGTGGCTGGAAATCCTCCCTCTCTCGTTTTTTTTTTTTTTTTTAATTTTCCAAAAGAAGAAACAGAGAAGGGGGCCAGGTAAGGATTTTCCCTCTAAGGCCCAGTCCTCTGTTTTATACTTTGTCGCTGTCTCCCGCGTTTGCGAGGTAGCGCAAGGAAACAGACGAAAGAAATGGCCCAACCCCCTCCATACACATGTATATACATACGTCCACACACGCAAATATACATACCTACACAGCTTTCCATGGTTTACCCCAGATGCTTCACATGCCTTGATTCAATCCACTGACAGCACGTCAACCCCGGTATACCACATCGCTCCAATTCACTCTATTCCTTGCCCTCCTTTCACCCTCCTGCATGTTCAGGCCTCGATCACACAAAATCTTTTTCTCTCCATCTTTCCACCTCCAATTTGGTCTCCCTCTTCTCCTCGTTCCCTCCACCTCCGACACATATATCCTCTTGGTCAATCTTTCCTCACTCATCCTCTCCATGTGCCCAAACCACTTCAAAACACCCTCTTCTGCTCTCTCAACCACGCTCTTTTTATTTCCACACATCTCTCTTACCCTTACGTTACTCACTCGATCAAACCACCTCACACCACACATTGTCCTCAAACATCTCATTTCCAGCACATCCATCCTCCTGCGCTCAACTCTATCCATAGCCCACGCCTCGCAACCATACAACATTGTTGGAACCACTATTCCTTCAAACATACCCATTTTTGCTTTCCGAGATAATGTTCTCGACTTCCACACATTCTTCAAGGCCCCCAGAATTTTCGCCCCCTCCCCCACCCTATGATCCACTTCCGCTTCCATGGTTCCATCCGCTGCCAGATCCACTCCCAGATATCTAAAACACTTCACTTCCTCCAGTTTTTCTCCATTCAAACTCACCTCCCAATTGACTTGACCCTCAACCCTACTGTACCTAATAACCTTGCTCTTATTCACATTTACTCTTAACTTTCTTCTTCCACACACTTTACCAAACTCAGTCACCAGCTTCTGCAGTTTCTCACATGAATCAGCCACCAGCGCTGTATCATCAGCGAACAACAACTGACTCACTTCCCAAGCTCTCTCATCCCCAACAGACTTCATACTTGCCCCTCTTTCCAAAACTCTTGCATTTACCTCCCTAACAACCCCATCCATAAACAAATTAAACAACCATGGAGACATCACACACCCCTGCCGCAAACCTACACTCACTGAGAACCAATCACTTTCCTCTCTTCCTACACGTACACATGCCTTACATCCTCGATAAAAACTTTTCACTGCTTCTAACAACTTGCCTCCCACACCATATATTCTTAATACCTTCCACAGAGCATCTCTATCAACTCTATCATATGCCTTCTCCAGATCCATGAATGCTACATACAAATCCATTTGCTTTTCTAAGTATTTCTCACATACATATATATATATATATATATATATATATTTTTTTTCAAACTATTCGCCATTTCCCGCGTTAGCGAGGTAGCGTTAAGAACAGAGAACTGGGCCTTTGAGGGAATATCCTCACCTGGCCCCCTTCTCTGTTCCTTCTTTTGGAAAATTAAAAAAAAAAAAGAAAAAAAAAAAATATATATATATATATATCCCTGGGGATAGGGGAGAAAGAATACTTCCCACGTATTCCCTGCGTGTCGTACAAGGCGACTAAAAGGGAAGGGAGCGGGGGGCTGGAAATCCTCCCCTCTCATTTTTTTTTTTTTTCCAAAAGAAGGAACAGAGAAGAGGGCCAGGTGAGGATATTCCCTCAAAGGTCCAGTCCTCTGTTCTTAACGCTACCTCGCTATCGCGGGAAATAGCGAATAGTATAAAAAAAAAAAAAAAAAAAAAAAAAAAATATATATATATATATATATATATTATCATTATCTTGTGGAGGCTAAGGTGAAGATTTGTATGGGTTTTCAGAAAAGAAGAGTGAATGTTGGGGTGAAGAGGGTGGTGAGAGTAAGTGAGCTTGGGAAGGAGACTTGTGTGAGGCAGTACCAGGAGAGACTGAGTATAGAATGGAAAAAGGTGAGAACAATGGAAGTAAGGGGAGTGGGGGAGGAATGGGATGTATTTAGGGAATCAGTGATGGATTGCGCAAAAGATACTTGTGGCATGAGAAGAGTGGGAGGTGGGTTGATTAGAAAGGGCAGTGAGTGGTGGGATGAAGAAGTAAGAGTATTAGTGAAAGAGAAGAGAGAGGTATTTGGACGATTTTTGCAGGGAAAAAATGAAATTGAGTGGGAGATGTATAAAAGAAAGAGACAGGAGGTCAAGAGAAAGGTGCAAGAGGTGAAAAAAAGGGCAAATGAGAGTTGGGGTGAGAGAGTATCATTAAATTTTAGGGAGAATAAAAAGATGTTCTGGAAGGAGGTAAATAAAGTGCGTAAGACAAGGGAGCAAATGGGAACTTCAGTGAAGGGCGCAAATGGGGAGGTGATAACAAGTAGTGGTGATGTGAGAAGGAGATGGAGTGAGTATTTTGAAGGTTTGTTGAACATGTTTGATGATAGAGTGGCAGATATAGGGTGTTTTGGTCGAGGTGGTGTGCAAAGTGAGAGGGTTAGGGAAAATGATTTGGTAAATAGAGAAGAGGTAGTAAAAGCTTTGCGGAAGATGAAAGCCGGCAAGGCAGCAGGTTTGGATGGTATTGCAGTGGAATTTATTAAAAAAGGGGGTGACTGTATTGTTGACTGGTTGGTAAGGTTATTTAATGTATGTATGACTCATGGTCAGGTGCCTGAGGATTGGCGGAATGCGTGCATAGTGCCATTGTACAAAGGCAAAGGGGATAAGAGTGAGTGCTCAAATTACAGAGGTATAAGTTTGTTGAGTATTCCTGGTAAATTATATGGGAGGATATTGATTGAGAGGGTGAAGGCATGTACAGAGCATCAGATTGGGGATGAACAGTGTGGTTTCAGAAATGGTAGAGGATGTGTGGATTAGGTGTTTGCTTTGAAGAATGTATGTGAGAAATACTTAGAAAAGCAAATGGATTTGTATGTAGCATTTATGGATCTGGAGAAGGCATATGATAGAGTTGATAGAGATGTTCTGTGGAAGGTATTAAGAATATATGGTGTGGGAGGCAAGTTGTTAGAAGCAGTGAAAAGTTTTTATCGAGGATGTAAGGCATGTGTACATGTAGGAAGAGAGGAAAGTGATTGGATCTCAGTGAATGTAGGTTTGTGGCAGGGGTGTGTGATGTCTCCATGGTTGTTTAATTTGTTTATGGATGGGGTTGTTAGGGAGGTGAATGCAAGAGTTTTGGAAAGAGGGGTAAGTATGAAGTCTGTTGGGGATGAGAGAGCTTGGGAAGTGAGTCAGTTGTTGTTCGCTGATGATACAGCGCTGGTGGCTGATTCATGTGAGAAACTGCAGAAGCTGGTGACTGAGTTTGGTAAAGTGTGTGAAAGAAGAAAGTTAAGAGTAAATGTGAATAAGAGCAAAGTTATTAGGTACAGTAGGGTTGAGGGTCAAGTCAATTGGGAGGTGAGTTTGAATGGAGAAAAACTGGAGGAAGTGAATTGTTTTAGATATCTGGGAGTGGATCTGGCAGCGGATGGAACCATGAAAGCGGAAGTGGATCATAGGGCGGGGGAGGGGGCGAATGGATAGAGTTGTGCGCAGGAGGATGGATGTGCTGGAAATGAGATGTTTTTGAGGACAATGTGTGGTGTGAGGTGGTTTGATCGAGTAAGTAGCGTAAGGGTAAGAGAGATGTGTGGAAATAAAAAGAGCGTGGTTGAGAGAGCAGAAGAGGGTGTTTTGAAATGGTTCGGGCACATGGAGAGAATGAGTGAGGAAAGATTGACCAAGAGAATATATGTGTCGGAGGTGGAGGGAACGAGGAGAAGAGGGAGACCAAATTGGAGCTGGAAAGATGGAGTGAAAAAGATTTTGTGTGATCGGGGCCTGAACATGCAGGAGGGTGAAAGGAGGGCAAGGAATAGAGTGAATTGGAGCGATGTGGTATACCGGGGTTTACGTGCTGTCGGTGGATTGAATCAAGGCATGTGAAGCGTCTGGGGTAAACCATGGAAAGTTGTGTAGGTATGTATATTTGTGTGTGTGGACATATGTATATACATGTGTATGGGGGTGGGTTGGGCCATTTCTTTCGTCTGTTTCCTTGCGCTACCTCGCAAATGCGGGAGACAGCGACAAAAAAAATATATATATATATATATATATATATATATATATATATATATATATATATATATATATATATATATATATATATATATATATTATCCCTGGGGATAGGGGATTAGGAATACATCCCACGTATTCCCTGCGTGTCGTAGAAGGCGACTAAAAGGGGAGGGAGCGGGGGGCTGGAAATCCTCCCCTCTCTCTTTTTTTTTTTTTTTTTTTTTAATTTTCCAAAAGAAGGAACAGAGGCGGCCAGGTGAGGATATTCCAAAAAAGGCCAAGTCCTCTGTTCTTAACGCTACCTCGCTATCGCGGGAAATAGCGAATAGTATGAAAAAAAAAAAAAATATATATATATATATATATATATATATATATATATATATATTTTTTTTTTTTTTTTTTTTTTTTTTTTATACTTTGTCGCTGTCTCCCGCGTTTGCGAGGTAGCGCAAGGAAACAGACGAAAGAAATGGCCCAACCCCCCCCCCATACACATGTACATACGTCCACACACGCAAATATACATACCTACACAGCTTTCCATGGTTTACCCCAGACGCTTCACATGCCTTGATTCAATCCACTGACAGCACGTCAACCCCTGTATACCACATCGCTCCAATTCACTCTATTCCTTGCCCTCCTTTTACCCTCCTGCATGTTCAGGCCCCGATCACACAAAATCTTTTTCACTCCATCTTTCCACCTCCAATTTGGTCTCCCTCTTCTCCTCGTTCCCTCCACCTCCGACACATATATCCTCTTGGTCAATCTTTCCTCACTCATTCTCTCCATGTGCCCAAACCATTTCAAAACACCCTCTTCTGCTCTCTCAACCACGCTCTTTTTATTTCCACACATCTCTCTTACCCTTACGTTACTCACTCGCTCAAACCACCTCACACCACACATTGTCCTCAAACATCTCATTTCCAGCACATCCATCCTCCTGCGCACATCTCTATCCATAGCCCACGCCTCGCAACCATACAACATTGTTGGAACCACTATTCCTTCAAACATACCCATTTTTGCTTTCCGAGATAATGTTCTCGACTTCCACACATTTTTGAAGGCTCCCAAAATTTTCGCCCCCTCCCCCACCCTATGATCCACTTCCGCTTCCACGGTTCCATCCGCTGACAGATCCACTCCCAGATATCTAAAACACTTCACTTCCTCCAGTTTTTCTCCATTCAAACTCACCTCCCAATTGACTTGACCCTCACCCCTACTGTACCTAATAACCTTGCTCTTATTCACATTTACTCTTAACTTTCTTCTTCCACACACTTTACCAAACTCAGTCACCAGCTTCTGCAGTTTCTCACATGAATCAGCCACCAGCGCTGTATCATCAGCGAACAACAACTGACTCACTTCCCAAGCTCTCTCATCCCCAACAGACTTCATACTTGCCCCTCTTTCCAGGACTCTTGCATTTACCTCCCTAACAACCCCATCCATAAACAAATTAAACAACCATGGAGACATCACACACCCCTGCCGCAAACCTACATTCACTGAGAACCAATCACTTTCCTCTCTTCCTACACGTACACATCCCTTACATCCTCGATAAAAACTTTTCACTGCTTCTAACAACTTGCCTCCCACACCATATATTCTTAATACCTTCCACAGAGCATCTCTATCAACTCTATCATATGCCTTCTCCAGATCCATAAATGCTACATACAAATCCATTTGCTTTTCTAAGTATTTCTCACATACATTCTTCAAAGCAAACACCTGATCCACACATCCTCTACCACTTCTGAAACCGCACTGCTCTTCCCCAATCTGATGCTCTGTACATGCCTTCACCCTCTCAATCAATACCCTCCCATATAATTTACCAGGAATACTCAACAAACTTATACCTCTGTAATTTGAGCACTCACTCTTATCCCCTTTGCCTTTGTACAATGGCACTATGCACGCATTCCGCCAATCCTCAGGCACCTCACCATGAGTCATACATACATTAAATAACCTTACCAACCAGTCAACAATACAGTCACCCCCCTTTTTAATAAATTCCACTGCAATACCATCCAAACCTGCTGCCTTGCCGGCTTTCATCTTCCGCAAAGCTTTTACTACCTCTTCTCTGTTTACCAAATCATTTTCCCTAACCCTCTCACTTTGCACACCACCTCGACCAAAACACCCTATATCTGCCACTCTGTCATCAGACACATTCAACAAACCTTCAAAATACTCATTCCATCTCCTTCTCACATCACCGCTACTTGTTATCACCTCCCCATTTACGCCCTTCACTGAAGTTCCCATTTGCTCCCTTGTCTTACGCACCCTATTTACCTCCTTCCAGAACATCTTTTTATTCTCCCTAAAATTTACTGATAGTCTCTCACCCCAACTCTCATTTGCCCTTTTTTTCACCTCTTGCACCTTTCTCTTGACCTCCTGTCTCTTTCTTTTATACTTCTCCCACTCAATTGCATTTTTTCCCTGCAAAAATCGTCCAAATGCCTCTCTCTTCTCTTTCACTAATACTCTTACTTCTTCATCCCACCACTCACTACCCTTTCTAAACAGCCCACCTCCCACTCTTCTCATGCCACAAGCATCTTTTGCGCAATCCATCACTGATTCCCTAAATACATCCCATTCCTCCCCCACTCCCCTTACTTCCATTGTTCTCACCTTTTTCCATTCTGTACACAGTCTCTCCTGGTACTTCCCCACACAGGTCTCCTTCCCAAGCTCACTCACTCTCACCACCTTCTTCACCCCAACATTCACTCCTCTTTTCTGAAAACCCATACTAATCTTCACCTTAGCCTCCACAAGATAATGATCAGACATCCCTCCAGTTGCACCTCTCAGCACATTAACATCCAAAAGTCTCTCTTTCGCACGCCTGTCAATTAACACGTAATCCAATAACGCTCTCTGGCCATCTCTCCTACTTACATAAGTATACTTATGTATATCTCGCTTTTTAAACCAGGTATTCCCAATCATCAGTCCTTTTTCAGCACATAAATCTACAAGCTCTTCACCATTTCCATTTACAACACTGAACACCCCATGTATACCAATTATTCCCTCAACTGCCACATTACTCACCTTTGCATTCAAATCACCCATCACTATAACCCGGTCTCGTGCATCAAAACCACTAACACACTCATTCAGCTGCTCCCAAAACACTTGCCTCTCTTGATCTTTCTTCTCATGCCCAGGTGCATATGCACCAATAATCACCCACCTCTCTCCATCAACTTTCAATTTTACCCATATTAATCGAGAATTTACTTTCTTACATTCTATCACATACTCCCACAACTCCTGTTTCAGGAGTATTGCTACTCCTTCCCTTGCTCTTGTCCTCTCACTAACCCCTGACTTCACTCCCCAGACATTTCCAAACCACTCTTCCCCTTTACACTTGAGCTTCGTTTCACTCAGAGCCAAAACATCCAGGTTCCTTTCCTCAAACATACTACCTATCTCTCCTTTTTTCACATCTTGGTTACATCCAAACACATTTAGGCACCCCACTCTGAGCCTTCGAGGAGGATGATCACTCCCCGCGTGACTCCTTCTTCTGTTTCCCATTTTAGAAAGTTAATACAAGGAGGGGAGGATTTCCGGCCCCCCGCTCCCGTCCCCTCTAGTCGCTTTCTACGACACGCGAGGAATACGTGGGAAGTATTCTTTCACCCCTATCCCAGGGATAATATACATATATATATACATATACATGACAGAGTGGCAGATATAGGGTGTTTTGGTCGAGGTGGTGTGCAAAGTGAGAGGGTTAGGGAAAATGATTTGGTAAACAGAGAAGAGGTAGTAAAAGCTTTGCGGAAGATGAAAGCCGGCAAGGCAGCAGGTTTGGATGGTATTGCAGTGGAATTTATTAAAAAAGGGGGTGACTGTATTGTTGACTGGTTGGTAAGGTTATTTAATGTATGTATGACTCATGGTGAGGTGCCTGAGGATTGGCGGAATGCGTGCATAGTGCCATTGTACAAAGGCAAAGGGGATAAGAGTGAGTGCTCAAATTACAGAGGTATAAGTTTGTTGAGTATTCCTGGTAAATTATATGGGAGGGTATTGATTGAGAGGGTGAAGGCATGTACAGAGCATCAGATTGGGGAAGAGCAGTGCGGTTTCAGAAGTGGTAGAGGATGTGTGGATCAGGTGTTTGCTTTGAAGAATGTATGTGAGAAATACTTAGAAAAGCAAATGGATTTGTATGTAGCATTTATGGATCTGGAGAAGGCATATGATAGAGTTGATAGAGATGCTCTGTGGAAGGTATTAAGAATATATGGTGTGGGAGGCAAGTTGTTAGAAGCAGTGAAAAGTTTTTATCGAGGATGTAAGGCATGTGTACGTGTAGGAAGAGAGGAAAGTGATTGGTTCTCAGTGAATGTAGGTTTGCGGCAGGGGTGTGTGATGTCTCCATGGTTGTTTAATTTGTTTATGGATGGGGTTGTTAGGGAGGTAAATGCAAGAGTTTTGGAAAGAGGGGCAAGTATGAAGTCTGTTGGGGATGAGAGAGCTTGGGAAGTGAGTCAGTTGTTGTTCGCTGATGATACAGCGCTGGTGGCTGATTCATGTGAGAAACTGCAGAAGCTGGTGACTGAGTTTGGTAAAGTGTGTGGAAGAAGAAAGTTAAGAGTAAATGTGAATAAGAGCAAGGTTATTAGGTACAGTAGGGGTGAGGGTCAAGTCAATTGGGAGGTGAGTTTGAATGGAGAAAAACTGGAGGAAGTGAAGTGTTTTAGATATCTGGGAGTGGATCTGTCAGCGGATGGAACCATGGAAGCGGAAGTGGATCATAGGGTGGGGGAGGGGGCGAAAATTTTGGGAGCCTTGAAAAATGTGTGGAAGTCGAGAACATTATCTCGGAAAGCAAAAATGGGTATGTTTGAAGGAATAGTGGTACCAACAATGTTGTATGGTTGCGAGGCGTGGGCTATGGATAGAGATGTGCGCAGGAGGATGGATGTGCTGGAAATGAGATGTTTGAGGAAAATGTGTGGTGTGAGGTGGTTTGATCGAGTAAGTAACGTAAGGGTAAGAGAGATGTGTGGAAATAAAAAGAGCGTGGTTGAGAGAGCAGAAGAGGGTGTTTTGAAATGGTTTGGGCACATGGAGAGAATGAGTGAGGAAAGATTGACCAAGAGGATATATGTGTCGGAGGTGGAGGGAACGAGGAGAAGAGGGAGACCAAATTGGAGGTGGAAAGATGGAGTGAAAAAGATTTTGTGTGATCGGGGCCTGAACATGCAGGAGGGTGAAAGGAGGGCAAGGAATAGAGTGAATTGGAGCGATGTGGTATACAGGGGTTGACGTGCTGTCAGTGGATTGAATCAAGGCATGTGAAGCGTCTGGGGTAAACCATGGAAAGCTGTGTAGGTATGTATATTTGCGTGTGTGGACATGTGTATGTACATGTGTATGGGGGGGGGGTTGGGCCATTTCTTTCGTCTGTTTCCTTGCGCTACCTCGCAAACGCGGGAGACAGCGACAAAGTATAAAAAAAAAAAAAAAAAAAAAAAATATACATATACACACACACACACATACACACACACACGCACATACACACACACACACACACATACATATATATACATATGAAAAATGTAAGAAACAATTTAGAAAACAAACTTTTAGATTGAAATGAATGAAAAAAAAGAATGTCACATAATGGTTCAACCTCTGGCTATGGAAAAGGAAATGTACAATTTATTCACACAAACGTCAATAGCAGTTCTCATCAATTTCACCACTGTATCAATAAGCTTCAATGTCTATATATATATATATGTCTATATATATATATATGTCTATATATATATATATATATATATATATATATATATATATATATATATATATATATATATATATATATATATGTCTATATATATATATATATGTCTATATATATATATATATGTCTATATATATATATATATATATATATATATATATATATATATATATATATACATATATATATATACACTTATTTATTTATTTTGCTTTGTCGCTGTCTCCCGCGTTTGCGAGGTAGCGCAAGGAAACAGACGAAAGAAATGGCACAACCCATCCCCATACAGAATGTGCACACACACACGCAAATATACATACCTATACATCTCAATGCACACATATGTATACACACACAGACACATATATATATACCCACGCACACAATTCACACTGCCTGCCCCTATTCATTCCCATCGCCACCTCGCCACACATGGAATACCATCCCCCTCCCCCCTCATGTGTGCGAGGTAGCACTAGGAAAATAAAACAAAGGCCCCATTCGTTCAAACTCAGTCTCCAGCTGTCACGCCATAATACCCAAAACCACAGCTCCCTTTACACATCCAGGCCCCACACAACTTTCCATGGTTTACCCCAGACGCTTCACATGCCCTGATTCAATCCACTGACAGCACGTCAACCCCGGTATACCACATCGATCCAATTCACTCTATTAACTGCCCGCCTTTCACCCTCCTGCATGTTCAGGCCCCGATCACACAAAATCTTTTTCACTCCATCTTTCCACCTCCAATTTGGTCTCCCTCCTCTCCTCGTTCCCTCCACCTCCGACACATATATCCTCTTGGTCAATCTTTCCTCACTCATTCTCTCCATGTGCCCAAACCATTTCAAAACACCCTCTTCTGCTCTCTCAACCACGCTCTTTTTATTTCCACATATCTCTCTTACCCTTACGTTACTCACTCGATCAAACCACCTCACACCACACATTGTCCTCAAACATCTCATTTCCAACACATCCATCCTCCTGCGCACAACTCTATCCATAGCCCACGCCTCGCAACCATACAACATTGTTGGAACCACTATTCCTTCAAACATACCCATTTTTGCTTTCCGAGATAATGTTCTCGACTTCCACACATTCTTCAAGGCCCCCAGAATTTTCGCCCCCTCCCCCACCCTATGATCCACTTCCGCTTCCATGGTTCCATCCGCTGCCAGATCCACTCCCAGATATCTAAAACACTTTACTTCCTCCAGTTTTTCTCCATTCAAACTCACCTCCCAATTGACTTGACCCTCAACCCTAATGTACCTAATAACCTTGCTCTTATTCACATTACTCTTAACTTTCTTCTTCCACACACTTTACCAAACAGAGACAGAGACATAAACATATATATACACATGTACATATTAATACTTGCTGCCTTCATCCATTCCCATCATCACCCCATCACATATGAAAAACAGTACCCCTTTGCCCCCACGCGTGCGAGGTAGCCCTAAGAAAAGACAACAAAGTCCACATTCGTTCACACTCACTCTAGCTGTTATGTGTAATGCACCGAAACTAAAGCTCCCTTTCCACATCCAGTCCCTACAAAACTTTCCATGGTTTACCCCAGACACTCTAAATGCCCTGGTTCAATCCACTGACAGCACATCGATCCCAGTATATGATATTGTTCCAATTCACTCTATTCGTTGTACACCTTTCACCCTCCTGTATGTTCAGGCCTCGATTGCTTAAATTCTTTTTCACTCCATCCTTCCACCTCCAATTTGATCTCCCACTTCTCTTTCTTCCCTCCACCTCTGACACAAGTATCCTCTTTGTCAATCTTTCCTTGCTCGTTGCCTCCATGTGTCTAAACAATTTCAACACACCCTCTTCTGCTCTCTCAACCAAACTCCCCTTGTTACCACACATCTCTCTTACACTTTCATTACTTACTCGATCAAACCACCTCACATCACATACTGTCCTCAGACATTTCATTTCCAACACATCCACCCTCCTCTGCACAACCCTATCTATAGCCCAAGCCTCGCAACCATATGAAACTGTTGGAGCCACTATTCCTTTAAACATACTCATTTTTCCTTTCCGAGATAACGTTCTCGCCTTCCACATATTCTTCAACACTCCCAGATCCTTCGCCCAATCCCCCATCCTGTGACTCACTTCCGCTTCCAGGGTTCCATCCGCTGCTGAGTCCGCTCCCAGATATCTAAAACATTTGAGTTCCTCCAGCTTTTCTCCATTCAAACGTACATCCCAATTAACTTGTCCCTCAACCCTACTGAACCTGATAACCTTTCCCTTATTCACATTTACTTTCAACTTTCTTCTTTCACACACTTTACTAAACTCAGTCACCAACTTCTGCAGTTTCTCACCTGAATCAGCCTCCTGCATGTATTTTCGTATATGTTGAACTTCCATACTTTCATTTCAAAATGCATTGTCAATGTACTAGTATCTTAAATTTGTACACATTATGAAATGGAGGTTCTTTATATGACATAAAAAATGCTCTTCAGTGCATGCTTGTAGTCTTTAATAGAAAAACATTTTTCATGATTTTAAATATTGATTCATTAGCGAAATTCTGATTCAAGCTCAATCCAACAAACAATCATGAAAAAAAGTTCATCATTACCATGGAAGCCACTGAATAGGACAATGCTTTACTTAGCAGCATTCACTCACCTGTTGCCTATTTGAGTGTCCAAAGCTCGATATATATGCTTCATAAGATATAGGGGTGAGTGTAAGCAGATCCACACTGACAGTATCCAGCTGAATCATATTCAACAATACCCGCCCTCTACTTGTTATTTGAGATGACAGCTGAAAAATAAAACAAATAATTTCAACAGGGATGATAACAAACACCAAACTATAACATAACAAAATAGTAAATGCAAAATTTTAGAATAAA
The DNA here is from genome assembly GCF_036320965.1 of Panulirus ornatus. Classification (NCBI taxonomy): domain Eukaryota; kingdom Metazoa; phylum Arthropoda; class Malacostraca; order Decapoda; family Palinuridae; genus Panulirus; species Panulirus ornatus. The sequence continues at coordinate 11,336,166 of NC_092249.1, forward strand.
ATTACTTAGTGAATAATCCTAAAACAATACTGATTACATCAACATCTCAGCTGTGGCAATGTCATTGGACACAATAGTAAAACCGTTAAAATGCAGAGCTTGATACTTATGGCCTTAAATATGTGATTAAGAGCAGTAAGATGCATAAGTATGAGCTAGAAGACTTGCAGCAATGTCAAATGTCCATATTTGATGAAAGTTGCATGAGCAGCATTTTATTCATGCATATTTTCTTTGTACAATTACAATGTCTTCATCATTCTTTCAATAACTATTCTTTCTATTTCCTCATGTCATCTACAAAACATACTCTTAATCTTTTTCCACCTCTGCCTTCTGGAACTGTGCCAGGTAAAAACAAATTCATCATTTACCTTGCTATAATAATATAAATCTTATAATATAAATAATATATATCTGGGAGTGGATCTGGCAGCGGATGGAACCATGGAAGCGGAAGTGGATCATAGGGTGGGGGAGGGGGCGAAAATTCTGGGGGCCTTGAAGAATGTGTGGAAGTCGAGAACATTATCTCGGAAAGCAAAAATGGGTATGTTTGAAGGAATAGTGGTTCCAACAATGTTGTATGGTTGCGAGGCGTGGGCTATGGATAGAGTTGTGCGCAGGAGGGTGGATGTGCTGGAAATGAGATGTTTGAGGACAATGTGTGGTGTGAGGTGGTTTGATCGAGTGAGTAACGTAAGGGTAAGAGAGATGTGTGGAAATAAAAAGAGCGTGGTTGAGAGAGCAGAAGAGGGTGTTTTGAAGTGGTTTGGGCACATGGAGAGAATGAGTGAGGAAAGATTGACCAAGAGGATATATGTGTCGGAGGTGGAGGGAACGAGGAGAAGAGGGAGACCAAATTGGAGGTGGAAAGATGGAGTGAAAAAGATTTTGTGTGATCGGGGCCTGAACATGCAGGAGGGTGAAAGGAGGGCAAGGAATAGAGTGAATTGGAGCGATGTGGTATACCGGGGTTGACGTGCTGTCAGTGGATTGAATCAAGGCATGTGAAGCGTCTGGGGTAAACCATGGAAAGCTGTGTAGGTATGTATATTTGCGTGTGTGGACGTATGTATATACATGTGTATGGGGGTGGGTTGGGCCATTTCTTTCGTCTGTTTCCTTGCGCTACCTCGCAAACGCGGGAGACCGTGACAAAGTATAATAATAATAATATAAAAGAAACAATTTGGAGGAAAGAGAAGAGACAATTTTTCTAAACTTTGGAAAAACATTTGACAAAGAAAACTACAGAACTTTATTGGAGCAAAACAAAACATCAAAGGTAATCTAGGAAAATGGATCAAAGAATTTTCAACTAACATAAAATTCAAAGTGGGTGTAAATGGAACCATGTCTCAAGAGGAAAATATTCTCTCTGAAGTACCACAAGGAATGGTATAGATTAGCTTCAGAATTATCTAGAATATCTTCATAATTTCAACAAAGAAGGAGAGATAAAAAGAACAGTCATATATTTTGCAGAGGGAGAATGATTGAGTAAAAGAATAGGATCACCAAAGGAAAAGGAACATTAGAAAAAGATGTAAATATTTTACAAATGGGCAGCTAGAATCTGATTGAATTTAATGAAAAGATTTTTGAGCTAATAATCTTGGGAGCACTTTACAAAATATCAGTTCTCCATACAAAGGTCCAGTAGTCAAAGAAAAATACAGAGGAAACATAATAAGTTATCATGAATGAAAATCTTGAAGCGAAATGATAATACATAATATCAAGCCAAAAAAATAAAAGGCATGATAAATGAGAACTTTCATGATGAGCGACTGGTATGGCCAAATACTTAATGCATAAGAAAAAAACTGAATTTTGCTGTGTCATATGGAAACCATTCACGCAAATGGATATAAGTGAGAGAGACTGCAAAAAAACTTCAAAAGCAAGAATGAATGACTGAGACCCAGCTTATCTATTCCAACACAACTCAACCTAGCTCTTTTTCTGTTAATTTCTGGAACATCCACAGCTTCAAATTCAACCTCTACACTGTAGAACATAATCTGTCTTATCCCTGGGGATAGGGGAGAAAAAATACTTCCCATGCATTCCTCACATGTCACAGAAGTCGACTAAAGGGGACGGGAGTGGGGGGCTAAAAAACCCTCCCCTCCTTGTATTTTAACTTCCTAAAAGGGGAAACAAAAGAAGGAGTCAAGCGGGAAGTGCTCATCCTCCTCAAAGGTTCAGATTGGGGTGTCTAAATGTGTGTGGATGTAACCAAGGTGAGAAAAAAGGAGAGATAGGTAGTATATTTGAGGAAAGGAACCAGGATGTTTTGGCTCTGAGTGAAACGAAGCTCAAGGATAAAGGGGAAGAGTGGTTTGGGAATGTTTTGGGAGGAAAGTCAGGGGTTGGTGAGAGGACAAGAGCAAGGGAAAGAGTAGCACTACTCCTGAAACAGGAGTGGTGAGAGTATGTGATAGGGTGTAAGAAAGTAAACTCTAGATTGATATGGGTAAAACTGAAAGTGGATGGAGAGAGATGGGTGATTATTGGTGCATATGCACCTGGGCATGAAAAGAAAGATCAAGAGAGGCAAGTGTTTTGGGAGCAGCTGAGTGAGTGTGTTAGTAGTTTTGATGCACGAGACCGGGTTATAGTGATGGGTGATTTGAATGCAAAGGTGAGTAATGTGGCAGTTGAAGGAATAATTGGCATGCATGGGGTGTTCAGTGTTGTAAATGGAAATGGTGAAGAGCTTGTAGATTTAAGTGCTAAAAAACGACTGGTAATCAAAAATACCTGGTTTAAAAAGACAGTTATACATAAGTATACATACGCAAGTAGGAGAGATGGCCAGACCAAATTGGAGGTGGAAGATGGAGTGAAAAAGATTTTGAGTGATTGGAGCCTGAACATGCAGGAGGGTGAAAGGCATGCAGGGAATAGAGCAAATTGGAACGATGAGGTACACTGGGGTCGACGTGCTGTCAATGGATTGAACAAGGGCATGTGAAGCATCTGGGGTAAACCATGGAAAGTTCTGTGGGGCCTGGATGTGGAAACAGAGCTGTGGTTTCGGTGCATAATTACATGACAATTAGAGACCAAGTGTGAGCGAATGTGGCCTTTGTTGTCTTTTCCTAGTGCTACCTCGCACACATGAGGGGGGAGGGGGTTTTTATTTCATGTGTGGCAGGGTGACGATGGGAATGAATAAAGGCAGTCAATATATATTATGTACATGTGTATATATGTATATGTCTGTGTGTGTATATATATGTATACGCTGAGATGTATAGGTATGTGTATTTGCGGGTGTGGACATGTATGTATATACATGTGTATGTGGGTGGGTTAGGCCATTCTTTCATCTGTTTCCTTGTGCTACCTCGCTAACGCGGGAGACAGCGACAAAACAAAATAGATGAATAAATAATATATATATATATATATATATATATATATATAGCTGTCATGTAATAATGCACCGAAACCACAGCTCCCTTTCCACATCCAGGCCCCACAGAACTTTCCATGGTTTACCCCAGACGCTTCACATGCCCTGGTCCAATCCATTGAAAGCATATCAACCCCGGTATACCATATCGTTCCAATTCACTCTATTCCTTGCACGGCTTTCACCCTCCTGCATGTTCAGGCCCTGATCACTCAAAATCTTTTTCACTCCATCTTTCCACCTCCAATTTGGTCTCCCACTTCTCCTCATTCCCACCACATCTGACACATATATATCCTCTTGGTCAATCTTTCCTCACTCATTCTCTCCATGTGACCAAACCATTTCAAAACACCCTCTTCTGCTCTCTGAACAATACTCTTTTTATTACCACACATCTCTCTCATCCTTACATTACTTACTCGATCAAACCACCTCACACAGCATATTGTCCTTCAAACATCTCATTTCCAGCACATCCATCCTCCTGCGCAAAACTCTATGCATAGCCCACACCTCACAACCATATAACATTGTTGGAACCACTTTTCCTTCAAACATACCCATTTTTGCTTTCCGAGATAATGTTCTCGACTTTCACACATTTTTCAACACTCCCAGAATTTTCTCCCCCTACCCCATCCTATGATTTACTTCCGCTTCCATGGTTCCATCCGCTGCCAAATCCACTCCCAGATATCTAAAACACTTCACTTCCTCCAGCTTTTCTCCATTCAAACGTACCTCCCAATTTACTTGTCGCTCAACCCTACTGTACCTAATAACCTTGCTCTTATTCACATTTACTCTCAGCTTTCTTATTTCACACACTTTACCAAACTCAGTCACCAGCTTCTGCAGTTTCTCACATGAATCAACCACCAGCGCTGCATCATCAGCGAACAACAACTGACTCACTTCCCAAGCTCTCTCATCCACAACAGACTGCATACTAGCCCCTCTTTCCAAAACTCTTGCATTCACCTCACTAACAACACCATCCATAAACGAATTAAACAACCATGGAGACATCACACACCCCTGCCGCAAACCTACATTCACTGAGAACCAATCACTTTCCTCTCTTCCTACACGTACACATGCCTTACATCCTCGATAAAAACTTTTCATTGCTTCTAACAACTTGCCTCCCACACCATATATTCTTAATACCTTACCCTGAGCATTTCTAGGGTAGTAAGTGGTGGGATGAAGAGGTAAGATTATTAGTGAAAGAGAAGAGTGAGGCATTTGGACGATTTTTGCAGGGAAAAAATGCAAACGAGTGGGAGATGTATAAAAGAAAGAGGCAGGAGGTCAAGAGAAAGGTGCAAGAGGTGAAAAAGAGGGAAAATGAGAGTTGGGGTGAGAGAGTATCATTAAATTTTAGGGAGAATAAAAAGATGATTTGGAAGGAGGTAAATAAAATGCTGTAAGACAAGGGAGTAAATGGGAACTGCAGTGAAGGGGGCTAATGGGGAGGTGATAACAAGTAGTGGTGATGTGAGGAGATGGAGTGACTATTTTGAAGGTTTATTGAATGTGTTTGACGATAGAGTGGCAGATATAGGGTGTTTTGGTTGAGGTGGTGGGCAAAGTGAGAGGGTTAGGGAAAATGATTTGGTAAATAGAAAAGACGTAGTAAAAGCTTTGTGGAAGATGAAAGCTGGCAAGGCAGCAGGTTTGGATGGTATTGCAGTTGAATTTATTAAAAAAGGGGGTGACTGTATTGTTGACCGGTTGGTAAGGATATTTAATGTATGTATGATTCATGGTGAGGTACCTGAGGATTGGCAGAATGCTTGCATAGTGCCATTGTACAAAGGCAAAGGGGATAAGAGTGAGTGCTCAAATTACAGAGGTATAAGTTTGTTGAGTATTCCTGGTAAATTATTTGGGAGGGTATTGATTGAAAGGGTGAAAGCATGTACAGAGCATCAGATTGGGGAAGAGCAGTGTGGTTTCAGAAGTGCTAGACGATGGGTGGATCAGGTGTTTGCTTTGAAGAATGTATGTGAGAAATACTTAGAAAAACAAATGGATTTGTATGTAGCATTTATGGATCTGGAGAAGGCATATGATAGAGTTGATAGAGATGCTTTGTGGAAGGTATTACGAATATATGGTGTGGCAGGCAAGTTGTTAGAAGCAGTGAAAAGTTCTTATCGAGGATGTAAGGCATGTGTACGTGTAGGATGAGAGGAAAGTGATTGGTTCTCAGTGAATGTAGGTTTGCAGCAGGGGTGTGTGATGTCTCCATGGTTGTTTAATTTGTTTATGGATGGGGATGTTAGGGAGGTGAATGCAAGCGTTGAGTTTTGGTAAGAGGGGCAAGTATGCAGGCTGTTGTGGATGAGAGAGCCTGGGAAGTGAGTCAGTTGTTGTTCGCTGATGATACAGCAAGTTGTCAGAAGCAGTGAAAAGTTTTTATCAAGGATGTAAGGCATGTGTATGTGTAGGAAGATAGGAAAGTGGTTGGTTCTCAGTAAATGTAGGTTTGTGACAGTGGTGTGTGATGTCTCCATGGTATTTAATTTCTTTATGGAGAGGGTTGTTAGGGAGGTGAATGCAAGAGTTTTGGAAGAAGGGGCAAGTATGCAGTCTGTTGTGGATGAGAGAGCTTGGGAAGTGAGTCAGTTGTTGTTTGCTGAAGATACAGCGCTGGTAGCTGATTCATGTGAGAAACTGCAGAAGCTGGTGACTAAGTTTGGTAAAGTGTGTGAAAGAAGAAAGTTGAGAGTAAATGTGAATAAGAGCATGGTTTTTAGGTACAGTACGGTTGATGGTCAAGTCATACATAAATATATATATATATATATATATATATATATATATATATATATATATATAAAGATATGTATATATATGGGGGTGTCTAAATGTGTGTGGATGTAACCAAGATGAGAAAAAAGGAGAGATAGGTAGTATGTTTGAGGAAAGAAATCTGGATGTTTTGGCTCAGAGTGAAACGAAGCTCAAGAGTAAAGGGGAAGAGTGGTTTGGGAATGTCTTGGGAGTAAAGTCAGGGGTTAGTGAGAGGACAAGAACAAGGGAAGGAGTAGCACTACTCCTGAAACAGGAGTGGTGGGAGTATGTGATAGAGTGTAAGAAAGTAAATTCTAGATTGATATGGGCTAAAACTGAAAGTTGATGGAGAGAGATGGGTGATTATTGGTGAATATGCACCTTTGCATGAGAAGAAAGATCATGAGAGGCAAGTGTTTTGGGAGCAGCTGAATGAGTTTGTTAGTGGTTTTGGTGCACAAGACCAGGTTATAGTGATGGGTGATTTGAATGCAAAGGTGAGTAATGCGGCAGATGAAGGAATAATTGGTATACATGGGGTGTTCAGTGTTGTAAATGGATATGGTGAAGAGCTTGTAGATTTATGTGCTGAAAAAGGACTGGTGATTGGGAATACCTGGTTTAAAAAGCGAGATATACATAAGTATACGTATGTAAGTAGGGAGATAGCCAGAGAGCATTATTGGATTACGTGGTAATTGATAGGCGCATGAAAGAGAGACTTTTGGATGTTAATGTGCTGAGAGGTGCAACTGGAGCGATGTCTGATCATTATCTTGTGGAGGCGAAGGTGAAGATTTGTAGGGGTTTTCAGAAAAGAAGAGAGAATGTTGGGGTGAAGAGAGTGGTGAGAGTAAGTGAGCTTGGGAAGGAGACTTGTGTGAGGAAGTACCAGGAGAGACTGAGTACAGAATGGAAAAAGGTGAGAACAAAGGAGGTAAGGGGAGTGGGGGAGGAATGGGATGTATTTAGGGAAGCAGTGATGGCTTGCGCAAAAGATGCTTGTGGCATGAGAAGCATTGGAGGGGGGTTGATTAGAAAGGGTAGTAAGTGGTGGGATGAAGAGGTAAGATTACTAGTGAAAGAGAAGAGAGAGGCATTTGGACGATTTTTGCAGGGAAAAAATGCAATTGAGTGGGAGATGTACAAAAAGAAAGAGGCAGGAGGTCAAGAGAAAGGTGCAAGAGGTGAAAAAGAGGGCAAATGAGAGTTGGGGTGAGAGAGTATCATTAAATTTTAGGGAGAATAAAAAGCTGTTTTGGAAGGAGGTAAATAAAATGCGTAAGACAAGGGAGTAAATGGGAACTTCAGTGAAGGGGGCTAATGGGGAGGTGATAACAAGTTGTGGTGATGTGAGGAGATGGAGTGAGTATTTTGAAGGTTTATTGAATGTGTTTGATGATAGAGTGGCAGATATAGGGTGTTTTGGTTGAGGTGGTGTGCAAAGTGACAGGGTTAGGGAAAATGATTTGGTAAATAGAGAGGAGGTAGTAAAAGCTTTGCGGAAGATGAAAGCTGGCAAGGCAGCAGGTTTGGATGGTATTGCAGTTGAATTTATTAAAAAAGGGGGTGACTGTATTGTTGACTGGTTGGTAAGGATATTTAATGTATGTATGATTCATGGTGAGGTACCTGAGGATTGGCAGAATGCTTGCATAGTGCCATTGTACAAAGGCAAAGGGGATAAGAGTGAGTGCTCAAATTACAGAGGTATAAGTTTGTTGAGTATTCCTGGTAAATTATTTGGGAGGGTATTGATTGAGAGGGTGAAGGCATGTACAGAGCATCAGATTGTGGTAGAGCAGTGTGGTTTCAGAAGTGCTAAACGATGGGTGGATCAGGTGTTTGCTTTGAAGAATGTATGTGAGAAATACTTAGAAAAACAAATGGATTTGTATGTAGCATTTATGGATCTGGAGAAGGCATATGATAGAGTTGATAGAGATGCTTTTTGGAAGGTATTATGAATATATGGTGTAGCAGGCAAGTTGTTAGAAGCAGTGAAAAGTTCTTATCGAGGATGTAAGGCATGTGTACGTGTAGGAAGAGAGGAAAGTGATTGGTTCTCAGTGAATGTAGGTTTGCGGCAGGGGTGTGTGATGTCTCCATGGTTGTTTAATTTGTTTATGGATGGGGTTGTTAGGGAGGTGAATGCAAGAGTTGAGTTTTGGTAAGAGGGGCAAGTATGCAGGCTGTTGCGGATGAGAGAGCTTGGGAAGTGAGTCAGTTGTTGTTCGCTGATGATACAGCACTGGTGGCTGATTCATGTGAGAAACTGCAGAAGCTGGTGACTGAGTTTGGTAAAGTGTGTGAAAGAAGAAAGTTAACAGTAAATGTGAATAAGAGCAAGGTTATTAGGTACAATAGGGTTGAGGGTCAAGTCAATTGGGAGGTAAGTTTGAATGGAGAAAATATCTGGGAGTGGATCTGGCAGCAGATGGAACCATGGAAGTGGAAGTGAATCATAGGGTGGGGGAGGGGGCAAAAATTCTGGGAGCCTTGAAGAATTGTTGGAGGTCGAGAACATTATCTCGGAAAGCAAAAATGGGTATGTTTGAAGGAATAGTGGTTCCAACAATGTTGTATGGTTGCGAGGCGTGGGCTATGGATAGAGTTGTGCGCAGGAGGATGGATGTGCTGGAAATGAGATGTTTGAGGACAATGTGTGGTGTCAGGTGGTTTGATCGAGTAAGTAACGTAAGGGTAAGAGAGATGTGTGGAAATAAAAAGAGCGTGGTTGAGAGAGCAGAAGAGGGTGTTTTGAAATGGTTTGGGCACATGGAGAGAATGAGTGAGGAAAGATTGACCAAGAGGATATATGTGTCAGAGGTGGAGGGAACTAGAAGTGGGAGACCAAACTGGAGGTGGAAAGATGGAGTGAAAAAGATTTTGTGTGATTGGGGCCTGAACATGGAGGAGGGTGAAAGGAGGGCAAGGAATAGAGTGAATTGGATCGATGTTGTATACCGGGGTTGACGTGCTGTCAGTGGATTGAATCAGGGCATGTGAAGCGTCTGGGGTAAACCATGGAAAGCTGTGTAGGTATGTATATTTGCGTGTGTGGACGTATGTATATACATGTGTATGGGGGTGGGTTGGGCCATTTCCTTCGTCTGTTTCCTTGCGCTAGTGTTTTAGTGTTTTAGATAAATATAATAGAATAAATATATATATGTATATCCAAAACTCTTGCATTAACCTCCGTAACAACCCCATCCATAAACAAATTAAGCAACGATGAAGACATCACGCATTCTTGCCACAAACCGATATTCACTGCAAACCAATCACTTTCCTCTCTTCCTACATATACACATGCCTTACATCCTCGATAAAAACTTTTCACTGCTTCTAGCAACTTATCTCCCACACCATTTTCTCTTAATACCTTCCACATACCCTCTCTATCAACTCTATCATATGTCATCCCCAGATCCATAAATGCTACATACAAATTCATCTGTTTTTCTAAGTATTTCTAACATACATTCTTCAAAGCAAACACCTGATCCACACATCCTCTACCACTTCTGAAACCACAGTGCTCTTCCCTAATCTGATGCTCTGTACATGCCTTTACCCTCTCAATCAATACCCTCCCATATAATAGCCCAGGAATATTCAACAAAGTTATGCCTCTGTAATTTGAACATTCACCTTTATCCCCTTTGCCTTTGTACAATGGCACTATGCATGCATTCCGGTAATACTCAGGCACTTCACCATGAACCACACATACATCGTATATCTTCGCCAACCAGTCAACAACACAGTCAACACCTTTTTATATAAATTCACATCATTAAAAGCCAAACCTGCCACCTTGCTGGCTTTAATCTTCTGCAAAGCTTTCACTACCTCTTTTCTGTTTACCAGATCATTCTCCTTGACCCTCTCACTTTGCAAACCAGCAAAATACCCTATATCTCCCACTCTATCATTTAACACATTCAACAAACCTTCAAAATACTCACTCCATCTCATCACATCACCACTTGTTATTACCTTCCCATAAGCCCCCTTCACTGATCTTCACATTTGTTTTCTTGTTCCATGCATTTTGTTTAACTCCTTCCAAAACTTCTTTTTATTCTCCATAAAATTTAATGATACTCTCTTACCCCATCTCTCATTTGCCCTCTATTTCACCTCTTGCAACTTTCGCTTGACCTCTTGCCTCTTTCTTTTATACATCTCCCAGTCATTTCCACTATTTCCCTGCAAAAATAGTCCAAATGTCTCTCTTCTATTCCACTAACAATCTTACTTCATCCCACCACTCACTACCCTTTCTAATCTTCCCACCTCTTTTGGAGAGAGGGGCAAGTATGCAGTCTGTTGTAGATGAGAGGGCTTGGGAAGTAAGTCAGCTGTTGTTCGCTGATGATACAGCGTTGTTGGCTGATTCAGGTGAGAAACTACAGAGGCTGGTGATTGAGTTAGGTAAAGTGTGTGAAAGAAGAAAGCTGACAGTAAATGTGAATAAGAGCAAGGTTATTAGGTTCAGTAGGGTTTAGGGACAAGTAAACTAGGAGGTGAGTTTGAATGGAGAAAAACTGGAAGAAGTGAAAACTGGAAGAAGTGAAGTGTTTTAGATATCTGGGAGTGGATTAGGCAGTGGATGGAACCAAGGAAGCAAAAGTGCGTCAGAGGGTGGGGAAGACGGCGAAGGTTCTCGGAGCGTTGAAGAATGAGGGGAAGGCAAGAACATTATCTCAGAGAGCAAAAAGGGTATGTTTGAAGGAATAGTGGCTCCAACGATGTTACATGGTTGTGAGGCATGGGCTATAGATAGTGTTGTGCAGATGAGGGTGGATGTGTTGGAAATGAGATGTTTGAGGACAATATGTGGTGTGAGGTGGTTTGATCGAGTAAGTAATGAAAGGGTGAGACAGATGTTTGGCAATAAAAAGAGTGTGGTTGAGAGAGCAGAAGAGAGTGTACTGAACTGAGTGTGAACGAATGTGGTTGTTTGTCCTTTCCTAGCACCACCTCATGAGGTGAGGGGGGATGTTATTTCATGTGTGGCGAGGTGGCGATGGGAATGAATAAAGGCAGCAAGTAGGTATTATGCACATTTGTATATATGTCTATGTTTTAGCAGACGACTACAAGCTTTCATCCTCCAAAATGAAATGCAGCGAGAGGGGCAGGCGATATATATATATATATATATATATATATATATATATATATATATATATATATATATATATATATATATATCAGTTTGCATCAGCCTTCACTCCTGTCTGCAGTAGCATGCTTTCCGACATGTTTCATGAGCTCCTCTTCACCAACGGAACTACCTTGGCCCACCAGTGATGCTACTACGTTTGTGAATCAAGAACCATTGCAACACAAACCTCGCCAGGTGGTAGAGTGTCCCGCAGTGTATCGAGACAGACTTCCCCAGAACTTTTTTAAAGGGGAAGTAAATGTTTATAGTTGTGTTACTGGAGTGATAGTTTTCATACATGGTGCTTTGACAAGAAAATAGTGAAATTGGAAAAAATGTAGCTTAGACATTGAAGCTTATTGATACAGTGGTTAAAGTGATGAGAACTACTATTGACATTTGTGTAAATAAATTATACATTTCCTTTTTCCATAGCCAGAGGTTGAACCATTATGTGACATTCATTTTCTCATTTCATTCCAAGCTAGAAGTTTCAGTTTTCTAAATTGTTTCTTACATTTTTCATATGTATTTATATGTATGTGTGTGTGTGTGTGTATATGTGCGTATGTATGTGTATGTGTGTGTATGTGTATATTTATTATTTTTTTTATTATACTTTGTCGCTGTCTCCCGCGTTTGCGAGGTAGCTCAAGGAAACAGACGAAAGAAATGGCTCAACCCCCCCCATACACATGTATATACATACGTCCACACACGCAAATATACATACCTACACAGCTTTCCATGGTTTACCCCAGACGCTTCACATGCCTTGATTCAATCCACTGACAGCACGTCAACTCCGGTATACCATATCGATCCAATTCACTCTATTCCTTGCCCTCCTTTCACCCTCCTGCATGTTCAGGCCCCGATCACACAAAATCTTTTTCACTCCATCTTTCCACCTCCAATTTGGTATCCCTCTTCTCCTCGTTCCCTCCACCTCCGACACATATATCCTCTTGGTCAATCTTTCCTCACTCATTCTCTCCATGTGCCCAAACCACTTCAAAACACCCTCTTCTGCTCTCTCAACCACGCTCTTTTTATTTCCAAACATCTCTCTTACCCTTACGTTACTCACTCGATCAAACCACCTGACACCACACATTGTCCTCAAACATCTCATTTCCAGCACATCCATCCTCCTGCGCACAACTCTATCCATAGCCCACGCCTCGCAACCATACAACATTGTTGGAACCACTATTCCTTCAAACATACCCATTTTTCCTTTCCGAGATAATGTTCTCGACTTCCACACATTCTTCAAGGCTCCCAGAATTTTCGCCCCTCCCCCACCCTATGATCCACTTCCGCTTCCATGGTTCCATCCGCTGCCAGATCCACTCCCAGATATCTAAAACACTTCACTTCCTCCAGTTTTTCTCCATTCAAACTCACCTCCCAATTGACTTGACCCTCAACCCTACTGTACCTAATAACCTTGCTCTTATTCACATTTACTCTTAACTTTCTTCTTCCACACACTTTACCAAACTCAGTCACCAGCTTCTGCAGTTTCTCACATGAATCAGCCACCAGCGCTGTATCATCAGCGAACAACAACTGACTCACTTCCCAAGCTCTCTCATCCCCAACAGACTTCATACTTGCCCCTCTTTCCAAAACTCTTGCATTTACCTCCCTAACAACCCCATCCATAAACAAATTAAACAACCATGGAGACATCACACACCCCTGCCGCAAACCTACATTCACTGAGAACCAATCACTTTCCTCTCTTCCTACACGTACACATGCCTTACATCCTCGATAAAAACTTTTCACTGCTTCTAACAACTTGCCTCCCACACCATATATTCTTAATACCTTCCACAGAGCATCTCTATCAACTCTATCATATGCCTTCTCCAGATCCATAAATGCTACATACAAATCCATTTGCTTTTCAAAGTATTTCTCACATACATTCTTCAAAGCAAACACCTGATCCACACATCCTCTACCACTTCTGAAACCACACTGCTCTTCCCCAGTCTGATGCTCTGTACATGCCTTCACCCTCTCAATCAATACCCTCCCATATAATTTACCAGGAATACTCAACAAACTTATACCTCTGTAATTTGAGCACTCACTCTTATCCCCTTTGCCTTTGTACAATGGCACTATGCACGCATTCCGCCAATTCTCAGGCACCTCACCATGAGTCATACATACATTAAATAACCTTACCAACCAGTCAACAATACAGTCACCCCCTTTTTTAATAAATTCCACTGCAATACCATCCAAACCTGCTGCCTTGCCGGCTTTCATCTTCCGCAAAGCTTTCACTACCTCTTCTCTGTTTACCAAATCATTTTCCCTACCCCTCTCACTTTGCACACCACCTAGACCAAAACACCCTATATCTGCCACTCTATCATCAAACACATTCAACAAACCTTCAAAATACTCACTCCATCTCCTTCTCACATCACCACTACTTGTTATCACCTCCCCATTTGCGCCCTTCACTGAAGTTTCCATTTGCTCCTTTGTCTTATGCACTTTATTTACCTCCTTTATTTACCCCTGGGGATAGGGGTGAAAGAATACTTCCCACGCATTCCTCGCGTGTCGTAGAAAGCGACTAGAGGGGACGGGAGCGGGGGGCCAGAAATCCTCCCCTCCTTGTATTTTTCTAACTTTCTAAAATGGGAAACAGAAGAAGGAGTCACGCGGGGAGTGCTCATCCTCCTCGAAGGCTCAGATTGGGGTGCCTGAATGTGCGTGGATGTAACCAAGATGTGAAAAAAGGAGAGATAGGTAGTATGTTTGAGGAAAGGAACTTGGATGTTTTGGCTCTGAGTGAAACAAAGCTCAAGGGTAAAGGGGAAGAGTGGTTTGGGAATGTCTTGGGAGTAAAGTCAGGGGTTGGTGAGAGGACAAGAGCAAGGGAAGGAGTAGCACTACTCCTGAAACAGGAGTTGTGGGAGTATGTCATAGAATGTAAGAAAGTAAATTCTCGATTAATATGGGTAAAACTGAAAGTTGATGGAGAGAGATGGGTGATTGTTGGTGCATATGCACCTGGGCATGAGAAGAAAGATCATGAGAGGCAAGTGTTTTGGGAGCAGCTGAATGAGTGTGTTAGTGGTTTTGATACACGAGACCGGTTTATCGTGATGGGTGATTTGAATGCAAAGGTGAGTGATGTGGCAGTTGAGGGAATAATTGGTATACATGGGGTGTTCAGTGTTGTAAATGGAAATGGTGAAGAGCTTGTAGATTTATGTGCTGAAAAAGGACTGATGATTTGGAATACCTGGTTTAAAAAGCGAGATATACATAAGTATACTTATGTAAGTAGGAGAGATGGCCAAAGAGCGTTATTGGATTACGTGTTAATTGACAGGCGCGCGAAAGAGAGACTTTTGGATGTTAATGTGCTGAGAGGTGCAACTGGAGGGATGTCTGATCATTATCTTGTGGAGGCTAAGGTGAAGATTTGTATGGGTTTTCAGAAAAGAAGAGTGAATGTTGGGGTGAAGAGGGTGGTGAGAGTAAGTGAGCTTGGGAAGGAGACTTGTGTGAGGAAGTACCAGGAGAGACTGAGTACAGAATGGAAAAAGGTGAGAACAATGGAAGTAAGGGGAGTGGGGGAGGAATGGGATGTATTTAGGGAATCAGTGATGGATTGCGCAAAAGATGCTTGTGGCATGAGAAGAGTGGGAGGTGGGTTGATTAGAAAGGGTAGTGAGTGGTGGGATGAAGAAGTAAGAGCATTAGTGAAAGAGAAGAGAGAGGCATTTGGACGATTTTTGCAGGGAAAAAATGCAATTGAGTAGGAGATGTATAAGAGAAAGAGACAGGAGGTCAAGAGAAAGGTGCAAGAGGTGAAAAAAAGGGCAAATGAGAGTTGGGGTGAGAGAGTATCATTAAATTTTAGGGAGAATAAAAAGATGTTCTGGAAGGAGGTAAATAAAGTGCGTAAGACAAGAGAGCAAATGGAAACTTCAGCGAAGGGCGCAAATGTGTCGGAGGTGGAGGGAACGAGGAGAAGAGGGAGACCAAATTGGAGGTGGAAAGATGGAGTGAAAAAGATTTTGTGTGATCGGGGCCTGAACATGCAGGAGGGTGAAAGGAGGGCAAGGAATAGAGTGAATTGGAGCGATGTGGTATACCGGGGTTGACGTGCTGTCAGTGGATTGAATCAAGGAATGTGAAGCGTCTGGGGTAAACCATGGAAAGCTGTGTAGGTATGTATATTTGCGTGTGTGGACGTATGTATATACATGTGTATGGGGGTGGGTTGGGCCATTTCTTTCGTCTGTTTCCTTGCGCTACCTCGCAAACGCGGGAGACAGCGACAAAGCATGTGAAACATCTGGGGTAAACTATGGAAAGGTATGTGGGGCTTGGATACGGATAGGGAGCTGTGGTTTCAGTGCATTACACATGAAAGCTAGAGACTGAATGTGAACAAATGTGGCATTTTTGTCTATTTTCCTGGCACTATCTCACTGAAGGAGGGGGTAGTGATGCTGTTTCCTGTGGAGCAGGGTGGTGCCAGGAATGGATGAAGGCAAGGAAGTATGAATATGTACTTGTGTATATATGTATGTCTTTGTATGTGTATGTATATGCATACATGTTGATATGTAAATGTGCATGTATGGGCATATATATATATATATATATATTATCCCTGGGGATAGGGGATTAAGAATACTCTCCACATATTCCCTGCGTGTCGTAGAAGGCGACTAAAAGGGGAGGGAGCGGTGGGCTGGAAATCCTCCCCTCTCGTTTTTTTTTTTTTTCTTTTTAATTTTCCAAAAGAAGGAACAGAGTGGGGCCAGCTGAGGATATTCCAAAAAAGGCCCAGTCCTCTGTTCTTAACGCTACCTCGCTAATGCGAGAAATGGCGAATAGTTAAAAAAAAAAGAAAAATATATATATATATATAAGAATGTGTGGAAGTCGAGAACATTATCTCGGAAAGCAAAAATGGGTATGTTTGAAGGAATAGTGGTTCCAACAATGTTGTATGGTTGCGAGGCGTGGGCTATGGATAGAGTTGTGCGCAGGAGGATGGATGTGCTGGAAATGAGATGTTTGAAGACAATGTGTGGTGTGAGGTGGTTTGATCGAGTGAGTAACGTAAGGGTAAGAGAGATGTGTGGAAATAAAAAAAGAGTGGTTGAGAGAGCAGAAGAGGGTGTTTTGAAGTGGTTTGGGCACATGGAGAGGATGAGTGAGGATAGATTGACCGAGAGGATATATGTGTCGGAGGTGGAGGGAGCAAGGAGAAGAGGGAGACCAAATTGGAGGTGGAAAGATGGAGTGAAAAAGATTTTGTGTGATTGGGGCCTGAACATGCAGGAGGGTGAAAGGAGGGCAAGGAATAGAGTGAATTGGAGCGATGTGGTATACCGGGGTTGATGTGCTGTCAGTGGATTGAATCAAGGCATGTGAAGCGTCTGGGGTAAACCATGGAAAGCTGTGTAGGTATGTATATTTGCGTGTGTGGATGTGTATGTATATACATGTGTATGGGGGGGGTTGGGCCATTTCTTTCGTCTGTTTCCTTGCGCTACCTCGCAAACGCGGGAGACAGCGACAAAGTATAAAAAAAAAGAAAAATATATATTATCCCTGGGGATAGGGAATTAAGAATACTTCCCACGTATTCCCTGCGTGTCGTAGAAGGCGACTAAAAGGGGAGGGAGCGGGGGGCTGGAAATCCTCCCCTCTCTTTTTTTTTAAATTTTCCAAAAGAAGGAACAGAGGGGGCCAGGTGAGGATATTCCAAAAAAGGCCCAGTCCTCTGTTCCTAACGCTACCTCGCTAATGCGGGAAATGGCGAATAGTTTAAAAGAAAGAAAGAAAATATATTATTATTGCTATCGGTATCATCAGTGACAAGCCATGCATCACAAAATTCCACACCCTTCCTTCCTTCACCTTAGGCAACCACACCAAAGACGCAGACACATTACTACTGCCTTGCTTGCCTGCACCTTGTCCACTTGACTACTACAGCCCTGCCTGCACGCGTGTATGCATGTCATACGACAGCATCAGCAGCAGCACAGAAAAAGAAGTAGCAGAAACACCGTACAGGGGCAACACAGAGATGTGCCAACAATGGGTGGCGGGTGAGGAGGAAGAAGAAGAAGAACTTTGCTGTGATGATGCAGAGGGCTTGGACACAAAATCAACAACACCAAAAGTAAGTCCAACACCACCATCACAACCTCCTTCACCTCGTCCAGTCCTGCGCCTGAACCCAGGCCCGCTTCCTGCACAGGCCCGACTGGCTCAATCCTCAGAGCCAATCCTTTTCCCGAAGTTATCGAGGATGTAAGGCATGTGTACGTGTAGGAAGAGAGGAAAGTGATTGGTTCTCAGTGAATGTAGGTTTGCGGCAGGGGTGTGTGATGTCTCCATGGTTGTTTAATTTGTTTATGGATGGGGTTGTTAGGGAGGTGAATGCAAGAGTTTTGGAAAGAGGGGCAAGTATGAAGTCTGTTGGGGATGAGAGAGCTTGGGAAGTGAGTCAGTTGTTGTTCGCTGATGATACAGCGCTGGTGGCTGATTCATGTGAGAAACTGCAGAAGCTGGTGACTGAGTTTGGTAAAGTGTGTGAAAGAAGAAAGTTAAGAGTAAATGTGAATAAGAGCAAGGTTATTAGGTACAGTAGGGTTGAGGGTCAAGTCAATTGGGAGGTGAGTTTGAATGGAGAAAAACTGGAGGAAGTGAAGTGTTTTAGATATCTGGGAGTGGATCTGGCAGCGGATGGAACCATGGAAGCGGAAGTGGATCATAGGATGGGGGAGGGGGCGAAAATTCTGGGAGCCTTGAAGAATGTGTGGAAGTCGAGAACATTATCTCAGAAAGCAAAAATCGGTATGTTTGAAGGAATAGTGGTTCCAACAATGTTGTATGGTTGCGAGGCGTGGGCTATGGATAGAGTTGTGCGCAGGAGGATGGATGTGCTGGAAATGAGATGTTTGAGGACAATGTGTGGTGTGAGGTGGTTTGATCGAGTAAGTAACGTAAGGGTAAGAGAGATGTGTGGAAATAAAAAGAGCGTGGTTGAGAGAGCAGAAGAGGGTGTTTTGAAATGGTTTGGGCACATGGAGAGAATGAGTGAGGAAAGATTGACCAAGAGGATATATGTGTCGGAGGTGGAGGGAACGAGGAGAAGAGGGAGACCAAATTGGAGGTGGAAAGATGGAGTGAAAAAGATTTTGTGTGATCGGGGCCTGAACATGCAGGAGGGTAAAAGGAGGGCAAGGAATAGAGTGAATTGGATCGATGTGGTATACCGGGGTTGACGTGCTGTCAGTGGATTGAATCAGGGCATGTGAAGCGTCTGGGGTAAACCATGGAAAGTTGTGTAGGTATGTATATTTGCGTGTGTGGATGTGTATGTATATACATGTGTATGGAGGTGGGTTGTGCCATTTCTTTCGTCTGTTTCCTTGCACTACCTCGCAAATGCGGGAGACAGCGACAAAGCAAAAAAAAAAAAGAAAATTTATATTATTCTGGGGATAGGGGTGAAAGAATACTTCCCACGCATTCCTCGCGTGTCGTAGAAGGCGACTAGAGGGGACGGGAGCGAGGGGCCAGAAATCCTCCCCTCCTTGTATCTTTTTAACTTTCTAAAATGGGAAACAAAAGGAGTCGCGCAGGGAGTGCTCATCCTCCTCGAAGGATCAGATTGGGGTGCCTAAATGTGTGTGGATGTAACCAAGATGTGAAAAAAGGAGAGACAGGTAGAGTGTTTGAGGAAAGGAACCTGGATGTTTTGGCTCTGAGTGAAATGAAGCTCAAGGGTAAAGGGGAAGAGTGGTTTGGGAATGTCTTGGGAGTAAAGTCAGGGGTTAGTGAGAGGACAAGAGCAAGGGAAGGAGTAGCACTACTCCTGAAACAGGAGTGGTGGGAGTATGTGATAGAATGTAAGAAAGTAAATTCTCGATTAATATGGGTAAAACTGAAAGTTGATGGAGGGAGATGGGTGATTATTGGTGCATATGCACCTGGGCATGAGAAGAAAGATCATGAGAGGCAAGTGTTTTGGGAGCAGCTGAATGAGTTTGTTAGTGGTTCTGATGCACGAGACCGGGTTATAGTGATGGGTGATTTGAATGCAAAGGTGAGTAATGTGGCAGTTGAGGGAATAATTGGCATACATGGGGTGTTCAGTGTTGTAAATGGAAATGGTGAAGAGCTTGTAGATTTATGTGCTGAAAAAGAACTGGTGATTGGGAATACCTGGTTTAAAAAGCGAGATATACATAAGTATACGTACGTAAGTAGGAGAGATGGCCAGAGAGCGTTATTGGATTATGTGTTAATTGACAGGCGTGCAAAAGAGAGACTTTTGGATGTTAATGTGCTGAGAGGTGCAACTGGAGGGATGTCTGATCATTATCTTGTGGAGGCTAAGGTGAAGATTTGCATGGGTTTTCAGAAAAGAAGAGTGAATGTCGGGGTGAAGAGGGTGGTGAGAGTAAATGAGCTTGGGAAGGAGACTTGTGTGAGGAAGTACAAGAAGAGACTGAGTACAGAATGGAAAAAGGTGAGAACAATGGAAGTAAGGGGAGTGGGGGAGGAAAGGGATGTATTTAGGGAAGCAGTGATGGATTGCGCAAAAGATGGTTGTGGCATGAGAAGAGTGGGAGGTGGGTTGATTAGAAAGGGTAGTGAGTGGTGGGATGAAGAAGTGAGATTATTAGTGAAAGAGAAGAGAGAGGCAGTTGGACGATTTTTGCAGGGAAAAAATGCAATTGAGTGGGAGATGTATAAAAGAAAGAGACAGGAGGTCAAGAGAAAGGTGCAAGAGGTGAAAAAGAGGGCAAATGAGAGTTGGGGTGAGAGAGTATCATTAAATTTTAGGGAGAATAAAAAGATGTTCTGCACGGAGGTAAATAAAGTGCATAAATAAAGTGGGTTGGGCCATTTCTTTTGCCTGTTTCATTGCGCTACCTCGCAAACGCGGGAGACAGCGACAAAGCAAAAAGAAAAAAAATATACATATATATATATATATATATATATTTTTTTTTTTTTTTTTTATACTTTGTCGCTGTCACCCGCGTTTGCGAGGTAGCGCAAGGAAACAGACGAAAGAAATGGCCCAACCCCCCCCATACACATGTACATACACACGTCCACACACGCAAATATACATACCTACACAGCTTTCCATGGTTTACCCCAGACACTTCACATGCCTTGATTCAATCCACTGACAGCACGTCAACCCCTGTATACCACATCGCTCCAATTCACACTATTCCTTGCCCTCCTTTCACCCTCCTGCATGTTCAGGCCCCGATCACACAAAATCCTTTTCACTCCATCTTTCCACCTCCAATTTGGTCTCCCTCTTCTCCTCGTTCCCTCCACCTCCGACACATATATCCTCTTGGTCAATCTTTCCTCACTCATTCTCTCCATGTGCCCAAACCACTTCAGAACACCCTCTTCTGCTCTCTCAACCACGCTCTTTTTATTTCCACACATCTCTCTTACCCTTACGTTACTTACTCGATCAAACCACCTCACACCACACATTGTCCTCAAACATCTCATTTCCAGCACATCCATCCTCCTGCGCACAACTCTATCCATAGCCCACGCCTCGCAACCATACAACATTGTTGGAACCACTATTCCTTCAAACATGCCCATTTTTGCTTTCCGGGACAATGTTCTCGACTTCCACACATTTTTCAAGGCTCCCAAAATTTTCGCCCCCTCCCCCACCCTATGATCCACTTCCGCTTCCATGGTTCCATCCGCTGACAGATCCACTCCCAGATATCTAAAACACTTATTATACTTTGTCGCTGTCTCCCGCGTTTGCGAGGTAGCGCAAGGACACAGACGAAAGAAATGGCCCAACCCCCCCCCCCATACACATGTATATACATACGTCCACACACGCAAATATACATACCTACACAGCTTTCCATGGTTTACCCCAGACGCTTCACATGCCTTGCTTCAATCCACTGACAGCACGTCAACCCCGGTATACCACATCGCTCCAATTCACTCTATTCCTTGCCCTCCTTTCACCCTCCTGCATGTTCAGGCCGCGATCACACAAAATCTTTTTCACTCCATCTTTCCACCTCCAATTTGGTCTCCCTCTTCTCCTTGTTCCCTCCACCTCCGACACATATATCCTCTTGGTCAATCTTTCCTCACTCATCCTCTCCATGTGCCCAAACCACTTCAGAACACCCTCTTCTGCTCTCTCAACCACGCTCTTTTTATTTCCACACATCTCTCTTACCCTTACGTTACTCACTCGATCAAACCACCTCACACCACACATTGTCCTCAAACATCTCATTTCCAGCACATCCATCCTCCTGCGCACAACTCTATCCATAGCCCACGCCTCGCAACCATACAACATTGTTGGAACCACTATTCCTTCAAACATACCCATTTTTGCTTTCCGAGATAATGTTCTCGACTTCCACACATTTTTCAAAGCCCCCAGGATTTTCGCCCCCTCCCCCACCCTATGATCCACTTCCGCTTCCATGGTTCCATCCGCTGCCAGATCCACTCCCAGATATCTAAAACACTTCACTTCCTCCAGTTTTTCTCCATTCAAACTCACCTCCCAACTGACTTGACCCTCAACCCTACTGTACCTAATAACCTTGCTCTTATTCACATTTACTCTTAACTTTCTTCTTCCACACACTTTTCCAAACTCAGTCACCAGCTTCTGCAGTTGATGATAGAGTGGCAGATATAGGGTGTTTTGGTCGAGGTGGTGTGCAAAGTGAGAGGGTTAGGGAAAATGATTTGGTAAACAGAGAAGAGGTAGTGAAAGCTTTGCGGAAGATGAAAGCCGGCAAGGCAGCAGGTTTGGATGGTATTGCAGTGGAATTTATTAAAAAAGGGGGTGACTGTATTGTTGACTGGTTGGTAAGGTTATTTAATGTATGTATGACTCATGGTGAGGTGCCTGAGGATTGGCGGAATGCGTGCATAGTGCCATTGTACAAAGGCAAAGGGGATAAGAGTGAGTGCTCAAATTACAGAGGTATAAGTTTGTTAAGTATTCCTGGTAAATTATATGGGAGGGTATTGATTGAGAGGGTGAAGGCATGTACAGGGCATCAGATTGGGGAAGAGCAGTGTGGTTTCAGAAGTGGTAGAGGATGTGTGGATCAGGTGTTTGCTTTGAAGAATGTATGTGAGAAATACTTAGAAAAGCAAATGGATTTGTATGTAGCATTTATGGATCTGGAGAAGGCATGTGATAGAGTTGATAGAGATGCTCTGTGGAAGGTATTAAGAACATATGGTGTGGGAGGAAAGTTGTTAGAAGCAGTGAAAAGTTTTTATCGAGGATGTAAGGCATGTGTACGTGTAGGAAGAGAGGAAAGTGATTGGTTCTCAGTGAATGTAGGTTTGCGGCAGGGGTGTGTGATGTCTCCATGGTTGTTTAATTTGTTTATGGATGGAGTTGTTAGGGAGGTAAATGCAAGAGTTTTGGAAAGAGGGGCAAGTATGAAGTCTGTTGGGGATGAGAGAGCTTGGGAAGTGAGTCAGTTGTTGTTCGCTGATGATACAGCGCTGGTGGCTGATTCATGTGAGATATATATATATATATATATATATATATATATATATATATATATATATATATATATATATAGCGACTAGAAGAGGACGGGAGGGGGGGGGGCTGGAAACCCTCCCATCCTTGTATTTTAACTTTCTAAAAAGGGAAACAGAAGAAGGAGTTACGCGGGGAGTGCTCATCCTCCTCGAAGGATCAGATCGGGGTGTCTAAATGTGTGTGGATGTAACCAAGATGAAAAAAAAGGAGAGATAGGTAGTATGTTTGAGGAGAGGAACCTGGATGTTTTGGCTCTGAGTGAAACGAAGCTCAAGGGTAAAGGGGAAGAGTGGTTTGGGAATGTCTTGGGAGTAAAGTCAGGGGTTAGTGAGAGGACAAGAGCTAGGGAAGGAGTAGCACTACTCCTGAAACAGGAGTGGTGGGAGTATGTGATAGAGTGTAAGAAAGTAAACTTTAGAGTGATTTGGGTAAAACTGAAAGTTGATGGAGAGAGACGCGTGCTTATTGGTGCATATACACATGGGCATGAGAAGAAAGATCATGAGAGGCAAGTGTTTTCGGAGAAGCTGAATGAGTGTGTTAGTAGTTTTGATGCACGAGACCGGGTTGATGTGATGGGTGATTTGAATGCAAATGTGAGTAATGTGGCAGTTGAGGGAATGATTGGTATACATGGGGTGTTCAGTGTTATAAATGGTAATGGTGAAGAGCTTGTAGATTTGTGTGATGAAAAAGGACTGGTGATCGGGAATACCTGGTTTAAAAAGAGAGATATACATAAGTATACGTATGTAAAAAGGAGAGATGGCCACCGAGAGTTATTGGATTACGTGTTAATTGATAGGCGTGCGAAAGAGAGACTTTTGGGTGTTAATGTACTGAGAGGTGCAACTGGAAGGATGTCTGATCATTATCTCGTGGAGCCGAAGGTGAGGATTTGTAGAGGTCTTCAGAAAGGAAGAGAGAATGTTGGGGTGAAGAGAGTGGTGAGAGTAAGTGAGCTTGGGAAGGAGACTTGTGTGAGCAAGTACCAGGAGAGACTGAGTACAGAATGGAAAAAGGTGAGAACAAAGGAGGTAAGGGGAGTGGGGTAGGAATGCGATGTATTTAGGGAAGCAGTGATGGCTTGCGCAAAAGACGCTTGTGGCATGAGAAGCATGGGAGGTGGGCAGATTAGAAAGGGTAGTGAGTGGTGGGATGAAGAAGTAAGATTATTAGTGAAAGAGAAGAGAGAGGCATTTGGACGATTTTTGCAGGGATATAATGCAAATGAGTGGGAGATGTATAAAAGAAAGAGGCAGGATGTCAAGAAAAAGATGCAAGAGGTGAAAAAGAGGGCAAATGAGAGTTGGGGTGAGAGAGTATCATTAAATTTTAATGAGAATAAAAAGATGTTTTGGAAGGAGGTAAATAAAGTGCATAAGACAAGGGAACAAATGGGAACTTCGGTGAAGGGGGCTAATGGGGAGGTGATAACAAGTCATGGTGATGTGAGAAAATGGAGTTAGTACTTTGAAGGTTTGTTGAATGTGTTTGATGATAGAGTGGCAGATATGGGATGTTTTGGTCGAGGTGGTGTGCAAAGTGAGAGGGTTAGGGAAAATGATTTGGCAAACAGAGAAGAGGTAGCAAAAGCTTTGCAGAAGATGAAAGCCGGCAAGGCAGCGGGTTTAGATGGTATTGCAGTGGAATTTATAAAAAAGGGGGATTACTGTATTGTTGACTGGTTGGTAAGGATATCTAATGTATGTATGATTCATGGTGAGGTGCCTGAGGATTGGCGGAACGCGTGCATAGTGCCATTGTACAAAGGCAAAAGGATAAGAGTGAGTGCTCAAATTACAGAGGTATAAGTTTGTTGAGTATTCCTGGTAAATCATATGGGAGGGTATTGATTGAGAGGGTGAAGGCATGTACAGAGCATCAGACTGGGGAAGAGCAGTGTGGTTTCAGAAGTGGTAGAGGATGTGTGGATCAGGTGTTTGCTTTGAAGAATGTATGTGAGAAATACTTAGAAAAGCAAATGGATTTGTATGTAGCATTTATGGATCTGGAGAAGGCATATGATAGAGTTGATAGAGATGCTCTGTGGAAGGTATTAAGAATATATGGTGTGGGAGGCAAGTTGTTAGAAGTAGTGAAAAGTTTTTTATCGAGGATGTAAGGCATGTGTACGTGTAGGAAGAGAGGAAAGTGATTGGTTCTCAGTGAATGTAGGTTTGCGGCAGGGGTGTGTGATGTCTCCATGGTTGTTTAATTTGTTTATGGATGGGGTTGTTAGGGAGGTGAATGCAAGAGTTTTGGAAAGAGGGGCAAGTATGAAGTCTGTTGGGGATGAGAGAGCTTGGGAAGTGAGTCAGTTGTTGTTCGCTGATGATACAGCGCTGGTGGCTGATTCATTTGAGAAACTGCAGAAGCTGGTGACTGAGTTTGGTAAAGTGTGTGAAAGAAGAAAGTTAACAGTAAATGTGAATAAGAGCAAGGTTATTAGGTACAGTAGGGTTGAGGGTCAAGTCAATTGGGAGGTGAGTTTGAGTGGAGAAAAACTGGAGGAAGTAAAAGTGTTTTAGATATCTGGGAGTGGATCTGGCAGTGGATGGAACCATGGAAGTGTTAGTGGATCATAGGGTGGGGGAGGGGGCGAAAATTCTGGGAGCCTTGAAGAATGTGTGGAAGTCGAGAACAGTATCTCGGAAAGCAAAAATCGGTATGTTTGAAGGAATAGTGGTTCCAACAATGTTGTATGGTTGCGAGGCGTGGGCTATGGATAGAGTTGTGCGCAGGAGGATGGATGTGCTGGAAATGAGATGTTTGAGGACAATGTGTGGTGTGAGGTGGTTTGATCGAGTAAGTAATGTAGGGGTAAGAGAGATGTGTGGAAATAAAAAGAGCGTGGTTGAGAGAGAAGAGGGTGTTTTGAAATGGTTTGGGCACATGGAGAGAATGAGTGAGGAAAGATTGACCAAGAGGATATATGTGTCGGAGGTGGAGGGAACGAGAAGAGGGAGACCAAATTGGAGGTGGAAAGATGGAGTGAAAAAGATTTTGTGTGATCGGGGCCTGAACATGCAGGAGGGTGAAAGGAGGGCAAGGAATAGAGTGAATTGGAGCGATGTGGTATACCGGGGTTGACGTGCTGTCAGTGGATTGAATCAAGGCATGTGAAGCGTCTGGGGTAAACCATGGAAAGCTGTGTAGGTATGTATATTTGCGTGTGTGGACGTATGTATATACATGTGTATGGGGGTGGGTTGGGCCATTTCTTTCGTCTGTTTCCTTGCGCTACCTCGCAAACGCGGGAGACAGCGACAAAGCATGTGAAACATCTGGGGTAAACTATGGAAAGGTATGTGGGGCTTGGATACGGATAGGGAGCTGTGGTTTCAGTGCATTACACATGAAAGCTAGAGACTGAATGTGAACAAATGTGGCATTTTTGTCTATTTTCCTGGCACTATCTCACTGAAGCAGGGGGTAGTGATGCTGTTTCCTGTGAAGCAGGGTGGTGCCAGGAATGGATGAAGGCAAGGAAGTATGAATATGTACTTGTGTATATATGTATATGTCTTTGTATGTGTATGTATATGCATACATGTTGATATGTAAATGTGCATGTATGGGCATATATATATATATATATATATATATATTATCCCTGGGGATAGGGGACTAAGAATACTCTCCACATATTCCCTGCGTGTCGTAGAAGGCGACTAAAAGGGGAGGGAGCGGTGGGCTGGAAATCCTCCCCTCTCATTTTTTTTTTTTTTTTTTAATTTTCCAAAAGAAGGAACAGAGTGGGGCCAGGTGAGGATATTCCAAAAAAGGCCCAGTCCTCTGTTCTTAATGCTACCTCGCTAACGCGAGAAATGGCGAATAGTTAAAAAAAAAAGAAAAATATATATTTTTTTTTTTTTTCTTTTTTTTATACTTTGTCGCTGTCTCCCGCGTTTGCGAGGTAGCGCAAGGAAACAGACGAAAGAAATGGCCCAACCCCCCCCATACACATGTACATACACACGTCCACACACGCAAATATACATACCTACACAGCTTTCCATGGTTTACCCCAGACGCTTCACATGCCTTGATTCAATCCACTGACAGCACGTCAACCCCTGTATACCACATCGCTCCAATTCACTCTATTCCTTGCCCTCCTTTCACCCTCCTGCATGTTCAGGCCCCGGTCACACAAAATCCTTTTCACTCCACCTTTCCACCTCCAATTTGGTCTCCCTCTTCTCCTCGTTCCCTCCACCTCCGACACATATATCCTCTTGGTCAATCTTTCCTCACTCATTCTCTCCATGTGCCCAAACCATTTCAAAACACCCTCTTCTGCTCTCTCAACCACGCTCTTTTTATTTCCACACATCTCTCTTACCCTTACGTTACTTACTCGATCAAACCACCTCACACCACACATTGTCCTCAAACATCTCATTTCCAGCACATCCATCCTCCTGCGCACAACTCTATCCATAGCCCACGCCTCGCAACCATACAACATTGTTGGAACTACTATTCCTTCAAACATACCCATTTTTGCTTTCCGGGATAATGTTCTCGACTTCCACACATTTTTCAAGGCTCCCAAAATTTTCGCCCCCTCCCCCACCCTATGATCCACTTCCGCTTCCATGGTTCCATCCGCTGACAGATCCACTCCCAGATATCTAAAACACTTCACTTCCTCCAGCCTCTCACCATTCAAACTCACCTCCCAATTGACTTGACCCTCAACCCTACTGTACCTAATAACCTTGCTCTTATTGACATTTACTCTTAACTTTCTTCTTCCACACACTTTACCAAACTCCGTCACCAGCTTCTGCAGTTTCTCACATGAATCCGCCACCAGCGCTGTATCATCAGCGAACAACAACTGACTCACTTCCCAAGCTCTCTCATCCCCAACAGACTTCATACTTGCCCCTCTTTCCAAAACTCTTGCATTTACCTCCCTAACAACCCCATCCATAAACAAATTAAACAACCATGGAGACATCACACACCCCTGCCGCAAACCTACATTCACTGAGAACCAATCACTTTCCTCTCTTCCTACACGTACACATGCCTTACATCCTCGATAAAAACTTTTCACTGCTTCTAACAACTTGCCTCCCACACCATATATATATATATATATTTATTTATTTATTTATTATACTTTGTCGCTGTCTCCCGCGTTTGCGAGGTAGTGCAAGGAAACAGACGAAAGAAATGGCCCAACCCTCCCCATACATATGTATATACATACGTCCACACACGCAAATATACATACCTACACAGCTTTCCATGGTTTACCCCAGACGCTTCACATGCCTTGCTTCAATCCTGGGGATAGGGGATTAAGAATACTTCCCACGTATTCCCTGCGTGTCGTAGAAGGCGACTAAAAGGGGCGGGAGCGGGGGGCTGGAAATCCTCCCCTCTCTTTTTTTTTAAATTTTCCAAAAGAAGGAACAGAGGGGGCCAGGTGAGGATATTCCAAAAAAGGCCCAGTCCTCTGTTCCTAACGCTACCTCGCTAACGCGGGAAATGGCGAATAGTTTAAAAGAAAGAAAGAAAATATATTATCATTACTATCGGTATCATCAGTGACAAGCCATTCATCACAAAATTCCACACCCTTCCTTCCTTCACCTTAGGCAACAACACCAAAGACGCAGACACATTACTACTGCCTTGCTTGCCTGCACCTTTTCCACTTGACTACTACAGCCCTGCCTGCACGCGTGTATGCATGTCATACGACAGCATCAGCAGCAGCACAGAAAAAGAAGTAGCAGAAACACCGTACAGGGGCAACACAGAGATGTGCCAACAATGGGTGGCGGGTGAGGAGGAAGAAGAAGAAGAACTTTGCTGTGATGATGCAGAGGGCTTGGACATAAAATCAACAACACCAAAAGTAAGTCCAACACCACCATCACAACCTCCTTCACCTCGTCCAGTCCTGCGCCTGAACCCAGGCCTGCTTCCTGCACAGGCCTGACTGGCTCAATCCTCAGAGCCAATCCTTTTCCCGAAGTTATCGAGGATGTAAGGCATGTGTACGTGTAGGAAGAGAGGAAAGTCATTGGTTCTCAGTGAATGTAGGTTTGCGGCAGGGGTGTGTGATGTCTCCATGGTTGTTTAATTTGTTTATGGATGGGGTTGTTAGGGAGGTGAATGCAAGAGTTTTGGAAAGAGGGGCAAGTATGAAGTCTGTTGGAGATGAGAGAGCTTGGGAAGTGAGTCAGTTGTTGTTCGCTGATGATACAGCGCTGGTGGCTGATTCATGTGAGAAACTGCAGAAGCTGGTGACTGAGTTTGGTAAAGTGTGTGAAAGAAGAAAGTTAAGAGTAAATGTGAATAAGAGCAAGGTTATTAGGTACAGTAGGGTTGAGGGTCAAGTCAATTGGGAGGTGAGTTTGAATGGAGAAAAACTGGAGGAAGTGAAGTGTTTTAGATATCTGGGAGTGGATCTGGCAGCGGATGGAACCATGGAAGCGGAAGTGGATCATAGGATGGGGGAGGGGGCGAAAATTCTGGGAGCCTTGAAGAATGTGTGGAAGTCGAGAACATTATCTCAGAAAGCAAAAATGGGTATGTTTGAAGGAATAGTGGTTCCAACAATGTTGTATGGTTGCGAGGCGTGGGCTATGGATAGAGTTGTGCGCAGGAGGATGGATGTGCTGGAAATGAGATGTTTGAGGACAATGTGTGGTGTGAGGTGGTTTTATTGAGTAAGTAACGTAAGGGTAAGAGAGATGTGTGGAAATAAAAAGAGCGTGGTTGAGAGAGCAGAAGAGGGTGTTTTGAAATGGTTTGGGCACATGGAGAGAATGAGTGAGGAAAGATTGACCAAGAGGATATATGTGTCGGAGGTGGAGGGAACGAGGAGAAGAGGGAGACCAAATTGGAGGTGGAAAGATGGAGTGAAAAAGATTTTGTGTGATCGGGGCCTGAACATGCAGGAGGGTGAAAGGAGGGCAAGGAATAGAGTGAATTGGATCGATGTGGTATACCGGGGTTGACGTGCTGTCAGTGGATTGAATCAGGGCATGTGAAGCGTCTGGGGTAAACCATGGAAAGTTGTGTAGGTATGTATATTTGCGTGTGTGGACGTGTATGTATATACATGTGTATGGAGGTGGGTTGTGCCATTTCTTTCGTCTGTTTCCTTGCACTACCTCGCAAATGCGGGAGACAGCGACAAAGCAAAAAAAAAAAAAATATATATATTATCCTGGGGATAGGGGTGAAAGAATACTTCCCACGCATTCCTCGCGTGTCGTAGAAGGCGACTAGAGGGGACGGGAGCGAGGGGCCAGAAATCCTCCCCTCCTTGTATCTTTTAACTTTCTAAAATGGGAAACAGAAGGAGTCGCGCAGGGAGTGCTCATCCTCCTCGAAGGATCAGATTGGGGTGTCTAAATGTGTGTGGATGTAACCAAGATGTGAAAAAAGGAGAGACAGGTAGTATGTTTGAGGAAAGGAACCTGGATGTTTTGGCTCTGAGTGAAATGAAGCTCAAGGGTAAAGGGGAAGAGTGGTTTGGGAATGTCTTGGGAGTAAAGTCAGGGGTTAGTGAGAGGACAAGAGCAAGGGAAGGAGTAGCACTACTCCTGAAACAGGAGTGGTGGGAGTATGTGATAGAATGTAAGAAAGTAAATTCTCGATTAATATGGGTAAAACTGAAAGTTGATGGAGGGAGATGGGTGATTATTGGTGCATATGCACCTGGGCATGAGAAGAAAGATCATGAGAGGCAAGTGTTTTGGGAGCAGCTGAATGAGTTTGTTAGTGGTTCTGATGCACGAGACCGGGTTATAGTGATGGGTGATTTGAATGCAAAGGTGAGTAATGTGGCAGTTGAGGGAATAATTGGCATACATGGGGTGTTCAGTGTTGTAAATGGAAATGGTGAAGAGCTTGTAGATTTATGTGCTGAAAAAGAACTGGTGATTGGGAATACCTGGTTTAAAAAGTGAGATATACATAAGTATACGTACATAAGTAGGAGAGATGGCCAGAGGGCGTTATTGGATTACGTGTTAATTGACAGGCGTGCAAAAGAGAGACTTTTGGATGTTAATGTGCTGAGAGGTGCAACTGGAGGGATGTCTGATCATTATCTTGTGGAGGCTAAGGTGAAGATTTGTATGGGTTTTCAGAAAAGAAGAGTGAATGTCGGGGTGAAGAGGGTGGTGAGAGTAAGTGAGCTTGGGAAGGAGACTTGTGTGAGGAAGTACAAGGAGAGACTGAGTACAGAATGGAAAAAGGTGAGAACAAAGGAGGTAAGGGGAGTGGGTGAGGAATGGGATGTATTTAGGGAAGCAGTGATGGATTGCGCAAAAGATGGTTGTGGCATGAGAAGAGTGGGAGGTGGGTTGATTAGAAAGGGTAGTGAGTGGTGAGATGAAGAAGTGAGATTATTAGTGAAAGAGAAGAGAGAGGCAGTTGGACGATTTTTGCAGGGAAAAAATGCAATTGAGTGGGAGATGTATAAAAGAAAGAGACAGGAGGTCAAGAGAAAGGTGCAAGAGGTGAAAAAGAGGGCAAATGAGAGTTGGGGTGAGAGAGTATCATTAAATTTTAGGGAGAATAAAAAGATGTTCTGGACAGAGGTAAATAAAGTGCATAAATAAAGTGGGTTGGGCCATTTCTTTTGTTCTGTTTCCTTGCGCTACCTCGCAAACGTGGGAGACAGCGACAAAGCAAAAAAAAAAAAGAATATATATATATATATATATATATATATATATATATATATATATATATATATATATAGCGACTAGAAGAGGACGGGAGGGGGGGCTGGAAACCCTCCCATCCTTGTATTTTAACTTTCTAAAAAGGGAAACAGAAGAAGGAGTTACGCGGGGAGTGCTCATCCTCCTCGAAGGATCAGATTGGGGTGTCTAAATGTGTGTGGATGTAACCAAGATGTGAAAAAAGGAGAGACAGGTAGTATGTTTGAGGAAAGGAACCTGGATGTTTTGGCTCTGAGTGAAACGAAGCTCAAGGGTAAAGGGGAAGAGTGGTTTGGGAATGTCTTGGGAGTAGAGTCAGGGGTTAGTGAGAGGACAAGAGCAAGGGAAGGAGTAGCACTACTCCTGAAACAGGAGTGGTGGGAGTATGTGATAGAGTGTAAGAAAGTAAACTTTAGAGTGATTTGGGTAAAACTGAAAGTTGATGGAGAGAGACGCGTGCTTATTGGTGCATATACACATGGGCATGAAAAGAAAGATCATGAGAGGCAAGTGTTTTGGGAGAAGCTGAATGAGTGTGTAAGTAGTTTTGAGGCACGAGACTGGGTTATAGTGATGGGTGATTTGAATGCAAAGGTGAGTAATGTGGCAGTTGAGGGAATGATTGGTATACATGGGGTGTTCAGTGTTATAAATGGTAATGGTGAAGAGCTTGTAGATTTGTGTGATGAAAAAGGACTGGTGATCGGGAATACCTGGTTTAAAAAGAGAGATATACATAAGTATACATATGTAAATAGGAGAGATGGCCACTGAGAGTTATTGGATTACGTGTTAATTCATAGGCGCGCGAAAGAGAGACTTTTGGGTGTTAATGTACTGAGAGGTGCAACTGGAGGGATGTCTGATCATTATCTTGTGGAGCCGAAGGTGAGGATTTGTAGAGGTTTTCAGAAAGGAAGAGAGAATGTTGGGGTGAAGAGAGTGGTGAGAGTAAGTGATCTTGGGAAGGAGACTTGTGTGAGGAAGTACCAGGAGAGACTGAGTACAGAATGGAAAAAGGTGAGAACAAAGGAGGTAAGGGGAGTGGGGGAGGAATGCGATGTATTTAGGGAAGCAGTGATGGATTGCGCAAAAGACGCTTGTGGCATGAGAAGCATGGGAGGTGGGCAGATTAGAAAGGGTAGTGAGTGGTGGGATTATTAGTGAAAGAGAAGAGAGAGGCATTTGGACGATTTTTGCAGGGAAATAATGCAAATGAGTGGGAGATGTATAAAAGAAAGAGGCAGGATGTCAAGAAAAAGGTGCAAGAGGTGAAAAAGAGGGCAAATGAGAGTTGGGGTGAGAGAGTATCATTAAATTTTAGGGAGAATAAAAAGATGTTTTGGAAGGAGGTAAATAAAGTGCATAAGACAAGGGAACAAATGGGAACTTCGGTGAATGGGGCTAATGGGGAGGTGATAACAAGTCATGGTGATGTGAGAAGATGGAGTGAGTACTTTGAAGGTTTGTTGAATGTGTTTGATGATAGAGTGGCAGATATAGGATGTTTTGGTCGAGGTGGTGTGCAAAGTGAGAGGGTTAGGGAAAATGATTTGGCAAACAGAGAAGAGGTAGCAAAAGCTTTGCAGAAGATGAAAGCCGGCAAGGCAGCGGGTTTAGATGGTATTGCAGTGGAATTTATAAAAAAGGGGGATGACTGTATTGTTGACTGGTTGGTAAGGATATTTAATGTATGTATGATTCATGGTGAGGTGCCTGAGGATTGGCGGAATGCGTGCATAGTGCCATTGTACAAAGGCAAAAAGGATAAGAGTGAGTGCTCAAATTACAGAGGTATAAGTTTGTTGAGTATTCCTGGTAAATTATATGGAAGGGTACTGATTGAGAGGGTGAAGGCATGTACAGAGCATCAGACTGGGGAAGAGCAGTGTGGTTTCAGAAGTGGTAGAGGATGTCTGGATCAGGTGTTTGCTTTGAAGAATGTATGTTAGAAATACTCAGAAAAACAAATGGATTTGTAAGTAGCATTTATGGATCTGGAGAAGGCATATGATAGAGTTGATAGAGATGCTCTGTGGAAGTTATTAAGAATATATGGTGTGGGAGGCAAGATGTTAGAAGCAGTGAAAAGTTTTTATTGAGGGATGTAAGGCATGTGTACGTGTAGGAAGAGAGGAAAGTCATTGGTTCTCAGTGAATGTAGGTTTGCGGCAGGGGTGTGTGATGTCTCCATGGTTGTTTGATTTGTTTATGGATGGGGTTGTTAGGGAGGTGAATGCAAGAGTTTTGGAAAAGAGGGGCAAGTATGCAGTCTGTTGTGGATGAGAGAGCTTGGGAAGTGAGTCAGTTGTTGTTCGCTGATGATACAGCGCTGGTGGCTGATTCATGTGAGAAACTGCAGAAGGTTGATGACTGAAATTGGTAAAGTGTGTGAAAGAAGAAAGTTGAGAGTAAAATGTGAATAAGAGCAAGGTTATTAGGTACAGTAGGGTTGAGGGTCAAGTGAATTGGGAGGTAAGTTTGAATGGAGAAAAACTGGAGGAAGTGAAGTGTTTTAGATATCTGGGAGTGGATTTGACAACGGATGGAACCATGGAAGCGGAAGTGAATCATAGGGTGGGGGAGGGGGCGAAAGTTCCTTGAGCCTTGAAGAATGTGTGGAAGTCGAGAACATTATCCCGGAAAGCAAAAATGGGTATGTTTGAAGGAATAGTGGTTCCAACAATGTTGTATGGTTGCGAGGCGTGGGCTATGGATAGAGTTGTGCGCAGGAGGGTGGATGTGCTGGAAATGAGATTTTTCAGGACAATATGTGGTGTGAGGTGGTTTTATCGAGTAAGTAATAATAGGGTAAGAGAGATGTTTGGTAATAAAAAGAGTGTGGTTGAGAGAGCAGAAGAGGGTGTTTTGAAATGGTTTGGTCACATGGAGAGAATGAGTGAGGAAAGATTGACCAAGAGGATATATGTGTCAGAGGTGGAGGGAACGAGGAGAAGTGGGAGACCAAATTGCAGGTGGAAAGATGGAGTGAAAAGATTTTGAGTAATTGGGGCCTGAACATGCATGAGGGTGAAAGGCGTGCAAGGAATAGAGTGAATTGAACGATGTGGTATACCGGGGTCGACGTGCAGTCAATGGATTGCACCAGGGCATATGAAGCGTCTGTGGTGAACCATTGAAAGTTCTGTGGGGCCTGGATGTGGAAAGGGAGCTGTGGTTTCGGTGCATTATACATGACAGCTAGAGACTGAGTGTGAATGAATGGGGCTTTTGTTGTCTTTTCCTAGCTCTACCTTGCTCACATTAGGGGGGAGGGGGTTGTTATTCCATGTGTGGCGGGGTTGCTCCCTTTCCACATCCAGGCTCCACAAAACTTTCCATGATTTGCCCCAGACGCTTGACATACCGTGGTTCAATCCATTGAGAGCACGTCGACCCCGGTATACCACATCGTTCCAATTCACTCTATTCCTTGCATGCCTTTCATCCTCCTGCATTTTCAGGCCCCGATCACTTAAAATCTTTTTTACTCCATCTTTCCACCTCCAATTTCGTCTCCCACTTCTCCTCGACCCCTCCACCTCTGACACAAATATCCTCTTTGTCAATGATTCCTAATTCATTTTCTCCATGTGACCAGACCATTTCAAAACACCCTCTTTTGCTCTCTCCACCACACTCTTTTTATTACCACACATCTCACTTACCCTTTCATTACTTAGTTGGTCAAACCACCTCACACCACATATTGTCCTCAAACATCTCATTTCCAGCACATCCACCCTCCTCCACACAACTCTATCTATAGCCCACGCCTCACAACCATATAACATTGTCAGAACCACTATTCCTTTAGAAATACCCATTTTTGCTTTCCGAAATGATGTTCTCGCCTTCCACACATTTGTCAACGCTCCCAGAACTCTCGCCCCCTCCCCCACCTTGTGACTCACTTCAGCTTCCATGGATCCATCCACTGCCAAAGCCACTCCCAGATATCTAAAACACTTCACTTCCTCCAGTTTTTCTCCATTTAAACTTACCTCCCAATTGAATTGTTCCTCAACCCTACTGTACCTGATAACCTTTCTCTTATTCACATTTACTCTCAGCTTTCAATTTTCACACACTTTACCAAACTCAGTCACCAGCTTCTGCAGTTTCTCACAATAATCAGCCACCAGCGCTGTATCACCAGCGAACAACAACTGACTCACTTCCCAAGCCTCTCATCCACAACAGACTGCATACTCTTTCTCTCTCCAAAACTCTTGCATTCACCACCCCTAACAACCCCATCCATAAACAAATTAAACAACCATGGAGAAATCATGCATCCCTGCCGCAAACAGACTTTCATTGAGAGCCAGTCGCTCTCCTCTCCTCCTACTTGTACACTTGCCTTACATCCTCGATAAAAACTTTTCATTACCTCTAGCAACTTGCCTCCCAGAGCATATATTCTTAATACCTTCCACAGAGCATCTCTATCAACTCTTATCATATGCCTTCTCCAGATCCATAAATGCTACATATGAATCCATTTGTTTTTCTAAGTATTTCTCACATATTTTTCAAAGCAAACACCTGATCCACACATCCTCTACCACTTCTGAAACCACACTTCTCCTCCTCTGAACATGCCTTGACCCTCTCAGTCAATACCCTCCATATTCTTTCCAAGAAATACTCAACAAACTTATACCTATGTAATTCTAGCACTCACCTTTATCCCCTTTGCCTTTGTACAGTGGCGCTATGCATGCATTCCACCAATCCTCAGGCACCTCATCATGAGTCATACATACATTAAATATCCTCACCAACCAGTCAACAACACAGTCGCCCCCTTTTTTGATAAATTCCACTGCTATACAATCCAAACCTGCCGCCTTGCCAGCTGTCATCTACCGCAAAGCATTTACTACCTCTTCTCTATTTACCCAATCATTCTTCCTAACCCTCTCACATCGCACGCCACCTCGACCAAAACACCCTATATCTGCCACTCTTATCATCAAACACATTCAATAAACCTTCAAAATACTCACTCCATCTCACATCACCACTACTTGTTATTAACTCCCCATTAGCACCCTTCACAGATGTTCCCCTTTGTTTTCTTGTCTTACGCACTGTATTTACCTTCTTCCAAACATCTTTTATTCTCCCTACAATTTAATATAGATTTGCGTGAGGAAGTATCAGGAGAGAATGAGTACAGAACGGAAAAAGGTGAGAGCAAAGGATATAATGTGAGTGGGGGAGGAACGGGATGCATTTAGGGGAGCAGTGATGCCTTGTGGAAAAGATGCTTGTGGCATGAGAAGCATGGGAGGTGGGCAGATTAGAAAGGGTAGTTAGTGGTGGGATGAAGAAGTATTGGTGAAAGAGAAGAGAGAGGCATTTGAATGTTTTTAGAGGGAAATGATGCAAATGAGTGGGAGATGTATAAAAGAAAAAGGCAGGAGGCCAAGAGAAAGGTGCATGAGGTGAAAAAGAGGGCAAATGAGAGTTTTGGTGAGAGAGTATCATTGAATTTTAAGGAGAATAAAAAGATGTTTTGGAAGGAGATAGATAAAGTTCATAAGACAAGGAACAAAAGGGAACATCAGTGAAGGGGGCAAATGCTGAGGTGATAGCAAGTAGTGGCGATATGAGGAGATGGAGTGAATATAATGAAGGTTTGTTGAATGTGTTTGATGATAGAGTGGCAAATATAGGGTGTTTTGATCGAGGTGGTGTGCAAAGTGACAGGGTTAGTGAGAATGATTTGGTAAACAGAGAAGAGGTAGTAAAAGCTTCACGGAAGATGAAAGCCGGCAAGGCAGCGGGTTGGTAAGATTATTCAGTTTATATATGACTCATTTTGAGGTGCCTGAGGATTGGTGGAATGCTTGCATAGTGCCATTGTACAAAGGCATAGGGGATAAAAGTGAGTGCTCAAATTACGGAGGTATAAGTTTGTTAAGTATTCCTCGGAAATTATATGGGAGGGTATTCATTGAGAGGGTGAAGGCATGTAAAGAGCATCAGATTGGGGAAGAGCAGTGTGGTTTCAGAAGTGGTAGAGGATGTGTGGATCAGGTGTTTGCTTTGAGGAATGTATGTGAGAAATACTTAGAAAAGCAAATGGATTTGTATGTAGCATTTATGGATCTGGAGAAGGCATATGATAGAGATGATAGAGATGCTTTATGGAAGGTATTAAGAATTTATGGTATCGGAGGCAAGTTGTTAGAAGCAGTGAAAAGTTTTTATCGAGGATGTAAGGCATGTGTACCGTGTAGGAAGAGAGGAAAGTGATTGGTTCTCAGTGAATGTAAGTTTGCGGCAGGGATGCATGATGTCTCCATGGTCGTATAATTTGTTTATGGATGGGGATGTTAGGGAGGTGAATGCAAGAGTTTTGGAAAGAGGGGCAAGTATGCAGTCTGTTGTGGATGAGAGAGCTTGGGAAGTGAGTTAGTTGTTGTTCGCTGACGATACAGCGCTGGTGGCTGATTCATGTGAGAAACTGCAGAAGATGGTGACTGAGTTTGGTAAAGTGTGTGAAAGAAGAAAGTTAAGAGTAAATGTGAATAAGAGCAAGGTTATTAGGTACAGTAGGGTTGAGGGACAAGTCAATTGGGAGTTAAGTTTGAATGGAGAAAAACTGGAGGAAGTGAAGTGTTTTAGATATCTGGGTGTGGATTTGGCAGCAGATGGAACCATGGAAGCGGAAGTGAATCATAGGGTGGTGGATAGGACGAAAGTTCTGGGAGCGTTGAAGAATGAGTGGAAAAAGAGAACGTTATCTTGGAAAGCAAAAATGGGTATGTTTGAAGGAATAGTGGTTCCAACAATGATATATGGTTGCGAGGCGTTGGCTATAGATAGAGTTGTGCAGAGGAGGGTGGATGTGCTGGAAATGAGATGTCTGAGGACAATATGTGGTGTGAGGTGGTTTGATCGAGTAAGTAATGAAAGGGTAAGATAGATGTGTGGTGGTAAAAAGATTGTGGATGAGAGAGCAGAAGAGGGTGTTTTGAAATGGTTTGGTCACATGGGGAGAATGAGTGAGGAAAGATTGACCAAGAACATATATGTATAAGAGGTGCAGTGAACGAGGAGAAGTCGGGAGAACAAATTGTAGGTGGAAAGATAGAGTGAAAAAGATTGTATGATCGGGGCCTAAACATGCAGGAGGTTGAAAGGCATGAAAGGAAAAGAGTGAATTCGAACGATGTGTTATACCGGGGTCTACGTGCTGTCAATAGATTGAACCAGGGCATGTAAAGTGTCTGGGGTAAACCATGGAAAGTTTTGTTGGGCCTGGATGTGGAAAGGGAGCTGTGGTTTCGATGAATTATACATGACAGCTAGAGACTGAGTGTGAACGAATGTGTCCTTTGTTGTCTTTTCATAGCACTACCTTGTGCACATGTGGGGGGAGGGGGTTTTCATTTCATGTGTGCCGGGGTGGCGACTGGAATGAATAAGGGCAGACAGTATGAATTATGTACATGTGTGTATATTTTATTTTTTTTTTTTTTCTTTGTCGCCGTCTCCCGCGTTTGCGAGGTAGCGCATGGAAACAGACGAAAGAAATGGCCCAACCCACACCCATACACATGTATATACATACACGTCCACACACGCAAATATACATACCTACACAGCTTTCACTGGTTTACCCCAGACGCTTCACATGCCCTGATTCAATCCACTGACAGCACGTCAACCCCGGTATACCACATCGATCCAATTCACTCTATTCCTTGCCCTCCTTTCACCCTCCTGCATGTTCAGGCCCCGATCACACAAAATCTTTTTCACTCCATCTTTCCACCTCCAATTTGGTCTCCCACTTCTCCTCGTTCCCTCCACCTCCGACACATATATCCTCTTGGTCAATCTTTCCTCACTCATTCTCTCCATGTGCCCAAACCATTTCAAAACACCCTCTTCTGCTCTCTCAACCACTCTCTTTTTATTTCCACACATCTCTCTTACCCTTACATTACTTACTCGATCAAACCACCTCACACCACACATTGTCCTCAAACATCTCATTTCCAGCACATCCACCCTCCTGTGCACAACTCTATCCATAGCCCATGCCTCGCAACCATACAACATTGTTGGAACCACTATTCCTTCAAACATACCCATTTTTGCTTTCCGAGATAATGTTCTAGACTTCCACACATTCTCCAAGGCTCCCAGGATTTTCGCCCCCTCCCCCACCCTATGATCCACTTCCGCTTCCATGGTTCCATCTGCGGCCATATCCACTCCCATATATCTAAAACACTTTACTTCCTCCAGTTTTTCTCCATTCAAACTTACCTCCCAATTGACTTGACCCTCAACCCTACTGTACCTAATAACCTTGCTCTTATTCACATTTACTCTTAACTTTCTTCTTTCACACACTTTACCAAACTCAGTCACCAGCTTCTGCAGTTTCTCACATGAATCAGCCACCAGCGCTGTATCATCAGCGAACAACAACTGACTCACTTCCCAAGCTCTCTCATCCACAACAGACTTCATACTTGCCCCTCTTTCCAAAACTCTTGCATTCACCTCCCTAACAAACCCATCCATAAACAAATTAAACAACCATGGAGACATCACACCCCCTGCCGCAAACCTACATTCACTGAGAACCAATCACTTTCCTCTCTTCCTACACGTACACATGCCTTACATCCTTGATAAAAACTTTTCACTGCTTCTAACAACCTGCCTCCCACACCATATATTCTTAATACCTTCCACAGAGCATCTCTGTCAACTCTATCATATGCCTTCTCCAGATCCATAAATGCTACATACAAATCCATTTGCTTTTCTAAGTATTTCTCACATACATTCTTCAAAGCAAACACCTGATCCACACATCCTCTACCACTTCTGAAACCACACTGCTCTTCCCCAATCTGATGCTCTGTACATGCCTTCACCCTCTCAGTCAATACCCTCCCATATAATTTACCAGGAATACTCAACAAATTTATACCTCTGTAATTTGAGCACTCACTCTTATCCCCTTTGCCTTTGTACAATGTCACTATGCACGCATTCCGCCAATCCTCAGGCACCTCACCATGAGTCATACATACATTAAATAACCTTACCAACCAGTCAACAATACAGTCACCCCCTTTTTTAATAAATTCCACTGCAATACCATCCAAACCTGCTGCCTTGCCGGCTTTCATCTTCCGCAAAGCTTTTACTACCTCTTCTCTGTTTACCAAATCATTTTCCCTAACCCTCTCACTTTGCACACCACCTTGACCAAAACACCCTATGGGTTTGAATGGAGAAAAACTAGAGGAAGTAAAGTCTTTTAGATATCTGGGAGTGGATCTGGCAGCGGAGGGAGCCATGGAAGTGGAAGTGGATCATAGGGTAGGGGAGGGGGCGAAAATCCTGGTAGCCTTGAAGAATGTGTGGAAGTCGAGAACATTATCTCGGAAAGCAAAAATGGGTATGTTTGAAGAAATAGTGGTTCCAACAATGTTGTATGGTTGCGAGGCGTGGGCTATGGATAGAGTTGTGCGCAGGAGGATGGATGTGCTGGAAATGAGATGTTTGAGGACAATGTGTGGTGTGAGGTGGTTTGATCGAGTAAGTAACGTAAGGGTAAGAGAGATGTGTGGAAATAAAAAGAGCGTCGTTGAGAGAGCAGAAGAGGGTGTTTTGAAATGGTTTGGGCACATGGAGAGAATGAGTGAGGAAAGATTGACCAAGAGGATATATGTGTCGGAGGTGGAGGGAACGAGGAGAAGTGGGAGACCAAATTGGAGGTGGAAAGATGGAGTGAAAAAGATTTTGTGTGATCGGGGCTTGAACATGCAGGAGGGTGAAAGGAGGGCAAGGAATAGAGTGAATTGGATTGATGTGGTATACCGGGGTTGACGTGCTGTCAGTGGATTGAATCAGGGCATGTGAAGCGTCTGGGGTAAACCATGGAAAGCTGTGTAGGTATGTATATTTGCGTGTGTGGACGTATGTATATACATATGTATGGGGGTGGGTTGGGCCATTTCTTTCTTCTGTTTCCTTGCGCTACCTCGCAAACGAGGGAGACAGCGACAAAGCAAACAAAAAGCAAAAAAAAAAATGAGTGAGGAAAGATTGACCAAGAGGATATATGTGTCGGAGGTGGAGGGAACGAGGAGAAGTGGGAGACCAAATTGGAGGTGGAAAGATATTCTCCTCGGAGACCAAATTGGAGGTGGAAAGATAGAGTGAAAAAGATTTTGAGTGATCGGGGCCTGAACATGCAGGAGGGTAAAAGGCGGGCAAGGAATAGAGTGAATTGGATCGATGTGGTATACCGGGGTCGACGTGCTGTCAATGGATTGAATCAGGGCATATGAAGCGTCTGGGGTAAACCATGGAAAGTTCTGTGGGGCCTGGATGTGAAAAAGGGAGCTGAGGTTTTGGGAATTATTGCATGACAGCTAGAGACTGAGCGTGAACGAATGGGGCCTTTGTTGTCTTTTCCTAGCGCTACCTTGCACACATGAGGGGGGAGGGGGATGTTATTCAATGTGTGGCGAGGTGGCGATGGGAATGAATAAAGGCAGACAGTGTGAAGTGTGTGCATGTGTATATATGTATGTGTCTGTGTGTGTATATATATGTGTACATTGAGATGAATGGGTAAATATATTTGAGTGTGTGGACGTGTATGTATATACAAGTGTATGGGAGTGGGTTGGGCCATTTCTTTCGTCTGTTTCCTTGCGCTACCTCGCAAACGCAGGATACAGCGACAAAGCAAAATAAAAAAAAAGAAAAATAATATATATATATGGAATGGGATGTATTTAGGGAATCAGTGATGGATTGCGCAAAAGATGCTTGTGGCATGAGAAGAGTGGGAGGTGGGTTGATTAGAAAAGATAGTCAGTGGTGGGATGAAGAGGTAAGAGTATTAGTGAAAGAGAAGAGAGAGGCATTTGGACAGTTTTTGCAGGGAAAAAATGCAGTTGAGTGGGAGACGTATAAAAGGAAGAGACAGGAGGTCAAGAGAAAGGTGCAAGAGGTGAAAAAAAGGGCAAATGAGAGTTGGGGTGAGAGAGTATCATTAAATTTTAGGGAGAATAAAAAGATGTTCTGGAAGGAGGTAAATAAAGTGCGTAAGACAAGGGAGCAAATGGGAACTTCAGTGAAGGGCGCAAATGGGGAGGTGATAACAAGTAGTGGTGATGTGAGGAGATGGAGTGAGTATTTTGAAGGTTTGTTGAATGTGTTTGATGATAGAGAGGCAGATATAGGGTGTTTTGGTCAAGGTGGTGTGCAAAGTGAGAGGGTTAAGGAAAATGATTTGGTAAACAGAGAAGAGGTAGTAAAAGCTTTGCGGAAGATGAAAGCCGGCAAGGCAGCAGGTTTGGATGGTATTGCAGTGGAATTTATTAAAAAAGGGGGTGACTGTATTGTTGAATGGTTGGTAAGGTTATTTAATGTATGTATGACTCACGGTGAGGTGCCTGAGGATTGGCGGAATGCGTGCATAGTGCCATTGTACAAAGGCAAAGGGGATAAGAGTGAGTGCTCAAATTACAGAGGTATAAGTTTGTTGGGTATTCCTGGTAAATTATATGGGAGGGTATTGATTGAGAGGGTGAAGGCATGTACAGAGCATCAGATTGGGGAAGAGCAGTGTGGTTTCAGAAGTGGTAGAGGATGTGTGGATCAGGTGTTTGCTTTGAAGAATGTATGTGAGAAATACTTAGAAAAGCAAATGGATTTGTATGTAGCATTTATGGATCTGGAGAAGGCATATGATAGAGTTGATAGAGATGCTCTGTGGAAGGTATTAAGAATATATGGTGTGGGAGGCAAGTTGTTAGAAGCAGTGAAAAGTTTTTATCGAGGATGTAAGGCATGTGTACGTGTAGGAAGAGAGGAAAGTGATTGGTTCTCAGTGAATGTAGGTTTGCGGTAGGGGTGTGTGATGTCTCCATGGTTGTTTAATTTGTTTATGGATGGGGTTGTTAGGGAGGTGAATGCAAGAGTTTTGGAAAGAGGGGCAAGTATGAAGTCTGTTGGGGATGAGAGAGCTTGGGAAGTGAGTCAGTTGTTGTTCGCTGATGATACAGCGCTGGTGGCTGATTCATGTGAGAAACTGCAGAAGCTGGTGAATGAGTTTCGTAAAGTGTGTGAAAGAAGAAAGTTAAGAGTAAATGTGAATAAGAGCAAGGTTATTAGGTACAGTAGGGTTGAGGGTCAAGTCAATTGGGAGGTGAGTTTGAATGGAGAAAAACTGGAGGAAGTGAAGTGTTTTAGATATCTGGGAGTGGATCTGGCAGCGGATGGAACCATGGAAGCGGAAGTGGATCATAGGGTGGGGGAGGGGGCGAAAATTCTGGGAGCCTTGAAGAATGTGTGGAAGTCGAGAACATTATCTCGGAAAGCAAAAATGGGTATGTTTGAAGGAATAGTGGTTCCAACACTGTTGTATGGTTGCGAGGCGTGGGCTATGGATAGAGTTGTGCGCAGGAGGATGGATGTGCTGGAAATGAGATGTTTGAGGACAATGTGTGGTGTGAGGTGGTTTGATCGAGTAAGTAACGTAAGGGTAAGAGAGATGTGTGGAAATAAAAAGAGCGTGGTTGAGAGAGCAGAAGAGGGTGTTTTGAAATGGTTTGGGCACATGGAGAGAATGAGTGAGGAAAGATTGACCAAGAGGATATATGTGTTGGAGGTGGAGGGAACGAGGAGAAGAGGGAGACCAAATTGGAGGTGGAAAGATGGAGTGAAAAAGATTTTGTGTGATCGGGGCCTGAACATGCAGGAGGGTGAAAGGAGGGCAAGGAATAGAGTGAATTGGAGCGATGTGGTATACCGGGGTTGACGTGCTGTCAGTGGATTGAATCGGGGCATGTGAAGCGTCTGGGGTAAACCATGGAAAGCTGTGTAAGTATGTA
The DNA here is from genome assembly GCF_036320965.1 of Panulirus ornatus. Lineage (NCBI taxonomy): Eukaryota > Metazoa > Arthropoda > Malacostraca > Decapoda > Palinuridae > Panulirus > Panulirus ornatus. The sequence continues at coordinate 11,380,801 of NC_092249.1, forward strand.
TATTTGCGTGTGTGGACGTATGTATATACATGTGTATGGGGGTGGGTTGGGCCATTTCTTTCGTCTGTTTCCTTGCGCTACCTCGCAAACGCGGGAGACAGCAGCAAAAAAAAAAAAAAAAAAATATATAAATATATATATATATATATATATATATATATATATATATATATATATATATATATAATTCCCTGGGGATAGGGGAGAAAGAATACTTCCCAGTATTCCCTGCGTGTCGTAGAAGGCGACTAAAAGGGAAGGGAGCAGGGGGCTGGAAATCCTCCCCTCTCGTTTTTTTTTTTTTTTTTTTTTTTTTTTTCCCAAAAGAAGGAACAGAGAAGAGGTCCAGGTGAGGATATTCCCTCAAAGGCCCAGTCCTCTGTTCTTAACGCTACCTCGCTATCGCGGGAAATAGCGAATAGTATGAAAAAAAAAAAAATATATATATATATTATCCCTGGGGGTAGGGGATTAAGAATATTTCCCACGTATTCCCTGCGTGTCGTAGAAGGCGACTAAAAGGGCAGGGAGCGGGGGGCTGGAAATCCTCCCCTCTCGTTTATTTTTAATTTTCCAAAAGAAGGAACAGAGGGGGCCAGGTGAGAATATTCCAAAAAGGCCCAGTTCTCTATTCTTAACGCTACCTCGCTAACGCGGGAAATGGCGAATAGTATGAAAAAAAAAAAAAAAAATATACATATATATATATATATATATATATATATATATATATATATATATATATATATATATATATATGGGAGGGTATTGATTGAGAGGGTGAAGGCATGTACAGAGCATCAGAGTGGGGAAGAGCAGTGTGGTTTCACAAGTGGTAGAGGATGTGTGGATCAGGTGTTTGCTTTGAAGAATGTATGTGAGAAATACTTAGAAAAGCAAATGGATTTGTATGTAGCATTTATGGATCTGGAGAAGGCATATGATAGAGTTGATAGAGATGCTCTGTGGAAGGTATTAAGAATATATGGTGTGGGAGGAAAGTTGTTAGAAGCAGTGAAAAGTTTTTATCGAGGATGTAAGGCATGTGTACGTGTAGGAAGAGAGGAAAGTGATTAGGTTCTCAGTGAATGTAGGTTTGCGGCAGGGGTGTGTGATGTCTCCATGGTTGTTTAATTTGTTTATGGATGGGGTTGTTAGGGAGGTAAATGCAAGAGTTTTGGAAAGAGGGGCAAGTATGAAGTCTGTTGGGGATGAGAGAGCTTGGGAAGTGAGTCAGTTGTTGTTCGCTGATGATACAGCGCTGGTGGCTGATTCATGTGAGAAACTGCAGAAGCTGGTGACTGAGTTTGGAAAAGTGTGTGGAAGAAGAAAGTTAAGAGTAAATGTGAATAAGAGCAAGGTTATTAGGTACAGTAGGGTTGAGGGTCAAGTCAATTGGGAGGTGAGTTTGAATGGAGAAAAACTGGAGGAAGTGAAGTGTTTTAGATATCTGGGAGTGGATCTGGCAGCGGATGGAACCATGGAAGCGGAAGTGGATCATAGGGTGGGGGAGGGGGCGAAAATCCTGGGGGCCTTGAAGAATGTGTGGAAGTCGAGAACATTATCTCGGAAAGCAAAAATGGGTATGTTTGAAGGAATAGTGGTTCCAACAATGTTGTATGGTTGCGAGGCGTGGGCTATGGATAGAGTTGTGCGCAGGAGGATGGATGTGCTGGAAATGAGATGTTTGAGGACAATGTGTGGTGTGAGGTGGTTTGATCGAGTGAGTAACGTAAGGGTAAGAGAGATGTGTGGAAATAAAAAGAACGTGGTTGAGAGAGCAGAAGAGGGTGTTTTGAAGTGGTTTGGGCACATGGAGAGGATGAGTGAGGAGAGATTGACCAAGAGGATATATGTGTCGGAGGTGGAGGGAACAAGGAGAAGAGGGAGTCCAAATTGGAGGTGGAAAGATGGAGTGAAAAAGATTTTGTGTGATCGGGGCCTGAATATGCAGGAGGGTGAAAGGAGGGCAAGGAATAGAGTGAATTGGAGTGATGTGGTATACCGGGGTTGACGTGCTGTCAGTGGATTGAAGCAAGGCATGTGAAGCGTCTGGGGTAAACCATGGAAAGCTGTGTAGGTATGTATATTTGCGTGTGTGGATGTATGTATATACATGTGTATGGGGGGGGGGGGTTGGGCCATTTCTTTCGTCTGTTTCCTTGCGCTACCTCGCAAACGCGGGAGACAGCGACAAAGTATAATAAATATAAATATATATATATATATATATATATATATATATATATATATATATGGGAGGGTATTGATTGAGAGGGTGAAGGCATGTACAGAGCATCAGATTGGGGAAGAGCAGTGTGGTTTCAGAAGTGGTAGAGGATGTGTGGATCAGGTGTTTGCTTTGAAGAATGTATGTGAGAAATACTTAGAAAAGCAAATGGATTTGTATGTAGCATTTATGGATCTGGAGAAGGCATATGATAGAGTTGATAGAGATGCTCTGTGGAAGGTAGTAAGAATATATGGTGTGGGAGGAAAGTTGTTAGAAGCAGTGAAAAGTTTTTATCGAGGATGTAAGGCATGTGTACGTGTAGGAAGAGAGGAAAGTGATTGGTTCTCAGTGAATGTAGGTTTGCGGCAGGGGTGTGTGATGTCTCCATGGTTGTTTAATTTGTTTATGGATGGGGTTGTTAGGGAGGTAAATGCAAGAGTCCTGGAAAGAGGGGCAAGTATGAAGTCTGTTGGGGATGAGAGAGCTTGGGAAGTGAGTCAGTTGTTGTTCGCTGATGATACAGCGCTGGTGGCTGATTCATGTGAGAAACTGCAGAAGCTGGTGACTGAGTTTGGAAAAGTGTGTGAAAGAAGAAAGTTAAAAGTAAATGTGAATAAGAGCAAGGTTATTAGGTACAGTAGGGTTGAGGGTCAAGTCAATTGGGAGGTGAGTTTGAATGGAGAAAAACTGGAGGAAGTGAAGTGTTTTAGATATCTGGGAGTGGATCTGGCAGCGAATGGAACCATGGAAGCGGAAGTGGATCATAGGGTGGGGGAGGGGGCGAAAATCCTGGGGGCCTTGAAGAATGTGTGGAAGTCAAGAACATTATCTCGGAAAGCAAAAATGGGTATGTTTGAAGGAATAGTGGTTCCAACAATGTTGTATGGTTGCGAGGCGTGGGCTATGGATAGAGTTGTGCGCAGGAGGATGGATGTGCTGGAAATGAGATGTTTGAGGACAATGTGTGGTGTGAGGTGGTTTGATCGAGTGAGTAACGTAAGGGTAAGAGAGATGTGTGGAAATAAAAAGAACGTGGTTGAGAGAGCAGAAGAGGGTGTTTTGAAGTGGTTTGGGCACATGGAGAGGATGAGTGAGGAGAGATTGACCAAGAGGATATATGTGTCGGAGGTGGAGGGAACAAGGAGAAGAGGGAGATCAAATTGGAGGTGGAAAGATGGAGTGAAAAAGATTTTGTGTGATCGGGGCCTGAATATGCAGGAGGGTGAAAGGAGGGCAAGGAATAGAGTGAATTGGAGCGATGTGGTATACCGGGGTTGACATGCTGTCAGTGGATTGAAGCAAGGCATGTGAAGCGTCTGGGGTAAACCATGGAAAGCTGTGTAGGTATGTATATTTGCGTGTGTGGTCGTATGTATATACATGTGTATGGGGGGAGGGGTTGAGGCATTTCTTTCGTCTGTTTCATTGCGCTACCTCGCAAACGCGGGAGACAGCGACAAAGTATAATAAATATAAATAAATAATATATATATATATATATATATATATATATATATATATATATATATATATATATATATATATATATATATATATATATATATCGTCCAAATGCCTCTCTCTTCTCTTTCACTAATAATCTTACTTCTTCATCCCACCACTCACTACCCTTTCTAATCAACCCACCTCCCACTCTTCTCATGCCACAAGCATCTTTTGCGCAATCCATCACTGATTCCCTAAATACATCCCATTCCTCCCCCACTCCCCTTACTTCCATTGTTCTCACCTTTTCCATTCTGTACTCAGTCTCTCCTGGTACTTCCTCACACAAGTCTCCTTCCCAAGCTCATTTACTCTCACCACCCTGTTCATCCCAACATTCACTCTTCTTTTCTGAAAACCCATACAAATCTTCACCTTAGCCTCCACAAGATAATGAGCAGACATCCCTCCAGTTGCACCTCTCAGCACATTAACATCCAAAAGTCTCTCTTTCGCGCGCCTGTCAATTAACACGTAATCCAATAACGCTCTCTGGCCATTTCTCCTGCTTACATACGTATACTTATGTATATCTCGCTTTTTAAATGAGGTATTCCCAATCACCAGTCCTTTTTCAGCACATAAATCTACAAGCTCTTCACCATTTCCATTTACAACACTGAACACCCCATGTATACCAATTATTCCCTCAACTGCCACATTACTCACCTTTGCATTCAAATCACCCATCACTATAACCCGGTCTCGTGCATCAAAACCACTAACACACTTATTCAGCTGCTCCCAAAACACTTGCCTCTCATGATCTTTCTTCTCATGCCCAGGTGCATATGCACCAATAATCACCCATCTCTCTCCATCAACTTTCAGTTTTACCTATATTAATCGAGAATCTACTTTCTTACATTCTATCACATACTCCCACAATGCAATTGAGTGGGAGATGTATAAAAGAAAGAGACAGGAGGTCAAGAGAAAGGTGCAAGAGGTGAAAAAGAGGGTAAATGAGAGTTGGGGTGAGAGAGTATCATTAAATTTTAGGGAGAATAAAAAGATGTTCTGGATGGAGGTAAATAAAGTTCGTAAGACAAGGGAGCAAATGGGAACTTCAGTGAAGGGCGCAAATGGGGAGGTGATAACAAGTAGTGGTGATGTGAGAAGGAGATGGAGTGAGTATTTTGAAGGTTTGTTGAATGTGATTGATGATAGAGTGGCAGATATAGGGTGTTTTGGTCGAGGTGGTGTACAAAGTGAGAGGGTTAGGGAAAATGATTTGGTAAACAGAGAAGAGGTAGTAAAAGCTTTGCGGAAGATGAAAGCCGGCAAGGCAGCAGGTTTGGATGGTATTGCAGTGGAATTTATTAAAAAATGGGGTGACTGTATTTTTGACTGGTTGGTAAGGTTATTTAATGTATGTATGACTCATGGTGAGGTGCCTGAGGTTTGGCGGAATGCGTGCATAGTGACATTGTACAAAGGCAAAGGGGATAAGAGTGAGTGCTCAAATTACAGAGGTATAAGTTTGTTGAGTATTCCTGGTAAATTATATGGGAGGGTATTGATTGAGAGGGTGAAGGCATGTAAAGAGCATCAGATTGGGGAAGAGCAGTATGGATTCAGAAGTGGTAGAGGATGTGTGGATCAGGTGTTTGCTTTGAAGAATGTATGTGAGAAATACTTAGAAAAGCAAATGGATTTGTATATATCATTTATGGATCTGGAGAAGGCATATGATAGAGCTGATAGAGATGCTCTGTGGAAGGTATTAAGAATATATGGTGTGGGAGGCAAGTTGTTAGAAGCAGTGAAAAGTTTTTATAGAGGACGTAAGGCATGTGTACGTGTAGGAAGAGAGGAAAGTGATTGGTTCTCAGTGAATGTAGGTTTGCGGCAGGGGTGTGTGATGTCTTCATGGTTGTTTAATTTGTTTATGGATGGGGTTGTTAGGGAGGTGAATGCAAGAGTTTTGGAAAGAGGGGCAAGTATGAAGCCTGTTGTGGATGAGTGAGCTTGGGAAGTGAGTCAGTTGTTGTTCGCTGATGATACAGCGCTGGTGGCTGATTCATGTGAGAAACTGCAGAAGCTGGTGACTGAGTTTGGTAAAGTGTGTGAAAGAAGAAAGTTAAGAGTAAATGTGAATAAGAGCAAGGTTATTAGGTACAGTAGGGTTGAGGGTCAAGTCAATTGGGAGGTAAGTCTGACTGGAGAAAAACTGGAGGAAGTAAAGTGTTTTAGATATCTGGGAGTGGATCTGGCAGCGGATGGAACCATGGAAGCAGAAGTGAACCATAGGGTGGGGGAGGAGGCGAAAATCCTGGGAGCCTTGATGAATGTGTGGAAGTCGAGAACATTATCTCGGAAAGCAAAAATGGGTATGTTTGAAGGAATAGTGGTTCAAACAATGTTGTATGGTTGCGAGGCGTGGGCTATGGATAGAGTTGTGCGCAGGAGGATGGATGTGCTGGAAATGAGATGTTTGAGGACAATGTGTGGTGTGAGGTGGTTTGATCGAGTGAGTAACGTAAGGGTAAGAGAGATGTGTGGAAATAAAAAGAACGTGGTTGAGAGAGCAGAAGAGGGTGTTTTGAAGTGGTTTGGGCACATGGAGAGGATGAGTGAGGAGAGATTGACCAAGAGGATATATGTGTCGGAGGTGGAGGGAACAAGGAGAAGAGGGAGATCAAATTGGAGGTGGAAAGATGGAGTGAAAAAGATTTTGTGTGATCGGGGCCTGAATATGCAGGAGGGTGAAAGGAGGGCAAGGAATAGAGTGAATTGGAGTGATGTGGTATACCGGGGTTGACATGCTGTCAGTGGATTGAAGCAAGGCATGTGAAGAGTCTGGGGTAAACCATGGAAAGCTGTGTAGGTATGTATATTTGCGTGTGTGGACGTATGTATATACATGTGTATGGGGGGAGGGGTTGAGCCATTTCTTTCGTCTGTTTCATTGCGCTACCTCGCAAACGCGGGAGACAGCGACAAATTATAATAAATATAAATAAATAATATATATATATATATATATATATATATATATATATATATATATATATATATATATATATATATATATATATATATATATATCGTCCAAATGCCTCTCTCTTCTCTTTCACTAATAATCTTACTTCTTCATCCCACCACTCACTACCCTTTCTAATCAACCCACCTCCCACTCTTCTCATGCCACAAGCATCTTTTGCGCAATCCATCACTGATTCCCTAAATACATCCCATTCCTCCCCCACTCCCCTTACTTCCATTGTTCTCACCTTTTCCATTCTGTACTCAGTCTCTCCTGGTACTTCCTCACACAAGTCTCCTTCCCAAGCTCATTTACTCTCACCACCCTGTTCATCCCAACATTCACTCTTCTTTTCTGAAAACCCATACAAATCTTCACCTTAGCCTCCACAAGATAATGAGCAGACATCCCTCCAGTTGCACCTCTCAGCACATTAACATCCAAAAGTCTCTCTTTCGCGCGCCTGTCAATTAACACGTAATCCAATCACGCTCTCTGGCCATTTCTCCTGCTTACATACGTATACTTATGTATATCTCGCTTTTTAAACGAGGTATTCCCAATCACCAGTCCTTTTTCAGCACATAAATCTACAAGCTCTTCACCATTTCCATTTACAACACTGAACACCCCATGTATACCAATTATTCCCTCAACTGCCACATTACTCACCTTTGCATTCAAATCACCCATCACTATAACCCGGTCTCGTGCATCAAAACCACTAACACACTTATTCAGCTGCTCCCAAAACACTTGCCTCTCATGATCTTTCTTCTCATGCCCAGGTGCATATGCACCAATAATCACCCATCTCTCTCCATCAACTTTCAGTTTTACCTATATTAATCGAGAATCTACTTTCTTACATTCTATCACATACTCCCACAATGCAATTGAGTGGGAGATGTATAAAAGAAAGAGACAGGAGGTCAAGAGAAAGGTGCAAGAGGTGAAAAAGAGGGTAAATGAGAGTTGGTGATGTAAGAAGGAGATGGAGTGAGTATTTTGAAGGTTTGTTGAATGTGATTGATGATAGAGTGGCAGATATAGGGTGTTTTGGTCGAGGTGGTGTACAAAGCGAGAGGGTTAGGGAAAATGATTTGGTAAACAGAGAAGAGGTAGTAAAAGCTTTGCGGAAGATGAAAGCCGGCAAGGCAGCAGGTTTGGATGGTATTGCAGTGGAATTTATTAAAAAAGGGGGTGACTGTATTGTTGACTGGTTGGTAAGGTTATTTAATGTATGTATGACTCATGGTGAGGTGCCTGAGGTTTGGCGGAATGCGTGCATAGTGACATTGTACAAAGGCAAAGGGGATAAGAGTGAGTGCTCAAATTACAGAGGTATAAGTTTGTTGAGTATTCCTGGTAAATTATATGGGAGGGTATTGATTGAGAGGGTGAAGGCATGTAAAGAGCATCAGATTGGGGAAGAGCAGTATGGTTTCAGAAGTGGTAGAGGATGTGTGGATCAGGTGTTTGCTTTGAAGAATGTATGTGAGAAATACTTAGAAAAGCAAATGGATTTGTATATATCATTTATGGATCTGGAGAAGGCATATGATAGAGCTGATAGAGATGCTCTGTGGAAGGTATTAAGAATATATGGTGTGGGAGGCAAGTTGTTAGAAGCAGTGAAAAGTTTTTATAAAGGATGTAAGGCATGTGTACGTGTAGGAAGAGAGGAAAGTGATTGGTTCTCAGTGAATGTAGGTTTGCGGCAGGGGTGTGTGATGTCTTCATGGTTGTTTAATTTGTTTATGGATGGGGTTGTTAGGGAGGTGAATGCAAGAGTTTTGGAAAGAGGGGCAAGTATGAAGCCTGTTGTGGATGAGTGAGCTTGGGAAGCGAGTCAGTTGTTGTTCGCTGATGATACAGCGCTGGTGGCTGATTCATGTGAGAAACTGCAGAAGCTGGTGACTGAGTTTGGTAAAGTGTGTGAAAGAAGAAAGTTAAGAGTAAATGTGAATAAGAGCAAGGTTGTTAGGTACAGTAGGGTTGAGGGTCAAGTCAATTGGGAGGTAAGTCTGACTGGAGAAAAACTGGAGGAAGTAAAGTGTTTTAGATATCTGGGAGTGGATCTGGCAGCGGATGGAACCATGGAAGCAGAAGTGAACCATAGGGTGGGGGAGGGGGCGAAAATCCTGGGAGCCTTGATGAATGTGTGGAAGTCAAGAACATTATCTCGGAAAGCAAAAATGGGTATGTTTGAAGGAATAGTGGTTCCAACAATGTTGTATGGTTGCGAGGCGTGGGCTATGGATAGAGTTTTGTGCAGGTGGGTGGATGTACTGGAAATGAGATGTTTGAGGACAATGTGTGGTGTGAGGTGGTTTGATCGAGTAAGTAACGTAAGGGTAAGAGAGATGTGTGGAAATAAAAAGAGTGTGGTTGAGAGAGCAGAAGAGGGTGTTTTGAAATGGTTTGGGCACATGGATAGAATGAGTGAGGAAAGATTGACCAAGAGGATATATGTGTCGGTGGTGGAGGGAACGAGGAGAAGTGGGAGACCAAATTGGAGGTGGAAAGATGGAGTGAAAAAGATTTTGAGTGATCGGAGCCTGAACATGCAGGAGGGTGAAAGGAGGGCAAGGAATAGAGTGAATTGGATTGATGTGATATACCGGGGTTGACGTGCTGTCAGTGGATTGAATCAGGGCATGTGAAGCGTCTGGGGTAAACCATGGAAAGTTGTGTGGGGCCTGGATGTGGAAAGGGAGCTGTGGTTTCGGGCATTATTTCATGACAGCTAGAGACTGAGTGTGAATGAATGGGGCCTTTGTTGTCTTTTCCTAGTGCTACCTCGCACACATGAGGGGGGAGGGGGATGGTATTCCATGTGTGGCGAGGTGGCGGTGGGAATGAATAAAGGCAGTGTGAATTGTGTGCATGGGTATATATGCATGTGTCTGTGTGTGTATATATATGTGTACATTGAGATGTATAGGTATGTATATTTGCATGTGTGGACGTGTATGTATATACACTGTGTATGGGGGTGGGTCGGGCCATTTCTTTCGTCTGTTTCCTTGCGCTACCTCGCAAACGCGGGAGACAGCGACAAAGGAAAATAAAAATAAATAATATAAATATAAATATATATATATTTTTTTTTTTTTTATACTTTGTCGCTGTCTCCCGCGTTTGCGAGGTAGCGCAAGGAAACAGACGAAAGAAATGGCCCAACCCTCCCCATACACATGTACATACACACGTCCACACACGCAAATATACATACCTACACAGCTTTCCATGGTTTACCCCGGACGCTTCACATGCCTTGATTCAATCCACTGACAGCACGTCAACCCCTGTATACCACATCGCTCCAATTCACTCTATTCCTTGCCCTCCTTTCACCCTCCTGCATGTTCAGGCCCCGATCACACAAAATCCTTTTCACTCCATCTTTCCACCTCCAATTTGGTCTCCCTCTTCTCCTCGTTCCCTCCACCTCCGACACATATATCCTCTTGGTCAATCTTTCCTCACTCATTCTCTCCATGTGCCCAAACCATTTCAAAACACCCTCTTCTGCTCTCTCAACCACGCTCTTTTTATTTCCACACATCTCTCTTACCCTTACGTTACTTACTCGATCAAACCACCTCACACCACACATTGTCCTCAAACATCTCATTTCCAGCACATCCATCCTCCTGCGCACAACTCTATCCATAGCCCACGCCTCGCAACCATACAACATTGTTGGAACTACTATTCCTTCAAACATACCCATTTTTGCTTTCCGAGATAATGTTCTCGACTTCCACACATTTTTCAAGGCTCCCAGAATTTTCGCCCCCTCCCCCACCCTATGATCCACTTCCGCTTCCATGGTTCCATCCGCTGCCAGATCCACTCCCAGATATCTAAAACACTTCACTTCCTCCAGTTTTTCTCCATTCAAACTCACCTCCCAATTGACTTGACCCTCAACCCTACTGTACCTAATAACCTTGCTCTTATTCACATTTACTCTTAACTTTCTTCTTCCACACACTTTACCAAACTCAGTCACCAGCTTCTGCAGTTTCTCACATGAATCAGCCACCAGCGCTGTATCATCAGCGAACAACAACTGACTCACTTCCCAAGCTCTCTCATCCCCAACAGACCTCATACTTGCCCCTCTTTCCAAGACTCTTGCATTTACCTCCCTAACAACCCCATCCATAAACAAATTAAACAACCATGGAGACATCACACACCCCTGCCGCAAACCTACATTCACTGAGAACCAATCACTTTCCTCTCTTCCTACACAGTACACATGCCTTACATCCTCGATAAAAACTTTTCACTGCTTCTAACAACTTGCCTCCCACACCATATATTCTTAATACCTTCCACAGAGCATCTCTATCAACTCTATCATATGCCTTCTCCAGATCCATAAATGCTACATACAAATCCATTTGCTTTTCTAAGTATTTCTCACATACATTCTTCAAAGCAAACACCTGATCCACACATCCTCTACCACTTCTGAAACCACACTGCTCTTCCCCAATCTGATGCTCTGTACATGCCCTCACCCTCTCAATCAATACCCTCCCATATAATTTACCAGGAATACTCAACAAACTTATACCTCTGTAATTTGAGCACTCACTCTTATCCCCTTTGCCTTTGTACAATGGCACTATGCACGCATTCCGCCAATCCTCAAGCACCTCACCATGAGTCATACATACATTAAATAACCTTACCAACCAGTCAACAATACAGTCACCCCCTTTTTTTAATAAATATATATATATATATATATATATATATATATTTTTTTTTTTTTTTTATACTTTGTCGCTGTCTCCCGCGTTTGCGAGGTAGCGCAAGGAAACAGACGAAAGAAATGGCCCAACCCCCCCCCCATACACATGTACATACACACGTCCACACACGCAAATATACATACCTACACAGCTTTCCATGGTTTACCCCAGACGCTTCACATGCCTTGATTCAATCCACTGACAGCACGTCAACCCCTGTATACCACATCGCTCCAATTCACTCTATTCCTTGCCCTCCTTTCACCCTCCTGCATGTTCAGGCCCCGATCACACAAAATCTTTTCACTCCATCTTTCCACCTCCAATTTGGTCTCCCTCTTCTCCTCGTTCCCTCCACCTCCGACACATATATCCTCTTGGTCAATCTTTCCTCACTCATTCTCTCCATGTGCCCAAACCATTTCAAAACACCCTCTTCTGCTCTCTCAACCACGCTCTTTTTATTTCCACACATCTCTCTTACCCTTACGTTACTTACTCGATCAAACCACCTCACACCACACATTGTCCTCAAACATCTCATTTCCAGCACATCCATCCTCCTGCGCACAACTCTATCCATAGCCCACGCCTCGCAACCATACAACATTGTTGGAACCACTATTCCTTCAAACATACCCATTTTTGCTTTCCGAGATAATGTTCTCGACTTCCACACATTTTTCAAGGCTCCCAAAATTTTCGCCCCCTCCCCCACCCTATGATCCACTTCCGCTTCCATGGTTCCATCCGCTGACAGATCCACTCCCAGATATCTAAAACACTTCACTTCCTCCAGTTTTTCTCCATTCAAACTCACCTCCCAATTGACTTGACCCTCAACCCTACTGTACCTAATAACCTTGCTCTTATTCACATTTACTCTTAACTTTCTTCTTCCACACACTTTACCAAACTCAGTCACCAGCTTCTGCAGTTTCTCACATGAATCAGCCACCAGCGCTGTATCATCAGCGAACAACAACTGACTCACTTCCCAAGCTCTCTCATCCCCAACAGACTTCATACTTGCCCCTCTTTCCAAGACTCTTGCATTTACCTCCCTAACAACCCCATCCATAAACAAATTAAACAACCATGGAGACATCACACACCCCTGCCGCAAACCTACATTCACTGAGAACCAATCACTTTCCTCTCTTCCTACACGTACACATGCCTTACATCCTCGATAAAAACTTTTCACTGCTTCTAACAACTTGCCTCCCACACCATATATTCTTAATACCTTCCACAGAGCATCTCTATCAACTCTATCATATGCCTTCTCCAGATCCATAAATGCTACATACAAATCCATTTGCTTTTCTAAGTATTTCTCACATACATTCTTCAAAGCAAACACCTGATCCACACATCCTCTACCACTTCTGAAACCACACTGCTCTTCCCCAATCTGATGCTCTGTACATGCCTTCACCCTCTCAATCAATACCCTCCCATATAATTTACCAGGAATACTCAACAAACTTATACCTCTGTAATTTGAGCACTCACTCTTATCCCCTTTGCCTTTGTACAATGGCACTATGCACGCATTCCGCCAATCCTCAGGCACCTCACCATGAGTCATACATACATTAAATAACCTTACCAACCAGTCAACAATACAGTCACCCCCTTTTTTTAATAAATATATATATATATATATATATATATATATATATATATATATATATATATATATATTTTATTTATTATACTTTGTCGCTGTCTCCCGCGTTTGCGAGGTAGCGCAAGGAAACAGACAAAAGAAATGGCCCAACCCCCCCCCCCCATACACATGTATATACATACGTCCACACACGCAAATATACATACCTACACAGCTTTCCATGGTTTACCCCAGACGCTTCACAGGCCTTGATTCAATCCACTGACAGCACGTCAACCCCGGTATACCACATCGCTCCAATTCACTCTATTCCTTGCCCTCCTTTCACCCTCCTGCATGTTCAGGCCCCGATCACACAAAATCTTTTTCACTCCATCTTTCCACCTCCAATTTGGTCTCCCTCTGCTCCTTGTTCCCTCCACCTCCGACACATATATCCTCTTGGTCAATCTTTCCTCACTCATCCTCTCCATGTGCCCAAACCACTTCAAAACACCCTCTTCTGCTCTCTCAACCACGCTCTTTTTATTTCCACACATCTCTCTTACCCTTACGTTACTCACTCGATCAAACCACCTCACACCACACATTGTCCTCAAACATCTCATTTCCAGCACATCCATCCTCCTGCGCACAACTCTATCCATAGCCCACGCCTCGCAACCATACAACATTGTTGGAACCACTATTCCTTCAAACATACCCATTTTTGCTTTCCGAGATAATGTTCTCGACTTCCACACATTCTTCAAGGCCCCCAGAATTTTCGCCCCCTCCCCCACCCTATGATCCACTTCCGCTTCCATGGTTCCATCCGCTGCCAGATCCACTCCCAGATATCTAAAACACTTCACTTCCTCCAGATTTTCTCCATTCAAACTCACCTCCCAATTGACTTGACCCTCAACCCTACTGTACCTAATAACCTTGCTCTTATTCACATTTACTCTTAACTTTCTTCTTCCACACACTTTACCAAACTCAGTCACCAGCTTCTGCAGTTTCTCACATGAATCAGCCACCAGCGCTGTATCATCAGCGAACAACAACTGACTCACTTCCCAAGCTCTCTCATGCCCAACAGACTTCATTCTTGCCCCTCTTTCCAAAACTCTTGCATTTACCTCCCTAACAACCCCATCCATAAACAAATTAAACAATCATGGAGACATCACACACCCCTGCCGCAAACCTACATTCACTGAGAACCAATCACTTTCCTCTCTTCCTACACGTACACATGCCTTACATCCTCGATAAAAACTTTTCACTGCTTCTAACAACTTTCCTCCCACACCATATATTCTTAATACCTTCCACAGAGCATCTCTATCAACTCTATCATATGCCTTCTCCAGATCCATAAATGCTACATACAAATCCATTTGCTTTTCTAAGTATTTCTCACATACATTCTTCAAAGCAAACACCTGATCCACACATCCTCTACCACTTCTGAAACCACACTGCTCTTCCCCAATCTGATGCTCTGTACATGCCTTCACCCTCTCAATCAATATCCTCCCATATAATTTACCAGGAATACTCAACAAACTTATACCTCTGTAATTTGAGCACTCACTCTTATCCCCTTTGCCTTTGTACAATGGCACTATGCACGCATTCCGCCAATCCTCAGGCACCTCACCATGAGTCATACATACATTAAATAACCTTACCAACCAGTCAACAATACAGTCACCCCCTTTTTTAATAAATTCCACTGCAATACCATCCAAATATATATATATATATTTTTTTTTTTGCTTTGTCGCTGTCTCCCGCGTTTGCGAGGTAGTGCAAGGAAACAGACGAAAGAAATGGCCCAACCCACCCCCATACACATGCATATACATACGTCCACACACGCAAATATACATACCTACACAGCTTTCCATGGTTTACCCCAGACGCTTCACATGCCTTGATTCAATCCACTGACAGCACGTCAACCCCGGTATACCACATCGCTCCAATTCACTCTATTCCTTGCCCTCCTTTCACCCTCCTGCATGTTCAGGCCCCGATCACACAAAATCTTTTTCACTCCATCTTTCCACCTCCAATTTGGTCTCCCTCTTCTCCTCGTTCCCTCCACCTCCGACACATATATCCTCTTGGTCAATCTTTCCTCACTCATTCTCTCCATGTGACCAAAGCATTTCAAAACACCCTCTTCTGCTCTCTCAACCACGCTCTTTTTATTTCCACACATTTCTCTTACCCTTACGTTACTTACTCGATCAAACCACCTCACACCACACATTGTCCTCAAACATCTCATTTCCAGCACATCCATCCTCCTGCGCACAACTCTATCCATAGTCCACGCCTCGCAACCATACAACATTGTTGGAACCACTATTCCTTCAAACATACCCATTTTTGCTTTCCGAGATAATGTTCTCGACTTCCACACATTCTTCAAGGCTCCCAGAATTTTCGCCCCCTCCCCCACCCTATGATCCACTTCCGCTTCCATGTTTCCATCCGCTGCCAGATCCACTCCCAGATATCTAAAACACTTTACTTCCTCCAGTTTTTCTCCATTCAAACTCACCTCCCAATTGACTTGACCCTCAACCCTACTGTACCTAATAACCTTGCTCTTATTCACATTTACTCTTAACTTTCTTCTTTCACACACTTTACCAAACTCAGTCACCAGCTTCTGCAGTTTCTCACATGAATCAGCCACCAGCGCTGTATCATCAGCGAACAACAACTGACTCACTTCCCAAGCTCTCTCATCCCCAACAGACTTCATACTTGCCCCTCTTTCCAAAACTCTTGCATTCACCTCCCTAACAACCCCATCCATAAACAAATTAAACAACCATGGAGACATCACACACCCCTGCCGCAAACCTACATTCACTGAGAACCAATCACTTTCCTCTCTTCCTACACGTACACATGCCTTACATCCTCGATAAAAACTTTTCACTGCTTCTAACAACTTGCCTCCCACACCATATATTCTTAATACCTTCCACAGAGCATCTCTATCAACTCTATCATATGCCTTCTCCAGATCCAGAAATGCTACATACAAATCCATTTGCTTTTCTAAGTATTTCTCACATACATTCTTCAAAGCAAACACCTGATCCACACATCCTCTACCACTTCTGAAACCACACTGCTCTTCCCCAATCTGATGCTCTGTACATGCCTTCACCCTCTCAATCAATACCCTCCCATATAATTTGCCAGGAA
The DNA here is from genome assembly GCF_036320965.1 of Panulirus ornatus. Taxonomy (NCBI): domain Eukaryota; kingdom Metazoa; phylum Arthropoda; class Malacostraca; order Decapoda; family Palinuridae; genus Panulirus; species Panulirus ornatus. The sequence goes on from NC_092249.1 coordinate 11,397,159, forward strand.
TACTCAACAAACTTATACCTCTGTAATTTGAGCACTCACTCTTATCCCCTTTGCCTTTGTACAATGGCACTATGCACGCATCCCGCCAATCCTCAGGCACCTCACCATGAGTCATACATACATTAAATAACCTTACCAACCAGTCAACAATACAGTCACCCCCTTTTTTAATAAATTCCAATGCAATACCATCCAAACCTGCTGCCTTGCCGGCTTTCATCTTCCGCAAAGCTTTCACTACCTCTTCTCTGTTTACCAAATCATTTTCCCTAACCCTCGCACTTTGCACACCACCTCGACCAAAACACCCTATATCTGCCACTCTATCATCAAACACATTCAACAAACCTTCAAAATACTCACTCCATCTCCTTCTCACATCACCACTACTTGTTATCACCTCCCCATTTGCGCCCTTCACTGAAGTTCCCATTTGCTCCCTTGTCTTACACACTTTATTTACCTCCTTCCGGAACATCTTTTTATTCTCCCTAAAATTTAATGATACTCTCTCACCCCAACTCTCATTTGCCCTTTTTTTCACCTCTTGCACCTTTCTCTTGACCTCCTGTCTCTTTCTTTTATACGTCTCCCACTCAATATCATTTTTTCCCTGCAAAAATAGTCCAAATGCCTCTCTCTTCTCTTTCACTAATACTCTTACTTCTTCATCCCACCACTCACTACCCTTTCTAATCAACCCACCTCCCACTCTTCTCATGCCACAAGCATCTTTTGCGCAATCCATCACTGATTCCCTAAATACATCCCATTCCTCCCCCACTCCCCTTACTTCCATTGTTCTCACCTTTTTCCATTCTGTACTCAGTCTCTCCTGGTACTTCCTCACACAAGTCTCCTTCCCAAGCTCACTTGTGCTATATATATATATATATATATATATAGCACAAGGGAAGAAACGAAAGAATGGCCCAACCCTCCCACATACACATGTATATACATAAAAGCCCACACTCGCACATATTCTTACCTATATATTTCAACGTATATATACATATACATACACAGACATTTACATATATGTACATGTACATATTCATACTTGCTGCCTTCATTAATTCCTGTCGCCATCCCGTCACATATGAAATAGCACACACACACACACACACATACACATCCCCTACATGCATGATGTATTACTAGGAAAAGACAAAAAAGGCCCCATGAGTTCACACCCAGGCTCTAGCTGTCATCTGTGATGTACCAAAACCATAGCTCCCTTTCCACATCCAGGGCCCACGAAACTTTCCATGGCTTACCACAGATGATTCATGTGCCCTGGTTTAATCCACGGACAGCACATCAACCCCTTTAAACCACATTGTTCCAATTCACTCTTTTTCTTGCATGCCTTTCACCCACCTGTATGTTCGGGTCCAGATTGCTCAAAATCTTTCTCACTCCATCCTTTCACTTCCAATTTGGTCTCCTGCTTCTCCTCATTCCCTCTACCTCTGGCACATAGATCCTCTTTGTCAATCTTTCCTCACTCATTGTCTCCATGTGACCAAACTATTTCAACACACCCTCTTCTGTTCTCTCAACCACACTTTTCATTACCACACATCTCTTACCCTTTCATTACTTAATCAAACTACCTCATAGAGTAAATGTGAATAAGAGCAAGGTTATTAGGTTTAGTAGGGTTAAAGGACAGGGTTGAAGGAGAAGTTTGTTGGGAAGTAAGTCTGAATGGAGAAAAATTGAAGGAAGTGTTGTGTTTTCAATACCTTGAAGTGGGCTTGGCAATGAATGGAACTATGGAAGCAAAAGTTAGTCATAAGGTGGGGGAGGGGGTGAAGGTTCTAGGAGTGATGAAGAATGTGTGGAAAGCAAGCACATTATCTCCGACAACAAAATGAGTATGTTTGAAGGATTAGTAGTTCTAACAATATCATACGAGCGTGAGGCATCAGCTATGGATAGGGTTGTACAGAGTGATGTGTCGGAAATGAAATGCTTGAGGACAACATGTGGTGTGAGGTGGTTTGATCAAGTAAGTAATGAAAGGGTAAGAGAGATGTGTGGCAATAAGGAGAGTGTAGTTGAGAGAGAAGAGAGCATGTTGAAATGGTTGGACATATGGAGAGAATGAGTGAGGAAAGGTTAAAAAGATGATATATGTGTTGGAGGTGGATGGAACAAAAAGCTGGAGACCAAACTGGAGGTGGAAGGATGGAATGAAACAGATTTTGAGTGATCAAGACCTGAACATGGAGGAGGAAGAAGGGCATGCATGGAATAGAGTGAATTGGAACAATGTGGCATACTGGGGTCGACGTGGTATCAATGTGAAGAGTCCAGAGTAAACCATGGAGAGGTCTGTGGGGCTTGGATGCGGATTGGGAGCTGTAGATGCGGTGCATTACAGAGGTGCTAGATTATGAGTGTGAGCAGATGTGGCCTTTCTTCGTCTGTTTCCTGGTGCTACCTCGCTATTTTCAACAAGTTTATAAAAAGCCAAAATAATGGAAAATATCTTTCAACTGAGGAAGTCTACATTCTCAATGAGATGGTTGGGCCAAATGATAATCATTAGGTCATGGTTTTCCACCTCATTATATGAAGAAAAGAGACTTGCTCTGCCTTTCCTTAATATTACATATGACAGACTATTTAAACAGAAGAAGGAGTCACGCGGGGAGTGCTCATCCTCCTCGAAGGCTCAGATTGGGGGGTCTAAATGTGTGTGGATGTAACCAAGATGAGAAAAAAGGAGAGATAGGTAGTATGTTTGAGGAAAGGAACCTGGATGTTTTGGCTCTGAGTGAAACGAAGCTCAAGGGTAAAGGGGAAGAGTAGTTTGGGAATGTCTTGGGAGTAAAGTCAGGGGTTAGTGAGAGGACAAGAGCAAGGGAAGGAGTAGCAGTACTCCTGAAACAGGAGTTGTGGGAGTATGTGATAGAGTGTAAGAAAGTAAACTCTACATTGACATGGGTAAAACTGAAAGTTGATGGAGAGAGATGGGTGATTATTGGTGCATATGCACCTGGGCATGAGAAGAACGATCATGAGAGGCAAGTGTTTTGGGAGCAGCTGAATGAGTGTGTTAGTGGTTTTGATGCACAAGTCCGGGTTATAGTGATGGGTGATTTGAATGCAAAGGTGAGTAATGAGGCAGTTGAGGGAATAATTGGTATACATGGGGTGTTCAGTGTTGTAAATAGAAATGGTGAAGAGCTTGTAGATTTATGTGCTGAAAAAGGACTGGTGATTGGGAATACCTGGTTTAAAAAGAGAGATATACATAAGTATACGTATGTAAGTAGGAGAGATGGCCAGAGAGTGTTATTGGATTACGTGTTAATTGACAGGCGCACGAAAGAGAGACTTTTGGATGTTAATGTGCTGAGAGGTGCAACTGGAGGGATGTCTGATCATTATCTTGTGGAGGTGAAGGTGAAGATTTGTAGAGGTTTTCAGAAAAGAGAGAATGTTGGGGTGAAGAGAGTGGTGAGAGTAAGTGAGCTTGGGAAGGAGACTTGTGTGAGGAAGTACCAAGAGAGACCGAGTACAGAATGGAAAAAGGTGAGAACAAAGGAGGTAAGGGGAGTGGGGGAGAAATGGGATGTATTTAGGGAAGCAGTGATGGCTTGCGCAAAAGATGCTTGTGGCATGAGAAGCGTGGGAGGTGGGTTGATTAGAAAGGGTAGTGAGTGGTGGGATGAAGAGGTAAGATTATTAGTGAAAGAGAAGAGAGTGGCATTTGGATGATTTTTGCAGGGAAAAAATGCAACTGAGTGGGAGATGTATAAAAGAAAGAGGCAGGAGGCCAAGAGAAAGGTGCAAGAGGTGAAAAAGAGGGCAAATGAGAGTTGGGGTGAGAGAGTATCATTAGATTTTAGGGAGAATAAAAAGATGTTTTGGAAGGAGGTAAATAAAGTGCGTAAGACAAGGGAGCAAATGGGAACTTCAGAAGGGAGCTAATGGGGAGGTGATAACAAGTAGTGGTGATGTGAGGGGATGGAGTGAGTATTTTGAAGGTTTGTTGAATGTGTTTGATGATAGAGTGGCAGATATAGGGTGTTTTGGTCGAGGTGGTGTGCAAAGTGAGAGGGTTAGGGAAAATGATTTGGTAAACAGAGAAGAGGTAGTAAAAGCTTTGCGGAAGATGAAAGCTGCCAAGGCAGCAGGTTTGGATAGTATTGCAGTGGAATTTATTAAAAAAGGGAGTGGCTGTTTTGTTGACTGGTTGGTAAGGTTATTCAATGTATGTATGATTCATGGTGAGGTGTCTGAGGATTGGCGGAATGCGTGCATAGTGACATTGTACAAAGGCAAAGGGGATAAGAGTGAGTGCTCAAATTACAGAGGTTTAAGTTTGTTGAGTACTCCTGGTAAATTATATGGGAGGGTATTGATTGAGAGGGTGAAGGCATGTACAGAGCACCAGCTTGGGGAAGAGCAGTGTGGTTTCAGAAGTCGTAGAGGATGTGTGGATCAGATGTTTGCTTTGAAGAATGTATGTGAGAAATACTTAGAAAAGCAAATGGATTTGTATGTAGCATTTCTGGATCTGGAGAAGGAATATGATAGAGTTGATAGAGATGCTCTGTGGAAGGTATTAAGAATATATGGTGTGGGAGGCAAGTTGTTAGAAGCAGTGAAAAGTTTTTATCGAGGATGTAAGGCATGTGTACGTGTAGGAAGAGAGGAAAGTGATTGGTTCTCAGTGAATGTAGGTTTGCGGCAGGGGTGTGTGATGTCTCCATGGTTGTTTAATTTGTGTATGGATGGGGTTGTTAGGGAGGTGAATGCAAGAGTTTTGGAAAGAGGGGCAAGTATGCAGTCTGTTGTGGATGAGAGAGCTTAGGAAGTGAGTCAGTTGTTGTTCACTGATGATACAGCGCTGGTGGCTGATTCATGTGAGAAACTGCAGAAGCTGGTGACTGAGTTTGGTAAAGTGTGTGAAAGAAGAAAGTTAAGAGTAAATGTGAATAAGAGCAAGGTTATTAGGTACAGTAGGGTTGAGGGACAAGTCAATTGGGAGTTAAGTTTGAATGGAGAAAAACTGGAGGAAGTAAAGTGTTTTAGCAGATGGAACCATGGAAGCGGAAGTGAATCATAGGGTTGGGGAGGGGGCGAAAATTCTGGGAGCCTTGAAGAATGTGTGGAAGTTGAGAACATTATCTCGGAAAGCAAAAATGCGTATGTTTGAAGGAATGATGGTTCCAACAATGTTGTATGGCTGCGAGGCGTGGGCTATGAATAGAGTTGTGTGCAGGAGGGTGGATGTGCTGGAAATGAGATGTTTGAGGACAATATGTGGTGTGAGGTGGTTTGATCGAGTAAGTAATAATAGGGTAAGAGAGATGTGTGGAAATAAAAAGAGTGTGGTTGAGAGAGCAGAAGAGGGTGTTTAGAAATGGTTTGGTCACATGGAGAGAATGAGTGAGGAAAGATTGACCAAGAGGATATATGTGTCTGAGGTGGAGGGTACGAGGAGAAGTGGGAGACCAAATTGGAGGTGGAAAGATGGTGTGAAAAGATTTTGAGTGATCGGGGCCTGAACATGCAGGAGGGTGAAAGGCGTGCAAGGAATAGAGTGAATTGGAACGATGTGGTATACCGGGGTCGACGTGCTGTCAGTGGATTGAACCAGGGAATGTGAAGCGTCTGGGGTGAACCATGGAAAGTTCTGTGGGGCCTGGATGTGGAAAGGGAGCTGCGGTTTCGGTGCATTATTACATGACAGCTAGAGACTGAGTGTGAATGAATGGGGCCTTTGTTGTCTTTTCCTAGCGCTACCTCGCACACATGAGGGGGAGGGGGTTGTTATTCCATGTGGGGCGGGGTGGCGATGGGAATAAATAAAGGCAGACAGTATGAATAATGTACATGTGTATATATGTATATGTCTGAGTGTGTATATATATATGTGTGCATTGAGATGTATAGGTATGTATATTTGCATGTGTGGACGTGTATGTATATACATGTGTATGTAGGTGGGTTGGGCCATTCTTTCGGCTGTTTCCTTGCGCTACCTCGCTAACGCTGGAGACAGCGACAAAGCAAAATAAATAAATAATAAATATATTTAAATCTTTAAAGTTTTTTGACCCCCTAGAATTTTATCAACCCCCTGTTAACCCCTAGACATCTATTGATCCCCTACACAATTATATAGACACCTTGGGCGTCTATAACAATGTCTCCAGGAACCAATAGTCCAGAGGATGGCAAAAGATTGCAAAATTAGGAGTGCTGAATTATGGGGAAAGGCAAGAGGCCTTAAATTTGCCCACGTTGGAAGAGAGACGAATAAAGGGTAACATGATAGTATCCTTTAAGAATTTAAATCATTTTGATTAAGTGAATAATAAACAGTTCCCTGAAAGGTGAAAGGATAAAACAAGCAGAGGCCATAACATGAAGTTAAGCAAGACACTTTAAAGATATAAAGAAGTACTTTTATAAGATAGGAACAGTGGACAAATTTACTAAAGTATATCGTGAGAATGTTAATGGAAACAGCATACATTAATTTAAGAAGCTGACTGTAGAAAAAGTTCAGGAGATGGGCCTCCAAGACTGTAGAGCTCCCTCCTCCCCACACAGTATATATAAGGATTCACAAGCAAGTAATTAATTACAACCTCCTCTCAAGAATAATCTAAAGGATAGAAAGAAAGGAAAAAGCCAAACCTGTGCTGCAATTTGCTTCTTTCTTGCTTGAGCAAAGTTTACAAAAGTGCGAGAGGTTTTAGGTCTTGAGACAGGGGAGTGTGATTCCTCTGGCATCTTTGGTTCTTCTTGATGTTCTTGTACTGCTTCAGCTGAAACGAAAATAAAACATAATGAGTGCAGATAGAAGAAAAGGAGTAATCTACTGTTCAATGTAAAATTCACCAGCAAGGGAACTAGTAGAATTTCTTTTCATCTTCCTATATTTGAAATGCGTTCTTCACCTACACAGCAAGTTAGCTCATGCAAGCACTTCCTCCATACACCAGTCTTACATCTCTGGATATTACTCCACAATCACATCTATCTATCTATCTATATCTCAGATGTCCATTCCCTTTGGAAGCTCCCTCAAGGGGGTGACCACGGAAAAAGTTTCTCCATAACTGGTGAATTACAGTGCCACTTCTTAGCCTTTCCATGCTTTATCCTTAACAGGCCACTGGCAGAGGGCAACTCTAGCACAATATTTCCAGAGGCTCCCACCTAGTGTTCCTACAAACTACTTTAAACTATTGTTCCACGCAACTACTACCTAAATATTCATAACCTACTACTTCTACATAACACTCCAGTCTAATGTTTCTACCTACTGCTTTTATCTACTGCTCCTACCATTTTACCAAAAGGCAAGGCTAACACATAGTGCTCAACACAGGAAAATCTAGAGTTATGAAGAATGAGTTGTAAGAGTTAAGTGTTGTTTGTGGACACAGTGCCAGCAATCTATGTGTGGGTGAGGCGGAAAGAAAAGACAGCTACCTGGGTCAGAGGAGTACAACTTTACAGCCACTGAAATGATGACTCACTATGCAGATGCCACTAACCCTCCTGATACCCAAGTAAGTAGTAGTGGTAATACACCTTCCTGGTCAGTGGCTGCCTCCCAACAACTATCTACCTGCCACAGACACATATGTCTCAATAATGTATCCCTTAATTCTCTCCTATTTCACCCTCAGCATAACTCTACATTCTTTTTTAGGAAGCTGAAATGACAGGCAAATATATGCTTTAATCATGAGCATCTCATATAACTTAATACCTTCACGTATTTCTGCATTTGTGACCTTGTGTGTTTGTGCATACCTTTTTCAAGGCTGAACTGTAGAACACAGAATCCCCAAATTTTGGCTGTAGTTACACAAGAAACTGGGCTAGTTTTTAGGCTACTGTACATTAGCCTTAAAGGCCAATGAAGGCAACCAAAGGTCATTCCAGCTTTATAGATTATACTTAGTTCACTGCTCTCTTTTAAAACATCTGACCTATCTACCTTAAATTATAATGAAGACACCTCAAGATCATGTGAAGGAAGCAAGGACACAGGTTCATTTAAAACAATATGAATTAAGTATCCCTTATAGGACAACGGTCTGCTAATGTGTCATAGGCTAAAAAAGGCCATAATCAAGGTTCAGATGTACTATAGTTTCATGGGGCACCTAGAGCACCTAAGTTCAGAAGTAGGCATGTCAAAATTTAGACAAGGTTTTAAGTTGGACCTGAAGGCTGTCCTCAGGCCAGTAAAGGCCATCAAATGCCATCCTATCTTTACGTAATATACTTAGTTCACTGCACTAATTATAATACACCACCGAATTTTCAGCAACTGATGGTTCTGCACCTCCTTTAATCTGGACAAAATTACGTGAGGGAACTTGAAATTACCATGGCCACCAGACTAGTTTACTGGGCAGCCAAAGATGGCGTTGTGTGTAGGTTGCGCTTATTTAGATTCTTTATACTGCACTTGTTGGTGGTGATGCCGCAATTCTGTGAGATTCTTACCTTATTTTGCTTAAATTTAACCCTAGCTATGGCTTCTAAGACATATGACAGTGTCAGTACTGGTGTCAAACATAAACACCAGTCCATATTGATCCAGATAAAGTAGAACTGTTGAAAGAAATAGACCATGGTGTTTCGGTGCATAAGCTGCGTGACATCTATAGTACTGGTTCATCAACTATTTATGATATGAAGTTTATGATATGATGAAGAAAAGGGAGAAAATATTGAAATTCTGAGCAGACAGCAATTTCAAGAAGCAAATGATTAGAAAAACTATGAAAGATGGTAAGAGTTCTGAGCACGATCGAGTGATGTTGGAATGGTTGGGAACATCGACGAAGGGGGCTTCTGGGGAGGTGATAACAAGTAGTGGTGATGTTAGAAGGAGATGAAGTGAACATTTTGAAGGTTTGTTGAATATGTTAGATGACAGAGTGGCAGATACAGGGTGTTTTGGTCGAAGTGGTGTGAAAAATGAGAGGGTTAGGGAGAATGATTTGGTAAATAGAGAAGAGGTAAAAGCTTACCAGAAGGTGAAAGCTGGCAAGGAAGCGGGTTTGGATGGTATTGCAGTGGAATTTATTAAAAAAGGGGTTGACTGTGTTGAAGACTGGTTGGTAAGGATATTTAATGTATATATGAGAGGCATATTATATGGGAGGGTATTGATTGAGAGGGTGAAGGCATGTACAGAGCATCAGATTGGGGAAGAGCAGTGTGGTTTCAGAAGTGGTAGAGGATGTGTGGATCAGGTGTTTGCTTTGAAGAATGTATGTGAGAAATACTTAGAAAAGCAAATGGATTTGTATGTAGCATTTATGGATCTGGAGAAGGCATATGATAGAGTTGATAGAGATGCTCTGTGGAAGGTATTAAGAATATATGGTGTGGGAGGAAAGTTGTTAGAAGCAGTGAAAAGTTTTTATCGAGGATGTAAGGCATGTGTACGTGTAGGAAGAGAGGAAAGTGATTGGTTCTCAGTGAATGTAGGTTTGCGGCAGGGGTGTGTGATGTCTCCATGGTTGTTTAATTTGTTTATGGATGGGGTTGTTAGGGAGGTAAATGCAAGAGTTTTGGAAAGAGGGGCAAGTATGAAGTCTGTTGGGGATGAGAGAGCTTGGGAAGTGAGTCAGTTGTTGTTCGCTGATGATACAGCGCTGGTGGCTGATTCATGTGAGAAACTGCAGAAGCTGGTGACTGAGTTTGGTAAAGTGTGTGGAAGAAGAAAGTTAAGAGTAAATGTGAATAAGAGCAAGGTTATTAGGTACAGTAGGGTTGAGGGTCAAGTCAATTGGGAGGTGAGTTTGAATGGAGAAAAACTGGAGGAAGTGAAGTGTTTTAGATATCTGGGAGTGGATCTGGCAGCGGATGGAACCATGGAAGCGGAAGTGGATCATAGGGTGGGGGAGGGGGCGAAAATTCTGGGGGCCTTGAAGAATGTGTGGAAGTCGAGAACATTATCTCGGAAAGCAAAAATGGGTATGTTTGAAGGAATAGTGGTTCCAACAATGTTGTATGGTTGCGAGGCGTGGGCTATGGATAGAGTTGTGCGCAGGAGGATGGATGTGCTGGAAATGAGATGTTTGAGGACAATGTGTGGTGTGAGGTGGTTTGATCGAGTGAGTAACGTAAGGGTAAGAGAGATGTGTGGAAATAAAAAGAGCGTGGTTGAGAGAGCAGAAGAGGGTGTTTTGAAGTGGTTTGGGCACATGGAGAGAATGAGTGAGGAAAGATTGACCAAGAGGATATATGTGTCGGAGGTGGAGGGAACGAGGAGAAGAGGGAGACCAAATTGGAGGTGGAAAGATGGAGTGAAAAAGATTTTGTGTGATCGGGGCCTGAACATGCAGGAGGGTGAAAGGAGGGCAAGGAATAGAGTGAATTGGAGCAATGTGGTATACCGGGGTTGACGTGCTGTCAGTGGATTGAATCAAGGCTTGTGAAGCGTCTGGGGTAAACCATGGAAAGCTGTGTAGGTATGTATATTTGCGTGTGTGGACGTATGTATATACATGTGTATGGGGGGGGGGTTGGGCCATTTCTTTCGTCTGTTTCCTTGCGCTACCTCGCAAACGCGGGAGACAGCGACAAAGTATAATAAAAAAAAAAATAAAAAAAATAAAATGAGAGGCAAGTGTTTTGGGAGCAGCTTAATGAGTGTGTTAGTGGTTTTGATGCACAAGATCGGGTTATAGCGATGGGTGATTTGAATGCGAAGGTGAGTAATGTGGCAGTTGAGGGAATAATTGGCATACATGGGGTGTTCAGTGTTGTAAATGGAAATGGTGAAGAGCTTGTAGATTTATGTGCTGAAAAAGGACTGGCGATTAGGAATACCTGGTTTAAAAAGAGAGATATACATAAGTATACGTATGTAAGTAGGAGAGATGGCCAGAGAGCGTTATTGGATTACGTGTTAATTGACAGGCGCGTGAAAGAGAGACTTTTGGATGTTAATGTGCTGAGAGGTGCAACTGGAGGGATGTCTGATCATTATCTTGTGGAGGTGAAGGTGAAGATTTGTAGAGGTTTTCAGAAAAGAGAGAATGTTGGGGTGAAGAGAGTGGTGAGAGTAAGTGAGCATGGGAAGGAGACTTGTGTGAGGAAGTACCAAGAGAGACCGAGTACAGAATGGAAAAATGTGAGAACAAACGAGGTAAGCTTGTGGCATGAGAAGCGTGGTAGGTGGGCAGATTAGAAAGGGTAGTGAGTGGTGGGATGAAGAGTAAGATTATTAGTGAAAGAGAAGAAAGAGGAATTTGGATAATTTTTGCAGGGAAATAATGCAAATGACTGGGAGATGTATAAAATAAAGAGGCAGGAGGTCAAGAAAAAGGTGCAAGAGGTGAAAAAGAGGGCAAATGAGAGTTGGGGTGAGAGAGTATCATTAAATTTTAGGGAGAATAAAAAGATGTTTTGGAAGGAGGTAAATAAAGTGCGTAAGACAAGGGAACAAATGGGAACTTCAGTGAAGGGGGCTAATGGGGAGGTGATAACAAGTAGTGGTGATGTGAGAAGGAGCTGGAGTGAGTATTTTGAAGGTTTGTTCAATGTGTTTGATGATAGAGTGGCAGATATAGGGTGTTTTGGTCGAGGTGGTGTGCAACCTGAGAGGGTTAGGGAAAATGATTTGTTAAACAAAGAAGAGGCAGTAAAAGCTTTGCGGAAGATGAAAGCCGGCAAGGCAGCGGGTATGGATGGTATTGCAGTGGAATTTATTAAAAAAGGGGGTGACTGTATTGTTGACTGGTTGGTAAGGTCATTCAATGTATGTATGATTCATGGTGAGGTGCCTGAGGATTAGCAGAATGCTTGCATAGTGCCACTGTACAAAGGCAAAGGGGACAAAGGTGAGTGCTCAAATTACAGAGGTATAAGTTTGTTGAGTATTCCTGGTAAATTATATGGGAGGGTATTGATTGAGAGGGTGAAGGCATATATAGAGCATCAGATTGGGGAAGAGCAGTGTGGTTTCAGAAGTGGTAGAGGATGTGTGGATCAGGTGTTTGCTTTGAAGAATGTATGTGAGAAATACTTAGAAAAGCAAATGGATTTGTATGTAGCATTTACAAATCTGGAGAAGCCATATGACAGAGTTGATAGAGATGCTCTGTGGAAGGTATTAAGAATATATGGTGTGGGAGGCAAGCTGTTAGAAGCAGTGAAAATTTTTTATCCAGGATGTAAGGCATGTGTACGTGTAGGAAGAGAGGAAAGTGATTGGTTCTCAGTGAATGTAGGTTTGCGGCAGGGGTGTGTGATGTCTCCATGGATGTTTAATTTGTTTACGGATGGGGTTGTTAGGGAGGTGAATGCAAGAGTTTTGGAAAGAGGGTCAAGTATGCAGTCTGTGGTGGATGAGAGAGCTTGGGAAGTGAGTCAGTTGTTGTTCGCTGATGATACAGCGCTGGTGGCTGATTCGTGTGAGAAACTGCAAAAGCTGGTGACTGAGTTTGGTAAAGTGTGTGAAGAACAAAGTTGAGCGTAAATGTGAATAGGAGCAAGGTTATTAGGTACAGTAGGGTTGAGGGTCAAGTGCATTGGGAGGTAAGTTTGAATGGAGAAAAACTGGAAGCGAAGTGTTTTAGATATCTGGGAGTGGATTTCGCAGCGGATGGAACCATGGAAGCAGAAGTGAATCATAGGGTGGGGGAGGGGGCGAAAATTCTGGGAGCCTTGAAGAACGTGTGAAAGTCGAGAGCATTATCTTGGAAAGCAAAAATGGGCATGTTTGAAGGAATAGTGGTTCCAACAATGTTGTATTGTTCCGAGACATGGGCTATGGATAGAGTTATGCGCAGGAGGGTGGATGTGCTGGAAATGAGATGTTTGAGGACAATATGTGGTGTGAGGTGGTTTGATCGAGTAAGTAATAATAGAGTAAAAGAGAGGTGTGGTAATAAAAAGAGTGTGGTTGAGAGAGCAGAAGAGGGTGTTTTGAAATGGTTTGGTCACATGGAGAGAATGAGTGAGGAAAGATTGACAAAGAGGATATATGTGTCTGAGGTGGAGGGAACGAGGAGAAGTGGGAGACCAAATTGGAGGTGGAAAGATGGAGTGAAAAAGATTTTGAGTGATCGGGGCCTGAACATGCAGGAGGGTGAAAGGCGTGCAAGGAATAGAGTGAATTGGAACGATGTGGTATACCGGGGTCGATGTGCTGTCAATGGATTGAACCAGGGCATGTGAAGTGTCTGGGGTAAACCATGGAAAGTTCTCTGGGGCCTGGAAGTGGAAAGGGAGCTGTGGTTTTGGTGCTTTATTACATGACAGCTAGAGAGTGAGTGTGAACGATTGGGGCATTTGTTGTCTTTTCCTAGCGCTACCTCGCACATATGAGGGGGGAGGAAGTTGTCATTTCATGTGTGGCGAGGTGGCGATGGGAATGAATAAAGGCAGACAGTATGAATTATGTACATGTGTATATATGTATATGTCTGTGTGTGTATATATATGTTGTACGTTGAGATGTATAGGTATGTATATTTGCGTGTGTAGACGTGTATGTAGTATGTGGGTGGGTCGGGCCATTTCTTTCGTCTGTTTCCTTGCGCTACCTCGCTAATGGGGGAGAGAGCGACAAAGCAAAATAGATAAATAAATAATGAATCATGGTGAGGTGCTTGAGGATTGGCGGAATGCTTGCATAGTGCCATTGTACAAAGGCAAAGGGGATAAAAGTGAGTGCTCAAATTACAGAGGTATAAGTTTGTTGAGTGTTCCAGGGAAATCATATGGGAGGGTATTAATTGAGAGGGTGAAGGCATGTACAGAGCATCAGATTGGGGAAGAGCAGTGTGGTTTCAGAAGTGCTAGAGGATGTGTGGATCAGGTGTTTGCTTTGAAGATGTGAGAAATACTTAGAAAAGCAAATGGATTTGTATGTTTCATTTATGGATCTGGAAGAGGCATATGATAGAGTTGATAGAGATGCTCTGAGGAAGGTATTAAGAATATATGGTGTGGGAGGCAAGATGTTACAAGCAGTGAAAAGTTTTTATCGAGGATGTAAGGCATGTGTATGAGTAGGAAGAGAGGAAAGTGACTGGTTTTCAGCGAATGTCAGTTTGCAGAAGGGATGCATAATGTCTCCATAGTTGTTTAATTTGTTTACGGATGGAGTTGTTAGGGATGTAAATGCAAGAGTTTTGGAAAGAAGGGCAAGTATGCAGTCTGTTGTGGATGAGAGGGCTTGCGAAGTGAGTCAGTTTTCGTTTCCTGATGATACAATGCTGGTAGTTGATCCGGGTGAGAAACTGCAGAAGCTGGTGACAGAGTTTGGTAAAGTGTGTGAAAGAAGAAAGCTGAGAGTAAATGTGAATAACAGCAGCTTAATAGGTACAGTAGGGTTGCGGGACAAGTCAATTGAGAGGTAAGTCTGAATGGAGAAAAACTGTAGGAAGTGAAGTGTTACAGATATCTAGGAGTGGATTTGGCAGTGCATGGAACCAAGGAAGCGGAAGTGAGTCACACGGTGGGGGAGGGGGCGAAAGTTCTGGGAGCATTGAAAAATGTGTGGAAAGTGAGAACAATACCTCAGAAAGCAAAAATGGATGTTTGAAGGAATAGTGGTTCCAACAATGTTATATGGTTGCAAGGCGTGGGATATAGATAGAGTAAGGCAGAAGAGGGTGGATGTATTGGAAATGAGATGCTTGAGGACAATATGTGCTGTGAAGTGGTTCGATAGAGTAAGTAATGAATGGGTATGAGATATGTATGGTAATAATAAGACTCTGGGTGAGAGAGTGGAAGAGAGTGAGGTGCCTGAGGATTGGTGGAATGCTTGCATAGTGCCATTGTACAAAGGCAAAGGAGATAAAGGTGAGTGCTCAAATTACAGAGGTATAAGTTTGTTGAGTATTCCTGGGAAATTATATGGGAGGGTATTAATTGAGAGGGTGAAGGCATGTATAGAGTATCAGATTGAGAAGAAAGTGTGGTTTCAGAAGGGGTAGAGGATGAGTGGATCAGGTGTTTCCTTTGAAAAATGTATGTGAGAAATACTTAGAAAAGCAAATGGATTTGTATGTAGAATTATGGATCTGGAGAAGACATATGATAGAGATGATAGAGATTCTCTGTGGAATGTATAAAGAATATATGGTTTGGGAAGCAGGTTGTTAGAAATAGTAAAAAGTTTTTATCGAGGATGTAAGGCATGTGTATGAGGAGGAAGAGAGGAAAGTGATTGGTTCTCAGTGAATGTCGGTTTGTGGCAGAGGTGCGTGATGTCTCAATGGTTGTTTAATTTCTTTATGGATGGGGTTATTAGAAAGGTGAATACAAGAGTTCTGGAAAGAGGGGCATGTATGCAGTCTGTTGTGGATAAGAGAGCTTCAGAAGTGAGTCAGCTGTTGTTCGCTGATGATATAGCGCTGGTGGCTGATTCAAGTGAGGAACTGCAGAAGCTGGTGACTGAGTTTGGTAGTTTGTGAAAGAAGAAAGTTGAGAGTAAATGTGAATAAGAGCATGGTTATCAGGTACAGTAGGGTTGAGGGACAAGTCAATTTGGAGGTAAGTTCGAATGGAGAAAAACTGGAGGAAGTGAAGTGTTTTAGGTATCTGGGAGTGGATTTGGCAGTGGATGGAACCATGGAAGCAGAAGTGAGTCATAGGGTGGGGGAGGGGGTGAAAGTTCCGGGAGCATTGAAAAATGTATGTTAGTTGATTACGTTATCTTGGAAAGAAAAAATGGGTATGTTTGAAGGAATAGTGGTTCCAACAATGTTATATGGTTGTGAAGCGTGGGCTATAGATAGAATTGAGTGGAGGAGGGTGGATGTGCTGGAATTGAGATGTCTGAGGACAATATGTGGTGTGAGGTGGTTTGATCGAGTAAGTAATAATAGGGTAAGAGGGATGTGTGGTAATAAGAAGAGTATGGTTGAGAGAGCAGAAGATGGGTGTTTTGAAATGGTTTGGCCACATGGAGAAAATGACTGAGGAAAGATTGAACAACAGAATATATGTGGGTGGAGGGAACGAGGAGAAGTGGGAGACCAAATTGGAGGTGGAAAGATGGAGTGAAAAGGATTTTGAGTGATCAGGGCCTGAACATGCAGGAGGGTGAGAGGCGTGTAAGGAATAGAGTGAATTTGAATGATGTGGTATATCGAGGTCAACATGTTGTCAATGGATTGAACCAGGGCATGTGAAGCGTCTGGGGTAAACCATAGAAAGTTCTGTGGGGCCTGGATGTGCAAAGGGAGCTGTAGTTTCGGTGCATTATCATAAGACAGCTACAGACAGTGTGAATGAATGTGGTCTTTGTTGTCTTTTCCTTCCGCTACCTCACGCACATGAGTGGGGTGGGGGTTTCAATTTCATGTGTGGCAGGGTGGCGATGGGAATGAATAAAGGCAGACAGTATGAATTATGTACATGTGGATATATGTATATGTCTGTGTGTGTATATATATGTATACGTTGAGATGTATAGGTATGTATATATGCATGTGTGGATGTGGATGTATATATATGTGTATGTGGGTGGGTTGAGCCATTCTTTCGTCTGTTTCCTTGCGACCTCGCGAACCCATGAGACTGCGAAAAAGCAAAATAAATAAATAAATCCATAAATATAAACATATTCCTCACATGTTGTAGAAGGCGACTAAGGGGGACGGGAGCGGTGGGTTAGAAACCCTCCCCTCTTTGTTTTTTAACTTTCTAAGATGGGAAACAGAAAAAGGAGTCTCGCAGGGAGTGCTCATCCTCCTCAAAGGCTCAGATTGGGGTGTCTAAATGTGTGTGGATGTAACCAAGATGAGAAAAAAGGAGAGATAGGTAGTATGTTTGAGGAAAGGAACCTGGATGTTTTGGCTCTGAGTGAAACAAAGCTTAAGGGTAAAGGGGAAGTGGTTTGAGAATGTATAGGGAGTAAAGTCAGGGGTTAGTGAAAGGTCAAGAGCAAGAGAAGGAGAAGCACTACTCCTGAAACAGGAGTGGTGGGAGTATGTGATAGGGTGTAAGAAAGAAAACTCTAGATTGATATGGGTAAAACTGAAAGTTGATGGAGAGAGATGGGTGATTATTGGTGCATATGCACCTGGGCATGAGAAGAAAGACCATGAGAGGCAAATGTTTTGGGAGCAGCTTAATGAGTGTGTTAGTAGTTTTGATGGAGGAGACCTGGTTATAGTGATGGGTGATTTGAATGCAAAGGTGAGTAATGTGGCAGTTGAGGGAATAATTGGTGTACATGCAGTGTTCAGTGTTGTAAATGGAAATGGTGAAGAGCTTGTAGATTTATGTGCTGAAAAAGAACTGCTGATTGAGAATACCTGGTTTAAAAAGAGATATACATATGTATACACATGTAAGTAGAAGAGACGGCCAAAGAGCGGTATTGGATCATGTGTTAATTGATAGGTGCGGGAAAGAGAGACTTTTGGATGTTAATGTGCTGAGAGGTGCAACTGCAGGGATGTCTGATCATTATCTTGTGGAGGCCAAGGTGAAGATTTGTATGGGTTTTCAGAAAAGAAGAGAGAATGTTGGGGTGAAGAGAGTGGTGAGAGTAAGTGAGCTTGGGAAGGAGACTTGTGTGAGGAAGCATCAGGAAAGACTGAGTACAGAATGGAAAAAGGTGTGAAAAAAGGATGTAATGGGAGTGGGGGAGAAATGGGATGTATTTTGGGAAGCAGTGATGGCTTGTGCAAAAGATGCTTGTGGCATGAGAAGCGTGGGAGGTGAGCAGATTAGAAAGGTAGTGAGCGGTGGGATGTAGAAGTAAGATTATTAGTGAAAGAGAAGAAAGAGGCATTTAGACGATTTTTGCAGGGAAGTAATGCAAATGACTGAGAGATGTATATAAGAGAGGCAGGAGGTCAAGAAAAGGGTGCAAGAATTGAAAATGAGAGCAAATGAGAGATGGGGTGAGAGATTATTATTAAAATACAGGGAGAATAAAAAGATGTTTTGGAAGGAGGTAAATAAAGTGCGTAAAACAAGGAAACAAATGGGAACATCAATGAAGGGGGCTAATGGGGAGATGAAAACAAGTAGTGTTGATGTGAGAAGTAGATGGAGTGAGTATTCTGAAGGTTTATTGAATGTGCTTGATAATAGAGTGGCAGATATAAGGTGTTTTGGTCGAGCTGGTATGTAAAGTGAGAGGGTTAAAAAGAATGATTTGAAAAAGTGAGAAGAGGTAGTAAAAGCTTTGCGGAAGATGAAAGCCGGCAAGGCAGTGGGTTTGGATGGTATTCCCGAGGAAATTTTTAAAAAAGGGAATGACTGTATTGTTGACTGGTTGGTAAGGTTACTTAATGTATGTATGACTCTTGGTGAGGTGCCTGAGGATTGCCAGAAAGCTTGCATAGTACCATTGTACAAAGGCAAAGGGGATAAAGGTGAGTCCTCAAATTACTCTCGTCCTTTTTTAATTTTCCAAAAGAAGGAACAGAGAAGGGGGCCAGGTGAGGATATTCTCTCAAAGGTCCAGCCCTCTGTTCTTAACGCTACCTTGCTAATGCAGGAAATGGCGAATAGTATTAAAAAAAAAAATAAAAGTTTGTTGAGTATTCCTGGGAAATCATATGGGAGGGTATTGATTGAGAGGGTGAAGGCATGTACAGAGCATCAGATTGGGGAACAGCAGTGTGGTATCAGAAGGGGCAGACGATGTGTGGATCAGGTGTTTGCTTTAAGGAATGTATGTGAGAAGTACTTAGAAAAGCAAATGGATTTGTATGTAGCATTTATGGATCTAGAGAAGGAATATAACAGAGTTGATGAAGATGCTCTGTGGAAAGTATTAAGAATATGAGGTGTGGGAGGCAAGTTGTCAGTAGCAGTGAAAAGGTTTTATCGAGTAAGTAAGGCATGTGTACGAGTAGGAAGAGAGGAAAGTGATTGGTTCTCAGTGAATGTTGGTTTGCAGCAGGGGCTCGTGATGTCTCCATGGTTGTTTAATTTGTTTATGGATGGCGTTCTTAGGGAGGTAAATGCACGAGTTTTGGAAACAGGGGCAAGTATGCAGTCTGTTATGGATGAGAGAGCTTGGGAAGTGAGTCAGTTGTTGTTCACTGATGATACAGCGCTGGTGGCTGATTCAGGTGAGAAACTGCAGAAGCTGGTGACTGAGTTTGGTAAAGTGTGTGAAAGAAGAAAGCTGATAGTAAAATGTGAATAAGAGCACGGTTAGTAGGTACAGTAGGGTTGAGGGACAAGTCAATTGGGCGATAAGTTTAAATGAAGAAAAACTGGAGGAAGTGAAGTGTTTTAGATATCTGGGAATGGATTTGGCAGCAGATGGAACCATAGAAGGAGAAGTGAATCATAGGGTGGGGTAGGAGGCAAAAATTATGGGAGCGTTGAAAAAGTCTGGAAGTCGAAAACGTTATCTCGGAAAGCAAAAATGGGTATGTTTGAAGGAATAGTGGTT